>NW_020172293.1:6694143-6842673 GCF_003031525.2 Neophocaena asiaeorientalis asiaeorientalis | reverse complement strand
CGGGCCTCTCACTGTTGTGGCCTCTCCCGTTGCAGAGCACAGGCTCCGGACGCGCAGGCTCAGCGGCCATGGCTCACGGGCCCAGCCGCTCCGCGTCATATGGTATCTTCCCGGACCGGGGCACGAACCCGTGTCCCCTGCATCTGCAGGCGGACTCCCAACCACTGCGCTACCAGGGAAGCCCTCATTATATAATTTTTGAATGTGCCTTCCCTTTAACCACGTTAAGATGAAGTAAATTTATTTGCATTCCAACTCCTGCACAAAATTGTTATAGTTATACAAAATGTGGAGGAAAAAATATGTTTCCTCAACTAAGTAAAGATAAATTAGATTTAATTCTTATATTAAGACAAGGACTTGAAAGTATGAACATACTATATCACATATGAACCATTTATGTATATATATATGATATATATATGTGATATATATATATCACATATGAACCAACATCAATATGATCTAATGACATTTGTATATGCAGATACACCAAATACTCAGATCCTTATGGTCTGGTGGAGAAGTAGCCTTGACTAGGCGCACAATTAATTCTTACATTAGTCATGTATTTCCTGAGCATCTGGTCTGTGAGAATAGTAAGCTTAATCAGACATGAAACCAGCATACACATGAATAGATGTGTAATGCCCAGCAGAAAGAGAGGCCCACGGTGGACCCTCAGGTCTGTGGGTCTATCTTGGTTGTGTCTCTGTATTGAATAATACCTGAAAAGACTCTCCAACTGAATTTTAGTGGCTAATATAAATGAACTAAAATAATACTATGGGTAAAGACCATTTACTTATTATTCTAAGAATTTGACATTTTTATTGTTACAAAGATACTTTTTTTCCACAAATGAAGAAATGTATTTTTACTGTAGGAAAATATTTAAATATAGATAAGAAAGGGAAGTAATGTTAACTATAATCTTGCCACTATGATAAAAGCACTATGCATATATACATATATATTTAGCAAAAAAAGGTTCTATCAACCACATTTTTAATATGCTTTTAATTTTATTTACAATCTATAAGCAATTATTTACCAATACTTTTTTTTTTAATGGGGCAGTAGTTTTCCATTAACAGGATGTACCATAATTCATTAATTTAATTCCTCACTCTTTGATTTCTGAGTTCCTTTTGATTATACACAGATTTAATCAATCTGCACTGAACACTGTACGGCTTTACACACATTGTAGATTATATCCTGAGAGAACAGAGTAGAATTTTTATATTTGTTGTTATTTATACGTTAAAACATTTGATTTATATTTTGTGTTACTTTGCAAAATGTACCATTTTTGAAAGCAGTGCATGATGGTGTCTATTTTTCTGTATGCTTGCCAAACACTTGAATGTTTAATTTTTTTTGTATTTTCCCATTTAATAGGTTAAAGTAGCAGCTAATTGTATTTTTTCATTTCTTTAATACAAAGAGAGGGTAACCTCTTTTTTTTCTTTGTACCTTGTCCAAGTTTATTTCTGTGGGTGTGTTTCCTATTTGTGCTCTTTCCTTGGTTTTCAGTTTGCAGTGCTTGTTTTTTTCTTACTGATTTATAAGATCTTTTAAAGCAATGAGGTGATTTTTTTATCTGTTACGAATGTTGTAGAGATTTTCCCCAATTTTTTATTGTGCTTTTGTTACTGTTCATCATATTTTTGACATCTTAAAATTCTTAGGATGTACAGAGTTATGTCTCCCAACTGTGTGAAGGGGTTTTGTTGACATGAACTAGAGAGAAACAGTATTTCTATAAAGTAAAGACCTTGTATGTCTTTCCTGGACCACAAGCTCAGGAGGGCAGAGGTAATGTCATTTTGCTTATCATTGATGATGAGTGATTGCCTCTTTAGGGTACCAGAGAAGAATTTTCTGCTATGTTGTAACACATTCCACCCACAATACACTATGAATTACTATCAAGCATAAGGGGAAGAGGATGGTTCTCTAAAAGGGAATAGAAAAATTCTCAAAAATAAAGGAAAAAATGCAAACAAGTTATCACTCTAGAGAAAGTAACAGTAACTTGCTTCTGATGTCGGCATCATATCTTTGATGGCAGTGGAAAGCAGTGTGAAAAAGTATTATGTGCAGAATATGTCTAGAAAATAACATTATAAATCCCCAAAGCAACGTCATTATATTAAGGTTTAAGGGCACTGAGTATTGATATCAAAATTAACTCAAATGAGAACCGTGACCAGAAGTTGATGGTGGTAGTGGAGAGCATATTTTGCTGTGATCAAGATGCCAGGAAGGAAATAGTATCATTTAAACTTCAGAATGTTTGTTAAGAAAACTGTATTTGCAAGTGGAGGATACAAGTGGTTGAGATGTAATGAGAGAACGTTTTTCTGTTTAGAGTTGTAATTTATTTCAGTAATATTCTTCATGGCTATTGTTACTTTCCAAATACTTAACATTAATTCCATCAGTTGAGTTTTCTGCGTATATCCATCTGGGTTTATTTTCCTTTTTCTACTAGGTTGTAAGTCTCATTAGAATCCAGTCATCTTAGTATTTTCCCTTTTCCTAAATGCAAGCAATAAGTAAAGTGCTTTTGTGCTTGCTTTGACAGCACATATACTAAAAAAAAAGTAAAGTGCTTTGAAGATGCTTCTTTTGAGTTTATAAAATGGCTTCCTGTTTAGCTAAATTCATCTCTTACTGTAATCTGTATTTGAACTTCTTAGGTAATTTTATTCTAAAGGAAACATTTCTTCACCTGAACCTGCTTGATTTAGTTCTACTTTCAATTTGACATTTTGAACTTTATTGTAAACATAATTAACTTAGTTTAATGTTTTCAATCACAAAGGATTACCATAAAAGTGGATTTTTAAATTTCTGTCTATTTAAAAGAAATTTACTGGATTGAATTTAAACTTTAAGTTTTGAGATATTAAAATAAATGGAACAAGAGTTACCAAGGTCTACATAAGGCTTTAGAATTAAAAATTTTATTTTTTTATTGTCTCTATTGTCTCCTACATTTGTTGTGTGTTCATTCAATAGACACAGAGATACAAGTAAGGGAAGGCAGTGCATTTTCTTTATGGTGTGAAGGTTTTTGCTTAAATGTGATGCCTGTGTGTGCATATTGAAAAAGATATTTATTTGCAAGGTGCTATGACTTTAAGGTAGCCACTCAAATATCTCTGACATTAAGAACATCAATTGTTCCTGAGAGTTTATACGATACTTAAATTCTACCGTAAACTATGAGCAAAGGTAGTTTTTATTTAGTAACCCTATCTGGCACAGACTTCCTCCAAAGAATTATTTACATTGAGGTTACAAAGTCTATCTTTTAGAAATTGCAGACATCATGAAATTCAAGACATAGTTCCTTAATCTCATGGTTTGAGTAAAACTCAGTAAATTTGCCGTTTGGAACTAATTTTCTTCAAGTTCTTCGTAACATTACTATCCAAGAAGTGTAGTTTTGCCTGAGTTATCAGGTGGAGCAGATCAACTAAAAATAGTTTATTAAAAATAGTTTACAAAAATGTTTGTTTTATTTTTGTTCTGTACTAATGGCCAAATAACCAAAAGATGAAAGGTTGAGATATGACATAAGAATATATAATAACTATTATCTTTTCATGCCCAAATAAATGAATATCTCTTCATAGATTGACTCCACAGTGCTTATTTTAAAAGTATCTACAAAAATACTTTAAATATATTTATTAAAAAACATGCATAGTTTTATACATAATAGGTACTAATGCCAATATGCTCACCAATTCGTCGATAATGTATTGGCTAATGGAAGGATGTTATATGAGTTCAATTATATCTTCTTTAAATCATTTTTTCTCCGGAAACTTCAGGTGATTTATTTATGATTAATAAACTTTAAATAGAATTAAAAATTATATCTAATTTATACTTAAAATCTACCTTTGATTTGCCTATTTCAAAGAATAATACCCAAACAGTTAAGTGGAGGCTGTTAATGAAAAGGGAAAAATGCCGAGTTTATAAATTTATAAATTCTGATATTTAATAGGCCTGTGTTCCCCAGCATGTCCTCTTTGACTACACAAAACTAACGGGGAGGTCTGACAAATGAGCAGTGGTAGCTTTCATATAGTGAAGCATCTTAGAAATGAAAGCAGTACTAATTGAGTGTTTATTATGTGATGGGCATTAGGTGGATGCCTTTCATACATAATCCACATTAAGTCCTCCCAGTGAACTTTGCAGGCTTGTATAATTATCCCTGTTTTACATGTCAGCAAGCCAAGGTTTAAAGATGTTAAACAGCTTGCCTTTGTGCACACTGTTTAGTAAGCTTGGGAGCTGGAACCTTTGAATCCAAATCACAGATGCTCAAATCTGTGCTCTTAAACACTATCCCACATCTTGGGAATATCTCCTGCTTAAAAACCAAACATTTTTAAGATTTCTGACTTGATTTTTTTTAAACATCTTTATTGGAATATAATTGCTTTACAATGTTGTATTAGTTTCTGCTGTATAACAAAGTGAATATATGTATACCTATATCCCCATATCCCCTCCCTCTTGCACCGCCCTCCCACCCTCCCTATCCCACCCCTCTAGGTGGTTCTGACCTGATTTGATTGCAGTTTTATGCCACAGGAGATGGAGAAACAGAAAACTGGAACTCTATAAATAATTCTGAAGAAAAAGGAAGGGAAGATAGGTGAAGTGTTAGTGGTGGTAACCTGGAGAGAAAACAATAATAAGAAATGTCCAGTGCCCAAATCCATTCTTGCCTCCTTTTATTCTTACTGTACAAAACACAAATTTTGTTGGTGTAAGGCAATCTTATTCTGCTTTGCTGGGGATTGTTTTAGTCCAGAGGTTCTCAAGCACGCATCAGAATCACCTGGAGAGCTTATTAAAACACAGGAATCTTGGGCTCACTCCAGAATCTCTGATTAAGTAGGTCTGAGGTCGACCCTAATATTACATTTTTAAGTTCCCAGGTGACGATGGTGCTGCTGGTCTGGCAGCCACACTTTGAAGACCCATTTCTTTAGTCGAGCTCTGGTTCTCAAGATTGGCAGCACATTGGACTTACCTGGAGACACTGTTAAATATACCAGTAACCCAAAACATAACCTCCGCGGATTATTTTTTTTTGCCCTGGTACTCATACATGAATGGCTCCAAAAATGCGTTTCGAACTTTGCTTATTTTTTTACCTTTATCAACTTTCTGTCATATTGAGAAAGGTAGACTGTCAAGAGTGTGTGTATGTTCCCTGTGACTGTAAGAAATCATTGATGCCAAAGGCTAATACAATCACGTTGGCTTCGCATTTTCTTGAGGCTCTGAATTATTTTACTGTTTATACTTCCCTGTTCATATTGACTCACAGAAAGAATGAAACTTTTAATCTAATATTAGTGATTCTATAAAACTTACAGAATGCATTTTGTGATCCAGTTTTACATGTGGCTCCATTTAGTGTCTGAATCCTTATTTTCTTTTGTTCTTACCTCATATGTATATATGAGGTAAGAACAAAATATATATATTTGTGTATGTGTATCTTTTAGTTTATGATGTTATACCATATCACGTATTTTTGTAAATAGCAGTACATTTTGAGAACAAGGTGAGAGTTAGCAATAATAATAAAAATTAAGTTAAGGAAGTGTAAGTAATATTAATGATCTCACTAAAATGCACTAGTTCTGTGAACTTTTTTTTTTTTTTTTTTGCGGCACACGGGCCTCTCACTGTTGTGGCCTCTCCCGTTGCGGAGCACAGGCTCTGGGCGCACAGGCTCAGCGGCCATGGCTCACGGGCCCAGCCGCTCCGCGGCATGTGAGATCTTCCCCGACCGGGGCACGAACCTGTGTCCCCTGCATCGGCAGGTGGACTCTCAACCACTGCGCCACCAGGGAAGCCCTGAACTTTGTTTTAATTGGAATAATTTATTATTGACATAACTATTTTCATTTTTATAAAGTAATTCCATTTTCCTCATTATTATTATTCAGCATAAAATAATTAGAAAGAGTTCTTAAAATTCTATAATCATAAGATTAAAAGAACAAGTATATATACATGATGTTTTCTATAGACAACTAAAAATATTTAGATATTTCATTTGTGGCCTAACAGTACAAATAATACATTCTGGGATAATGTTTGGGTCAGATTCCAGATTTTAAAAACTGTATCATCATTGTTTTTTTTTCAGATTTGTCTCTATATATCTAGTCAAATTTTTATGACTGTAATGACATCATACACAGCTTCATAAATGTGTAAACTATATTCATAACATCATTTATATTCCCTAAGAGGTGTTACTTCTGAAGACACATTATAATGCAATTTAAGAGATATTTTTGCATACCAGTTATGAGAAATACTTTATGCAAGTAATAGAAGGAGATGCAAGGATTTTTAAATCTAGGAGATAAGAGAAATTTTAAAAATTAAATATCATTTAAAACAGAATACAAGGATCATAAAGAAGGTACAGTGTTATTTGGGTGCAGAGGATGGAGGGTTGATAGTACACAAAGAAAAAAAAGTGTTACAAGAAGTAATTTTTGAGCTGGCTTTAAAGAGCTGCACAGAAATTCACCAGGAAAAGATAAAGTAGCAGTTATACCCATCACGGAGCTGTAATAAATGTCAGTTTTCTCTTTGTCATTAACTTTTGTCAATTTGATTAATATGTGTCTTCATGTGTTCCTCCTTCGGTTTATCCTGCCTGGGACTCTCTGCGCTTCCTGGATTTGAGTGAGTGTTTCCTTTCCCATGTAGGGAAGTTTTCAGTTTCTTATCTCCTCAAATATTTTCTCAGACCCTTTTTCTCTCTCTCATCCTTCTGGGACCTCTATAATGTGAATGTCAGTGAGTTTAATGTTGTTCCAGAGGTTTCTTAGACTGTTCTCATGCAAGATCCTTTTTGACCCACCTCCTAGAGAAATGGAAATAAAAACAAAAATAAACAAATCAGACCTAATGAAACTTAAAAGCTTTTGCACAGCAAGGGAAACCATAAACAAGACCAAAAGACAGTCCTCAGAATGGGAGAAAATATTTGCAGATGAAGCAACTGACAAGGGATTAATCTCCAAAATTTACAAGCAGCTCATGTCCTCATTTCTTTACATTTTCCTTTCTTTATTCTGTTCTGCAGCAGTGATTTCCACCGTCTGTCTTCCAGCTCACTTGTTCTTTATTCTGACTCATTTATTCTGCTGTTGATTCCTTCTAGTGTATTTTTCTTTTCAGTTATTGTATTGTTCATCTCTGTTATTTAAAGCTTTTATCTCTTTATTAAACATTTTTTGTATCCTCTCGGTCTGAGCCTCCATTTAGTTTTCGAGATCTTGGATCATCTTTACTATCATTACTCTGAATTCTTTTTCAGGTAGGCTGCCCACCTCCTCTTCACTTTGTGTCTCCCTGCCACAACCATGATGAGGCAGAGAGGGAAGGGGATGGGGTTGTGGGAATAAATACCCTGAATGCTCTTTCCTTCCACCCTACAGTCTTCGGCCGGTGTCTTACACCAGCCAATTCTAATTGGAAGTTAGAAGCTAATGGAACCTGGGTGATTCATTCTATAGCAGTCTTCAGAGTTGGGGCTGTTCTGCAATAGTAGAGTGATGAAACAGACAGTTAATGAAGGGAAAGGTGTGCTTGGATTTGCTTTTCTAAAGTTATTGGTAACAGTGACTGACTGGAGTAGCATGTCACTTTGTGCTTGGTAGCTATTCCATTGTTGAAATACTCTAAGTGATGAGTAAGGCGTGAAATTAGGAAGGACAAAAAAGAGGAATGGCTATATGATTTGATGTAATACATGTATCACATGAATGCAGTACAGCTGGATTAATTGGAAATGTAAGGCAAAAAACAAAGAGCTGCTAACGAGCACTGTTAGTTTTTAACTTGGAAGCCAGGGTTGGCAGAAGTCCAACCCAAGGTTGGACTTTCTGTGGGAACAGAAAAAGATAACCTGATTTTGTTTTTGAGTTCTTTAGCAAATATCCAAGTCGATGTTCTTCATCGCCTTAGCTTGGTATTGTAATTTTTTTGTTGTTTCCAACTTTATTGAGATAAAACTGACATATAACATTGTGTAAGCTTAGGTTGTACAATGTAATGATTCTACATATGTATACATATTGCAAAATGATTACCAGAGTAAGGTTAGTTAATACATCCATCATTAAGATGTTTTCTTGTCTGACTCAGGCTCCTTATTTTGGTCTCATCATCAACAGCCCACTCTCCCGTTCATCCAGCAAATCTATTTATTCTCTAAATGTGACTCTCTGTCATGCCATGGTACTTTCATTTGACAATCTCCTAACCATCTTTGCAATCTTAGTTGAAAGTCAGGTTTTCTGGGAAACTTTCACTGATCCCTCTCTCCAGTCAAATCCAAATAGTTCTTCTTTGGGCATTAGCTGTAGTACAGCACGTGTCCCAGAATACCACCAATGTTAATTTACTTGTCTAACTCCTTCATGATACTGTAAGTATCTCAAGGAAAAGGGTGCTGACAATTTGACTGTTTTATAACACCTACCATAGTGCTGGTCTCATACCAAGTGACTGTGAGAAAAGAGGAGTGATGAAAAGATAAGACAACACAGTTGAAACATTTAATATTTGGACCAGTGTAGGAGTCCTTAAAAGATAAAGTGAAGCTGAAAGCAAAACCAGAGGAGATTGGTGGCAATAATAACATTTTGAGGATAAAATTAGTTCTCTTTTCTAAGCTGCTATGGATAGAATTATAGTGCTTTTATGGATTATTTCCTGATCTGTTATGTTTTTAACTCATATGTATGATTATATTACTTTTATTAACTTTGGATGTATTTTACATGGGATGTATGCAGTTTCTTGTAAAAGAGAAGAAAGACACAGAAAAATATCTTGACCTAGAATTTCTTTGGGGAAATCACTAAGTTTAAAATAAAATTTTCTCATATTCTCTTTAAAGTGGGATCTAAATTTCCTGCCAGGGATTAGTTTTCAGTCTCTTTTAAGTTAAATACAAAGTTTTCTAACCAAACACAGTTATACTGTTGGTTAGGATGTCATGAACTCAAAATAGTATTCTGGGAAAGCTTTTAGTGAGTTAATTAGAAAACGTAGGTTTTAAAAATTAAATGATTTTTATTTTATTTACTATTAAATTATTTTTTAATTTAAATATTAAATTCAGTAATTCAGTTTTTATCAACAAAATTTCTGAAACATAAATATGGACGCCCAGTAGTTCTAATCAATAGAATTGGTGTATTTCAAAGTCCGGTGTAAAATGAAAGGACATGAGAGGCTTTTTATAGAGTGGAAAAATCTGCTCCAGAATTATCCTGGACTAGACCCATTCACTATTCATGTTCCATTCAAAAAAGATTTCCCTCTTAACAGCACTTAACTGTCATAGCTTGTACCATTTCTGTTTCATTACTAGCATTGCCTTAGTATAGATTCCAGTTGTGATATTCTGTATTCACGTTATTAGAAAAACAGAATCAGCCACAGAACACTGTGGTAGTGTTTGTTTACTTTTTCAAATGCTTCTAACATGATCTCCATCTTTTATATATTCAGAATTTAGATTGCCCTTTCCATCACAGACCAGTGATACTACAAATAACTGATAACAGCAGTTGCTGATGAGCAATGCTGTAGAAAAATGTAAAGGTCAAAGAATGATAATTCATGATCATCCTTAACAAAGTATACAGGTGTTAAAATACTGATGTTGAACTCTGGTGGCAGCTCACAGAGAAGAAATGGCACAACATGAATCCCCTTTGATAAATGTGATTGTGAGGAGGTTAAGAACCAGAACCAAATCATCTGCTCTCTCTACAGATGCACAAATCTGAGGGTCAGCTTTCTATGTGTAACACAGGAGAGCAGGTAGTTTCAGACATCATAGCTGCTTCTTACTCATGCTTTATTACTAATTTAATCTGTAGTACAGTGTGGCGTTTTAGAAAACAATGGTGCAAAGGGAGAAGTGTTTAATCTCAAGGCATCATAGGTTTAATCATCTTGAAAAGTATTCAAATGCAGAAATCATTTAAATTTTGAGCATAGGACAGCTCACTTTTTTTCAGACCCTGGTAATGTTGAAGGAGTCAGAATATGACTGGAAATCCTGACTCATTTGCATACTTGTGATTTTCATTTACATCTGACAAGCCTATTACCTGTTAACGTAGACTGCTTGTACATAGATTTTATCCCCTTGACATTAGCAGGCTTATACTGATTTTAGATTATGGAATAAGCCAAACTGCTTTTCAAAGGAAGATTTTCCAAGCAGTTGTTATCTCTCCATTACAGATATTACTTTTTTGAGACAGAGTGCTATACGTCTGCTTACTCTCATTTCTCCTTTGACTTGCAATTCCTATATTCCTACAACTAAATTAACTAGCCAATAGATAAGAAAGGAAGCTGGAATATAGCTGGGCTTCTCAATCTTTTTCATGACATGGAACCTATAGAAAATGATAATACTGGTAATATCCACTGGGTAAATTAGAGATTTGAGGGCATACTTATATATATGATACTTAACATAAAAAGTCTTTATGTTTTCTTTATATAATTATGGTAAGAGGAATAAAGCAAAGTATTGGAAGATATTAAATATTGGATTTGAATAGAGCTAATGCTTTTTCTCTCCTTAAAGGTGATAAGATCTTTAATTTTCTTCCTATTAAAATAAATCTTAAAAATTTTTTTTATTATGATAAAATATATGTAACATAAAATTTTACATACATAACAAGCATTTCTTTCTCCACGTTCTTGACAACATTTATTTTTTGTTTTGCTTTACGATAGCCAAGATAATGGGTGTGAAGTCATATCACATTGCGGTTTTGATTTGCATCTCCCTAATGCTAGTGACATTGACCATCTTTCTATGTGCTTATTGGCAATTTGCATATCTGTTAAATTCTTTTGCTCACTTTGAATTGGGTTTTTTGTTGTTGAGTTGTAGGAGTTCTTATATATTCTGGATATTAATCTCTTATCAGACTATGATTTGCAAATATTTTCTCAGATTCTGTGTGTTGACTTTTCACTCTGTTGATAGTGTTCGTTGATGCACAAAATCTTTAATTTCGATGTAGTTCAATTTATCTATTTTTTCTTTTGTTGCCTTTGCTTTTGGGGTCATATCCAAGAAATAGCTGCCAAATTCAATGTCATGAGGCTTTTCCCCTAGGATTTGTTCTGAGAGTTTTATAGCTCTTATGTTTAGGGTTGTGATTTAGTCTGAGTTAATATTTGTGTATGATATAAGGTAAAGGTCCAACTTCATTATTTTGCATATGCGTATCTTACTGTCCTTTTGCCTGCTGTTTGTGTTCATCTTTGATAAAGGGGTCTTGAAGTCTCTAACAACGATAGTGGATTCATTTATTTCTGTTTGCAGTTTTATTCATTTTTGCCTCACTTTGGCACTCTGTTGTTAGGCTCAGATATGTTGAGGATTGTTATGTCTTCTTGAACTATTGAACTTTTTGTCATTATGTAATACCTTCTTTATCCCTGATAACTTTCTTTACTTTGAAGTCTCTTTTGTCTGGAGCAAATAGAGTTTTCATTCACAATTACATGTGAGTAAATTCTTGCATAAATATGAGTCATTTCTTATAACTATGATGCGTTTTTTAATTTTAAAATTATTTTAAAATTCTCAAAAATTTAAATTATTCTAACTTGTTTCGAAAGCTAGGTCAAAAAATTTTATTAAAAGGTGTTTAGTGATTTTCAAACACAAGTCATTAGTATTTTTTATTTACTCAGCTGAGAAATACTTATTGAGTACTTACCATGTGCCAGACTGTTTTCGGTGTTGTTCAAATACATTAGGGATGCATGAGTTAAAAAAAAAAAAAAGAATATAATGGCTACAGTTCTTGTCTACAGAACTCCTGAAGGACTATTTACATCAAACTGTGTGTGTGTGTGTTTGTGTGTTGTGTGTGTGTGTGTTTAAATGGAACCCTTGAGTTGTGCCCTGTGTTTCTCAAATACACTCGACTAAGAATTTCAATCCATAATTCTTTCCTCTTCTTCCTCTTCCTCTTCTTCCTCTTCCTCCTCCTCTTCTTCTTCTTCTTCTTCTCCTTCTCCTCCTTCTCCTTCTAATTCTTCTTCTCCTTGTTCTACTTCCCCTTCTTCTCCTTCTCCTCTCTTCCTCTCTTTCTTCTTCCTCATTTCTCCTTCCTTCCTCCTCCTCCTCTTCTTCTTCTCCTTCTACTATTAGAACATAGGAGCTGTTTTCTACACACTACGTAATGGAAAACGAGGTATTGTAATAACAAATGTCAAAAAATTCTTTAATCTTATAGTTATTTTCCCCACAGTGTTTATTTTAGGAAGGATAATAAAGCTTGAATAGCTGTTTTTCTATTCCTTTTGGATTAGTGCCTTGATTTAACAACTTGGAATTGTAAATACTCTTAAATGTTAGTGTCAGTGGTTTTGAGCAGTGGGTCTCAAAATTTAGCATGCAGGAGAATAAGCTGAAACAATTTTTTTGGGGGGAGGTATGCAGGCCTCTCACTGTTGTGGCCTCTCCCGTTGCGGAGCACAGGCTCCGGACACGCAGGCTCAGCAGCCATGGCTCACAGGCCCAGCCGCTCCGCGGCATGTGGGATCTTCCCGGACCAGGGCATGAACCCGTGTCCCCTGCATCGGCAGGCGGACTCTCAACCACTGCGCCACCAGGAAAGCCCCTGAAACAATTTTTAAACAGATTGCTGAGCCCTACTCCAGAGTCCCTGATTCAGTAGGTCTGAGATAGGGCCCAAGAATTGGCACTTTAAATAAGTTTCCAGGTGATGCTGATGCTGCTGGTCCAGACACCATCCTTAGAGGACAACTAGTTTAGAGTATAAAATATGGGGAGATGAATCTAACTCCAGTCCTGACTTCAATATTTACCAAGGGAATTACCATTGGCAAATTGTTTAATTTTAGATATCTCATGTATGAAATAGTAATGTATAATCCTACCTTCTTAGGTTTGTTGCGAGTATCAAATAATAAACTATTATTTAATACTCCCTAATTTAAAGATGTACTAATTTAAAGACTGATTCTAAAAATTCCCATATTTTATACATTGTAGAAGCTAGTGTTTCTTTGACCTGAAATCTATTTAACAGAGAATATACATATTTTAGTGAGCCTTCTGAATTCCTGTTTTGGAATTAGATCATAAATAAATATAGCTACATGGTGTAACTTCTTAGAGTTTTAAATTTATCAGTTGGTTTTTTTAAAAAATGTGTTTCTTCTTGCCTCACAAGAGCTATTCTCCAGTGAATGTCGTACAATATTGAAACAAGAACCATGGGTGCTCCTAATTAAAGTAATTGACTGTAATACCTTTGTTATTGAATTTGAATTGGTGAAACAGGTGGTTATATAAAATTTCAACAAATGCTTTTTCTTCATTTTTGGTTTCATAAGACTAGGAAAGAGAAATCCAAAAGCTGCTAAAATTGTAAATCCTTTTTCAAAATTGAGATGCAAATTGTATGTGTAAAGGAGAATTTTGTTATAGAAAAGCAAGAAATATCTCCTGCTTATTTAGCAACATATTCAGGAAATATTTATTAAGCACCAATTGAGTTTAAGCCATTTTATAAGGTATTCTAGATACTTTAATAAATAAGTTAAAATATGTGTCTTGGTATATTTATGATCTAGTGGGGCATATAACTTCATATTCAGTGAATTAAAATCTAATATGAAAAATGCATCTGAAAAGTTATGTATAGGGCTTCCCTGGTGGCGCAGTGGTTGAGAGTCCGCCTTCTGATGCAGGGGACGTGGGTTCGTGCCCCGGTCTGGGAGGATCCCACATGCCGCGGAGCGGCTGGGCCCGTGAGCCATGGCCGCTGAGCCTGCGCGTCCGGAGCCTGTGCTCCACAACGGGAGAGGCCACAACAATGAGAGGCGTACCGCAAAAAAAAAAAAATAATAAAATAAAATAAAAATAAAAAGTTATGTATAAAATGATATGGAATTCTTAAGTGAGGGTTGATTTTGAATCAGGGGATTTTGAGTGTAGGAATTTAAGAAGGCTTGGAAATGAGAGTGTACTTGAGATATGTTGTGGAAGGTAAATCCAAGTAGTATAGGGGAAAGACCAAGTGTAGAGGTTATATGTGTGCTCAGGAGAAAGACCAGTGTAAGGGAGACAGAGAAAATAAAGTACATGATGTATCCAAGTAACTGCATGAACCCATATGATGGGTATAGATCTTGGTGTCTGAGTAAAGTAATATATGAAAGATGAAGCTGGATATTAGTATAGAAAGTTATTTCTCAGATCCTGATGAATTGAGAGTTTTATCCATCGAATGGTGGTGAACAAATTATGGCCTGTGGGCCAATTCTGGTCTGATGCCTGTTTTTGTTAATATAGTTGTATTGGGAACATGGCTATAATCATTCATTTAAGCAGTCCATAGATGCTTTTATGCCACAAAGAGCTGATAATTGTAACAAAGACCGTATGGCCCACAAAGCCTAAAATATTTACCGTATGGCCTTTACAGAAAAATATTCTCTGATCCCGGTTATATACCAATTCAGTATGAAAGACCACTCAGGGTGATCTCGGAGAAGACAGCAGTGAGTGGTCCTGAAGGGAGATCTTAGTTTCCTGCCCAGGAATTGAACCTGGGTAGCCTGGTTGAAAACCACGAATCCTAGCCACTAGACCACCAGGGGCTAGGGGCTAGAAGCAAAGTGGCCCTAGCTCTTTCCCCCATTTGAAAGCAAGAATGTTTTAAGGAGGCAAAAACTGTAAAAACAGGTACAAAGTTTATTATTGGAGACACAGCATAACATGGGAGAGCACACAAACAGTTTGTTTATTTAAGACAGCAGCAAGGCAGAAACACACATCCAGAGAGAAAGGGTATGGTGTCCTCTCTAAGAAGGAGAACAGTAAGTCAGAAGCAAAGCAGGGATACACACCTGGAGGGGACTGGGGGCATCCTGAATGAGGAGTGCCGTAAAGACGTGATTTAATTCACTTACACAGGACAGTCCTTCCAGGTCTTTGTTTACCTTTGGCCAATTTTCTCGTGTTTTTTTCACACCTGAATGTTTCCAGGACCGTCCCCAACATGCGTGCTCAACTTTTTGCTAAGATTGATCCCACCACAGAGGCCTGTGGGTGCATGTGCACACATATTATGGGGTGGTGCCCCCCTCCCTTTTTGTCCCCCAAGAAGCCTTCCTGCACCTGTGCAGAGGGAAGTCTTCCTTGACCTCAGGAGTGGGCACCTTATCTCTTTACTTCAGCGGAGCTCAGCTTCTGCCACTAGCTTTGTCCTTGGAGTTCCTGGGTGAGAACAAAGCTTCAATTTTACTCCACTTCACAAGCACCAGCTGTCTGGCCCGGGGGCCCATCTATCTCCCACCTCCTGTGGACTGTTAGTTACAAATACATAACCATATAAAAGAGCTTGCACCAGAATGCAAATTAATTCACTGCTTCAATTATCAAGAAAGTCTCACTATGAAAAAAAGTGTCAGCTGATCTGACAGTGTGTGTAATGAATTGATGTGTACTTTACTGTGGCTTCTTATTTACTTGCAATCCAGGAACATACAGTTTAGTTCAAGAATCTCACTTTGAGTCAGTAAAGGTGTGTTGAAGATTTCTAGCAGGATGGTAGGATCAGATGTGTATTATAAAGGACCAATAAGGTGAGATAGAAACTTTTTTGTTTGTCTCTTCTGCAACACTCCAGCAGAGTCTAGAGGGTGTGTGTGGAATTTTGGAGTCCGACAGAGCCGGTTTCAAACCTTGGTTGGTGGGGTGGGAGGATGGAGGGGAAGCATGCCTTGACGTTCAAGAAGGAATGTTCCTTTTTCCTTAATTTATATTCTAAAAATCCCACATAAGAACTCTGAGTGTTCCGTCTTACTTAAGAAGCTCCAGCAGTTGGTGGGTCAGACCGTGGAGTTGGTGGGAGGGGCGGGGAGCAGTTGCACATAGCAAGGTTGGTGCACCACAGACACGAGGGTAATACTGTGGAAACCCCTAGGAGGATTGTACTGTTGAACAGTTTGTATTTTCTGTTTCTCACGAAAGTAATCAAGTTCATGACAACTTTCAGTAGCTCATATCCCATCAGGTATGTTATAACAGCCTACATCATCATAATCAATCACAGGCTATATCTCAACCCAGAGGATAAGCCTGAAGAATGTGTCCCTTATACTGTACAAGTATTAAAGGTCAATTGACCTAACTCAAGAATATTTTTATTTGTCCATGCAAGGGTATTTTTTCTTATTAATTTAATTAGGGTGAATACCCAGGAGATTCTCAAATAAGGGGGAAAAATGTCAATTTTTAAATTGCTTAATTTGTGTAATATTAAGACTTCAGAAACTGATTATCCTATGAGGCTTAGGCAACGTTCTGTAAAACAGCTTGGACTATAAATCAGATCTCTTTTAATAAATGACTTTTTAATGACTTGTACATCATCGCCTGGGATCTTTATTTTCGCAACACCTGAGTGTAAAGCACTGCTTTCTTTAAACCTTTCCTACTGTGTGGTTTATGACGTGTTTTGTTAGGAAAGGTATATTTCTATAAAACATCCTCCTTCCAGCCCTGTTTGAGAAGTGACAATTTGAGGGCTGGGAGAGAGATGCTGATACTTTATGAGTGACAGCACAGTTAGGTGTGATCATTACTGCTGTATTCATCCCAGGAGGGCAGTTGATTTCCTTTGCAGGTACATGCTCAGATAATCTCATCTCAGACATAGGCAAGTGTTCGTATAATTCTTCATTTTTCCATTAGGAATCATGCATGCATGATGTGCCCCCAGTTAATGCATAAAAGACTGGCGACCGAATGATACACTTTTACACTAGTACGGTGTTTGTGGGGCAGTGTAAAAGCACAGATGCAGTTTTGTTATCTGCATTTTTCAAATTGATCTCCTGGCATGTCTCCCTTTTTTCGTTTTCCTTGCAGTTGAAATATATATATTTCAAGGATATATAATTATAAAGAATTGTTTCAATAATTTATTTTAAATTTATTATTGTGACTGAATTTTCTCAAGTTATACTATATTGGGGATATTAAACATTAGCATTTTTCATCGTGTAGTTTCTGGGAAATTAGTACAGGGACCTCCAGTTGAAGAACCATTGAGTAGATGCTTTTATCATTACTAGAATTGTGACTTTTAGTCACTTAATTCTTCCATGGTCTCTAACATTGTTCTGTCTTTTTGTTTTTTTTTTTCTCCCCCAGCCTGGAATATATTATTATCAACTTTTCCTGTGTAATTTTATCTGACTCTACAGTTCTGTCACTCCATTGGTCTATTTATTTCCACATGTGCTGTACTGATTTTAAACTACCTTGTGTATTTTGTTTATCAAGTACTTTTGGAGAGTCTACTGTGAACCAGGCACTGTGTAGGAAAGAAAATAGCCGTGGCCCCCAAACAAAGATAAAAACATATTAGCATTTGGGGACATTTCATTCTGTTCTTCCTTGTATGTGTGTAGTTATATAATATGTATGTATAAAGACATACACACACTACAAACACACAGGCATTGTTGAACGTCTGGCATAGTGCATGACATATAGTAGATAGTAAGTGTAACATTCGTTAAATGGGATGCAAATGTTTTCTCCCATTCACTGGTTGGCCTTGATCATCATATTGGTATCTCTGATAAACTGAAATCCTTAATTTGAATACAGTCCTATTTTTTGTATTTCCCATTATGGATAGTAATCCTTATATATTATTAAAAATTAATTCTCAGTCTCATATCATGAAGATATTGTTATGTATCTTAGGCAAGCTTTGTTGTTTTACCTTTCACATTTCAGGTACATTCTACCTGCAGTTTATTATTTTTGAATGCTGTGAAATAGGGGTCAAGGTTTGTTTTTTCCCCACAAGGCTACCTAATTTATTCAATCCACATTGAAAAGATTGTCCTTTCCTTCACTGCTCTGAAGAGCTAAGCTTTTCATAAGTCAGATGTATAAATATATGTAGAATTTTCAGGACTCTCTTATCCATTTCTCTGGCCCATTTTTCCGTCTTTACTTCAATACCACCCTGTCTTGATTATTCTACCATTATAATGAATCAGTATCTGATAGAGTAAATTGTCTAACTTTGTTCTCCTTTGTGATAAAATTGGCTATTCTTAGTCCTTTGGATTTCCATATTAAGCTTAGAATCAGTTTGTCAATTTGGGGGAAAATATATCTACTAAAAATTGTGCTGGATCACAGTGAATCTGTGAACCAATGAAAAATTCATGTATTCATCTTTGTTCTCAGCATCTGTGGGGTCCCGGGATATTAAACACACACAAGGAACAAAGCTGGAACTTTTTATTCATTGACACACAATTCAGAAAAATTAATATAATAATCCTAGCTCTTAAAAGCAGTCCTAATTCATACCCTGTGTAGTTCACAGGGCACTAAGTTCTTTATTAGCAGCAACTAATGACATAAACATAACCACAAATCACAACTACCATTTATTAAATATGTAAGATGGGCGAGTACTGGGATAGAAAGTCCACTTATTCTATTTCTAACTCCTAGTAGTAACATGGAGCTATCCTGTTTTATAAATGAAGAAACCAATAGGTTCAGAGAGGTTGAATAACCTGCCTAATGTTGCCCATCTAGTAAGTGCTGAGGTCAGAGGCCAGCCCTGCCATGTCTTTTGCCCACAGCACATTCCCAGTGCCTTGGACAAGTAACACTGGAAAGACTGACTCAGTAAATACGTGGTGACTGAATGAATACCCCTCTCTTTCTCTCCATCTATTTTCTATTAATGATTCATGTCTTTCCTCAAAAAAAAAAGATAAAACTTTCAAAATGGTTTTAATAAGTAGCAAGTTTAAACTCCATGGTACTAGTATCACATGTGGTGAAAAAGTGGTGTGAAATATAATTAATCAAAGAAATTAAAGAGTGCCAGAATGTCCGAATTTTGAGGAATCACTTCCTTATTTAATATTTCAAAAATAGCATGTCTTTAATGTTTTATTATCTCTTTTTTGAATTGGTAATTAAAGTGGGGGCATAAACTCTATCCCTTATGGCAAGATTACATTGATATTTAAGTGTTTCCATCATTATTTTCCCTCTCTGGTTTGGAACTAGGGGAAAAAAAGACACACTTTAAAAATTATCTACTCACTTAAGCCAGATGATGGAGAGACTTGAGTCCTGATAACAGTGGTTGTGCCCCTGGATCCAACTGTGCCTGAAGCTAGTGTATCCCCTGTACTTTTCAGTTATGTGAACTAATAAATACCCTTCTTTACTTAAAACAACATTAAAAGGTTATCTACCTGCTTATTAAAATATGTTTAAGTAAAACTTACCTAAATTAATAGATAAAATAAATTTGAACCTGAAATCCTTTTAGACCAGTGAGTAGAACTCCAAGACAGCTTCCTTTCTCTTTTTCATACTTTAATTATTTATATTTTTGTTCTTTTTATGCCTCTTCTAAATGTATTCAATGCATCAATGTCTCATTTTACCCACATAAAAAAACTCTACAAAACTGTTCACAGTATCAGCAGTATTATTATAAAAAAATCAACCAAGTTATTACATATTAGACCTAATGATTTCAACCTTTACCATAATTTTTGTACATTGTACCAATGGACACATGGATTCAAAATCAAAATAGTAGAGTTATTTATGTATCACCATCATTCTAAAAACATTGTTATAAAAAAAAAAATAAATAAATAAAATAAAAACATTGTTATACTTTTAGGAGAAATTTTAGAACAATAAAATATGGTTAATGACAAACTGTATTTTATGATTTTCTTTTTTTACCTGATAAATGCATCATTCTTTCCCCAGAAATACCGCAGATGGCTGGTACCTGTATGCTGATAGCTCAAATGGAAAGTTTGGTGACATGGCTGACATCCTCACTCCTGTTATTTCACGCACGGGACCAAAATGTACCCTGGTGTTCTGGACTCATATGAATGGTGCCACAGTTGGTTCTCTCCAGGTACTGCTTAGGCAATTGCATTTTCTGAATTTCTTCTACAAAAATTCATATTGTATAATTTAGTGTTATTAAAATATGTAATCTGCTAATAAATGAAAATGGACAGTTTATCAATACTTCACTGGTTTGAAAACAATATGATTGAAAAAAAGCTTTAGTAGAATTGGACCTGAATGGCTAATAGGTTTTCTTTAAACTATTCTATTTATGATTATGGCCTTTATTCTGAGGTTGCAGCTTCTGTGTAATACTGTTTTACCCTTGAAATATGTCATATAGGTTTCAGTATCAATATTCTGAGAATAACACAATCAAATGAATATATACATTTTGGTGATATTCGGATGTGCCTTCTTGCTGTCTTTGATATAGTGGTGCTACATTCTCCAATATTCTCTTTCAAATTGTTTTTTTTGTAAAAAAAGAAATTAAATTGTTTCATACTCACAAAAGGTTGCAAGAATCTCACAGACAACTGCATTCTACCTTTCACTCAGAGATTCTGGTTTTTTGCCCATTGTCCCAATAACATCTTTTATAGGAAAAATTGAGTTGAATACAGAATTACTTATCACACTCCATTGTTATTTCTTTCTAGTGTCTTTATTTTTTATAAATTTATTTATTTTTATTTTATTTTTGGCTGTGTTGGGTCTTTGTTGTTGCATGCAGGCTTTCTCTAGTTGTGGCAAGCAGGGGGGCTACTCTTCGTTATGGTGCATAGGCTTCTCATTGCAGTGGCTTCTCGTTGTGGGGCACAGGCTCTAGGCGCGCAGGCTTCAGTCGTGTGGCACGTGGGCTCAGTAGTTGTGGCTCGCAGGCTCTAGAGCTCAGGCTCAGTAGTTGTGGCACATGGGCTTAGTTGCTCCGTGGCATGTGGGATCTTCCCGCACCAGGGATGGAACCCGTGTCCCCTGCATTGGCAGGTGGATTCTCAACCACCACACCACCAGGGAAGTCCCTAGTGTCTTTAAAACTGAAGTAATTCCTTCATTTCCCTTAAACTTTATGATCTTGATATTTTTAAAGGTTATAATCCAGTCATTTTGTGAAACGTCCTTCAAATTGGATTTGTTCAATGTTAAGCATGTTTTTCCCTGTAATACCACCAATATTGTATTATTTTTATTGTATCCCATTGGTTAGTACATGATGTCTATTGGTCTCAGTACTTTTGTTCCCTTTGTTATCAAAAAATATTTTGTGATGAGATATTTTGAGCATATGTAAAATCCTGATCTCAACTCAATTATACCCACTAATTTTTGCTTCCTTTAGTATTTTTTGCCACATTAATTTTACTATGATGATTGCCTATTTGTGTCTAACTCCATTATTCTGTCTACATTTGTAGGTTGGTTTTCTCTTGTTAGAAAAATTCTCCATTTATTGATTTATATCAGTGTGGACTCATGGATTCCTATTTTATCCAATTTGTTGTCAACACTATTACTATTTATTGGTTCTTACATTGTCCCAGATTCAGTTATAGGAGACCCTTTAAACTGACTTCTATGTCTCTTTGACAAGTCCAATCATTCTTTGATCATTTCCTTTCTTTCTGGCCAAGAAGATGTTCCAGACTCATCTTTTTGTTATCCTGTTCCATCCCTGGAGGTAACTATTTTTCCAGGGGGTCCTGGTTTCTTTTAGATGACCAAGTTATACGGACAAAACAGAAAGAGGTTCTGCAATTTTAATGCAGATCCCCTAGATCCTGTCTTCCCCTATTAGACATGCCTTATATAATAGATAAGGTTTGTAAGTATATGTATAGACACATCACTTACACAGAGAAGCCAACTCAATTTTGAAGCATCTCCATTTATACTCTGTTTCATAGCTTACGTGACATTTTCCAAGAAGCCATGTCTGAAAAATAAATCCCCAGATTTCAGAATTGTTTACATGAGCAGTTTTAGACCAGGGATATCTCGCTAAAAGCAGCCATAGATAAGGTCTCTCCCCCTGTCAAATAGCATTAATTTGTTTTCCAAAAAGTCCATGTTTAGTGTATTTGCAAAGAGATTACACTTGGGCTACCTGCTCTATTTTTCCCCAATAAATAGAAATAGACTGCAGATCAGCTTAACCACTTCTTTCCTAGTAGCTTGATGTAATTTTAATATTAGGTTTTTTTTTTATTTTTTAACTGTCTTATTCTACGATTTTCCTGGCCATATTAAATATTATTTTCCTCCCCAAATTAGATAAACATATTTTTAAAATGCTGTTACTTTCTTTTAATTGGAAACATGTTAAATTTATAAAGTAATTTTGGAAGAATAGTTTTATTTGTTATAGGTGAGACTTCTCACCAAAAACAGTTTAAGAGTAAACTTGTTTGTGTATATGTATGTGTGCATGTTTAATAATCTGAAAGTATCCAAGTAGTCTTGTGGACTGATGTGACAATTTACCATTTGTGTCTCACTGAGTTTTTAAAAATGGTTTTAGACAAAACAATCAATACAGCTAACTACAGGGTTTGCATCAGAAAAATGAGAATTACTTACCAGGTATATTTTGTGGTTGAGATTAATTATCTAAAATAGGCTTTCATTTTTTCAGAATAAGATTTTGTGTTAGTAGATGAAAAATTATAAAACAACCTTAAAATTTTATAAGTAGTTAATTATAAAATAATTAAAATGGTAATACATATGATCCTTATTTCGTGCACAGCTGAGTAAAATAACATTAAATGTTGCATTACTATGTTGCATGAACACAGTTTTCCTTAGTGATTTGTGTATAGAGCAGTATTCATACAAAGAAGATCTAATTCCTATACATTCTTTTTAGTATCCTTCAAAAAAGATTTTTATATTTTTTAGAAATTCTATTTTCTTGACTTTAATAATATGTTGATTCAACTTGAATTCAAGAATTTAGTGATATCTTTGCTAGCCACATATGACTTTGTATATGACTCTAGAAACTCTAGCTCTATAAAAATAACCATTTGCATTTAATTTTTTAAAATACATTTATTTATTTAATTTTGGCTGCGTTGGGTCTTTGTTGCTGCGCACGGGCTTCCTCTAGTTGCACCGAGCAGGGGCTATTCTTCGCTGCAGTGCGTGGGCTTCCCATTGCTGTGGCTTCTCTTGTTGCAGAGCATGGGCTCTAGGCGCATGGGCTTCAGTAGGTGTGGCGTGAGGGCTCAGTAGTTGTGGCTTATGGGCTCTAGAGCACAGGCTTAGTAGTTGTGGCACACGGGCTTAGTTGCTCCGTGGCATGTGGGATCTTCCCGGACCAAGGGTCAAACCCGTGTCCCCTGCATTGGCAGGCGGATTCATAACCACTGCAGCACCAGGGAAGTCCACTGCATTTAATTTTTAAAAAACTGATTATGAAAGCATTCAAAGTTACCTTCACTTTCAAAAGTCAAAACCTCCCCAAACCCTTTATGTGAATAATGAATTGGTTACACACATTGTATTGTTAAAAATTAGTGGTGTACAGGGAGATCAGCTCGTTGCTTTGTGACCACCTAGAGGGGTGGGATAGGGAGGGTGGGAGGGAGGGAGACGCAAGAGGGAAGAGATATGGGAACATATGTATATGTATAACTGATGCACTTTGTTATAAAGCAGAAATTAACACACCATTGTAAAGCAATTATACTCCAATAAAGATGTAAAAAAAATAGTGTTGTGAAATAATTAAATACATCATCTAAGTCAGTTATTTTAAAATGTGGAACTCTACTGCTCTTCCCTATTTAATTGCTTTCTTCATGGCTCATTTTGTGTCATTCTAAAAGAAGAGCCATGATAATTTGTTTGCTGAGATGATTCTCAATTTCCCTTTAGAATGAGGGTCCGTTTGTTGGGTGGGGAGCTCTTGCTGGCTTAGGTGAGTTAGGTGCCCACTCACATCACCCATATGTGCTGTTGGAATTGAACGGACTCCCATTGTAACATCACCATCCCCACTGAACCTAATGTCATTCTCAAAACTGTGTTTAGTAAACAATTCTGTGCTTTTCATGTGACTACATGAATATTATTTAATATTGAGACTTCCAATTGTTCTTGCTGTCAGATTTTTAAAAACTAAGGTAGTTAAGAGTTCTTAATCAAATGGAGCCAGGTAACTTCAGACTTGACTGACAGATATTCATGCACAACTTTATTACACAAAGCTCATGAGGTACCCTGGGGACACAGTGCTGTTCTAGAAAACAGCACTAATGAAAAATGTCTGAGCTTTTCTCTCAGGGATTCATGTTGATATTAAAATGAAAAAAAATTACTGGGAGAATTCTATATGTTTAGAATTTGTCAAGGTAAAATATTTCAGCACTTCTTACTTGATTTGTCTCTGCAGGTACTCAGCAAGATAGACAATGTTACTTCTAAACTGTGGGCTCAAAGCGGACAGCAAGGTGCACAGTGGAAAAAAATAGAGGTGTTTTTAGGCGTTCATTCGCATATACAGGTTTGTAATCCAAGTATTTAGGTGATGATTGAGTTTTGTTGATTCTTTAATTTTAATTTATTTCCTCTACCCCTTGTCTTCTTGTCTGTCTTTCCCTTTCTGATGTGCTGTATGAATGCTCACCACTCCGTACAGCATTTTCCATAAGGAATTTGCGGTTCTGAAATGCCCCAATTTTTTTTCCCAAAGAGGCAACCATTTTTCTAGGAACATCTCATTTTAGTGGCAACCATCTCCTGCCTCCACAATCAGGCTCCTACATATTAAGAACACCTCCCACTATTTTGCAAATATATTCTCAGAGACTGCAGAGTAATTACATTCGTTTATTTCAAACCCAATTAAAGAGACCTTTGAAAGCACGCTATATTGTTGAACCTTATTAGAGAAAATAGATTTACCTGACTGAAAAATATTTTCAGAGGCACAAAATTGGGTGATGCTGTATTTGTCTTCATGTAGATTACAATAATATTACGAGGATAAGACCTAAAAATAAAGGAAAAGAACAAGTAATACATAGAATAAAAGGTTTAAACTGAAAGTAATTATATGCCAAGATATTTAGCGTGAATTTTATTTTTTTATGGATTATCAGGAAAACAGGAGCTCCATGGATGTGTGTGTTTTCTGCTTTTGGAGTTTTTGCTTGTTTTGTTTTTGACAGAAGGGGTGTTTATTGGAAGGTAAAGCTTAGCTATTAAGATTTAAGATTAGATAAGGGAGAGTGGGAATCCAGAGCCATTTATGTCAGAGAACATTTTTTCTTAGTCGTAACTGCACAGGGCTTAATTCCTTGAATTTAGAGCCACTTATCTATAGATACAAGCTATAATATCTTTGCTAATTATACAGAGGACTGGAAATGCAGTATGTAGCGAGAGTAACCAAATCAGCTGTGAATATTCAGTAACTGTATCTACAATCACATGCCATATCTGATAGATCAGCCCCTTTCAACTCCACTGGAAGCACAGGCTAGATACAGCTGTTTAAAGGCATTGATACAACTTTATCCCCAATTTCTTAGAATGTTAGCTATAATAAATCCCATATATTTTTGACCTCTTGCTGGGACCCAGTTTTCTTATGGGTCACTTGCAGATAATTTAGGAAATGGATAAGAAGTAAGTTCAACCTGAAGAAGAAAAGACTGGACAGCAGTTTAGTGGCCTTGCACAGTATGAAATTTATCATTAAGAGGATTCCACCTGTTTAACCTCCAAGACCTTTTAACTGAGGCAAGAAGAGTCATGAGCAAGAACATGCAGAAGGCTGTGCTGCTGCCAGGCGTCGGCTTCCACTTCAGGCAGTGAATTCTTAACTAGTCTGCGCAAGTAGAACATTTGCATGGTAAAATCATGTTCAGAACAACATTAAGGGCTTCCCTGGTGGCGCAGTGGTTGAGAGTCTGCCTGCCGATGCAGGGGACGCGGGTTGGTGCCCCGGTCCGGGAAGATCCCACATTCCGCGGAGCGGCTGGGCCCGTGAGCCATGGCCGCTGAGCCTGCGAGTCCAGAGCCTGTGCTCCGCAACGGGAGAGGCCACAACAGTGCGAGGCCCGCGTACCGCAAAAAACAAAACAAAGCAAACAAAAACAAACAAACAAAAAAAACATTAAGAGGGATTTAAGCAGAGGAATCAATTATTAATTTAGTCTTTCTGAAATTTAATTTTTCACATTGAAATTTGAAGAGAAATACGCCATGTTGTTTGACTCTTAAAATGAAATATTAATGGTTTCTGAATATTTGATGTTTAATGTGATTCATTCATTCCTTCAGTAAAACATATCAAGAACCTACTATGTGCAAGCACCTTACTATGCACTGAAGAAATAGTAGTGAGACACACATACTATCCATGGTCCTTCCATTTTTACAGTATCAGTCCCTTTAGCCTCAGAAACATGAGCGCCTTTAACCCTTGAGTAAAAGTATACAGCATTGGGTAGTTTTCACAGTTATATTTGGGAACCCCCAATTTAAACATAGCATTTAATTATGATAATTTTTATAACTAGAGCAATCACATACCTGGCACTTACTAAGTGCTAAGTTCTGTTCTATGAACAAAAAATTTACTCCTGTAACTGTATGAGGTACCTACCTTTATTGCCTGCATTTTATAGATTAGGCACAGAAATACCTAGAAGTTGGATAACTTGCCCTACTTATATAACTACAATGGCAGTGATACGCTTTAAACACAGGCAGGTCATCTACAAGTCCATAATACAAATGCTGTGCTCTATTGCTTCCTAAATTTTACAAAATGATTGACCCAGCTTTTATTTTACCAGAAAAAAAATATCATATTGCTCTTGAAAAAAAGTTTAATCACATTCAGTATTAAAGTCTATGGAATCTTAACCAACATCGTGTGGCATTGGGTTATCTGATTTCTTAATCACAGAGCATTGTCTCACAGATTTAAATTAAATGTTCAGATATATCCAGATAATACAGTACCTTTTTCAATTTGTGTATCCATGTTTTTCTTGGGCTCAATTTTCTTATAAAAGAGTTGTAGTTATTATTCTTTCTAGTTTCACCTCGTCTTAATCACATCCAAGCTCTTAATCTATCTTACGAATTTATTTTTCTTTTCGAGCACATCTTCTCTGAAGAAAACAAATGTATGCCTTTTATGTCAATTTGATACATGAATTTATGTAAAAATTGTACATTTATTTGCTTTTTTATAATAATGTGAAAGGCATGATTTTCAGTTATTCTATTCTCTCATCTTAAAAGGAAAACAACTAGGTTTTCATACCATAGTATAAAAGCATAACACATCTTAAGGAAAAACTACTTCTTTCAAGAAAAGTAATTGATTAGATTTGGTAAAAAGATGTTTGGGAGTTTGATGACAACTATTTTGTATAAAACTCATGGAGGTAAATAGGTATTTCTTGTTAATGCATCTCTAATTGTCCTAAATTTACTTTAAAATATATGAATATTTCTTATGCTAACACACAAATACATATTTAACTTGCAGGCAAATTCAGTAGAAGCTGTCTGAATTAGTTTCACTTTGAAAACTTTAGTGCGTCCTGTGACTGTTTTTCATCAGTTCTATCAAAGTCTGTAGAAGTGGGATCTCACTGTCCAGCAGTGGCACACAGGAGGATTTCATTCATCACATACATTAATCAAAGGCACACCACCATCATTTCAAGTCCAAAGATGCGGCCAATTAAAAACATTCATGGTTTTGAGGTTTGACATATTTTCGATTTCAAATAGTTGAGTTGAACAGATCAGAGGAATGGCAAGAAGTGGATGAAATAAGGTAAAAGATATGCTTGCATCTTCTGTCTCTTGGTGCATTCCGTCACCTGGTTGACCTCCTGCTTCCACGTGTGATGAGGCTGTCAGAAGTGAGCAGGTTTTGTTTTGGGTCTGCGTGTTGCAGAGGCTGCAGTGGTAGGTGACTCCTGCCAGTTTCTTAGGCCCTGTATCCTAAAAATCTAGACAAGAGACAATGGTGTTGCCACTCCCACATCCTTACCTGTTGAGTGTGGTAGAGATCTTCGATATCCCTCAAACTTCCTGGGTCAGTTTCATCGTAGGGATTACGGGGTCATTTTTATCAGATTCAAGCCCTTATGTTCTGTACTGTACTTACTGTTTGCCCCAAGTTTTGGATTCCTGATGGACGAGTCAACTGATATTGGCTTTATTTTTTTTTAAAGGTTGTCTTCAGGGCAAAACGTGGTATCAGTTACATAGGAGATGTAGCAGTGGATGATATTTCCTTTCAAGATTGTTCCCCCCTACTTAGCACAGACAGAACGTGTACGGCTCAAGAATTCACATGCGCTAACAAGCACTGCATTGCCAGGGACGAGCTGTGTGATTTTGTGAACGATTGTGCTGATAATTCAGATGAGACTCCTTTCATCTGTGGTGAGTGGAAGTGTTCTGTCTCCTTACTTTTGCCTTTGTCTCCCACAACCTTCCTCTGTGCAATGGGTTCATTGATGAAAAATAAAGAGTATATATAACACAGCAGCCAAGGCAGGTAAGGTGATTTAACCATTTAAATACATTCCTTTCTCCCTCTCAGTACTTAATTTAGAACCGAAAGTCATTTAAAACTAATCAATGGCTTTCTGTTTGTATGTGAAGAATTGGAGATTAACTGGAAAACAGGTGTCTTCAAAGACAAACGGTATGCAAACAAGTATTTTCCATATGAAATAAATTTTTGGAAAGAAGGCAAGCAAAACGTCCATAAACGGCAATTCACGTAAGGTTGACAAGCCTTTGTGCTTTGACGGATTTCAGGGAGTTGTCATTCCCTTGGGACAATTATGAGCTGGGATAAGTGGCTAAAAAAACAAAAAATCAATATCCAGATAATGTATAAAATAGACAACGTGATCTCCTAAGGGAAACACATATCAGCTGTGTAATACTGTTACAAGAGATCAACTCATAATAAATGGCACCTACTAAAATATCCTTAGCTAAATGGGCCATATGTGCTCATTCAGGGAATTCTGTAAAATCATGGAACACAGTGCGTGGTTGCCTCATTTCACTGCAAATGAAGTGAATACAAATTGTCAGAATTAAGGTTGACAAATTATTCCACTGTTACCAATAATAATTTCTGAGCTAGCGTACTACAGTTTGATCTCTTTTTTGCCTCTTGAAACCAAATCTGGAATCACAAGAACCACGTCAGTATATTAAGAGCTCACATTTACATAGAACTTTTAACTTTCAAAGCCCTTCTATCTACTGATCTCCACTTGATCTTCACAGAAACCCGACGGGTAAGTGGGAGAGATATTATTAGTGCATTCCATGGATAAAGCTGCTGAACAAGAGTGGCTAAGATTTGGTCAAATTTCATAAAACTGGTACTGACAGAGTTGATCCTAGTTTCCAGGTACTTTGATGTATGATTCACTGCTTTGCCCAAGCCACCATACCACTTCTGTGTACAGCTGAATCTTAGGAAAACCAAAAAAGTTGTGGATGTAGAAATCCTGTGTATATCGAATAACTATTTGTTTCTTCAAGTGTGGATTATATCTTATAATATCAATTATTACTATTATATGAACCAAGCAAAACTGTTTGGCTAGTCTTGTATTCTGTATTAATTTTTACCTTTATCTTATGAATATTTTTGCTGCGTTTTTAGTTATTTTCTGCATCAAATGCTTTTACATTTTCTTCATTGCCATTTTCATTTGAGTATCTCACAAATCTATTAGCTAATCAGTCGAACAGAACAGATACTATGCTTTTGAATTTTATTTGTCATGTTGCCAACTTATCTCTTTCCCAAGATATGATTTAATGCAATTTTTTCAGTGTTTAAAGTATTTTATTTCTGGCTAAATTTTCCTTGAACTCTTTGTATTTAGATAATAACTTTGCAAATATTTCTAGGAATCCTCTATCTGTGTTTGGGAGGGTATACTGATATACTAAGAGGGTCAGAGAAATGTACTGAAATTTATTGTCTTGGTAGTTCTTTTGTATGGAAAATAAAGACAAAAGTAATTACAAGCCCTTGGAGGGAAAGTTTTTTCAGAAGCTGCTTTCTGGTGAACTGATTGCCAAATCACTGTAACATTTGAATGGGGCTGTGATATCAGTAATACTGGAGCAAGAGAGATGAATTAGTTCCAGATATTATATAAGAAGAAGAAAATTTTTTCAGCTCCTTAGAACAAATAAACAACCAAAAAGTTGGAACAAACCTTAAAAGTAACCCACATTTTGATATTGGTTCTTATTACATGAATATAATTTCTTTTTATATAACACTGCTTATTTTATTATGTATTTAAAAATTCAATTGTATTCCTACGTTAATGGTTTTAAATGTTTTAATTATAGAGTGGCTAGAGCCTGCTATATGAAATATGAGTGCTGTTATTTTTCCTGCATATACTATAAACTTTGATTCTTAATTAGACCCAGAAGAATAGGAAGAAAAACTTAAAAAAAAAAAATCACCCATAGCAACTGATCTCAGAAGTTTGGCTGACAACCAACCAAGAATTTAGGCTTAGGTTTCATGATCTTTGGAACAAAAACTTAGTTTTTTTGGTTTGTTGTTTTTTTTTGTTTTTTTGTGTGTGAGAAGTCTAAGTAAAGGCTGAACATGTATCACAACCCTAAAAAAACGTCTAAAATATCATTTGGTATAAATACACCACCTAGGAATAGAAGAAAGAAGGAAACTGCTGAGCTCTTTGTAAAGGCATAGACCATCTCTGACAAAGGAAAAGAAAATAATCCTTTATAAAACAAAAGTACCTGTGGCTTTAATTTTCCGTAGACCAATATAGGCTCAGAAAGCAAGATTTGGAAGAAAGATTAACTGGTTTCTTTTTTTGCTTTATAATATAAATATATCTAAAGTATAGGACATAGTCAAAAAGAAAGTGATTGGTGTATCTGAGAAATCTGAAATCTTAGTTGAACATATTTGGCCATTGGTATAGAGGCTCCTTTGGCAAACAATCATATTTTTGTTTCTCTGTACTTTCCAATTAGCATATTTATTGGTGATACACAAGAGGATCTCAGGCATGCTCAAAATAATTTAATTCTGCACTGTGATTAGTAAGGATGCGGGATATTTGACCAGAATAATTAGTACGTAATCTGAACCTAATGGGCACATGTAATACTGTATTTCCCAACTGCAGACATCTATTTCAAGAACACACAGAATATATGTTAGTAAGCACTAAGCAAACTTCAGTAATTTTAAATGGATTAAAGTGACATGGATTACATCTTTTGAGTTAGGCTGGAAATCAGTTGTAAGACAAAAGCTAGAAAATTCCCTGTTAGTTAGAAGATACTTTTGATAACCTGTCTCCCCACCAAAAATATTACAGTAAAATTAGAAAATGTTTTAAATAAATAATAATAGTGCATTAAAAAACCTGTGGTATTTAGTTAAGAAAATGCTTAGTGAAAAATTTATATACTTAAATCCTTACCAAAGAAAGTAATTAGCTAATAATACAAATTAATAGAATAGAACACAAATGTCAGAGAGAGAGGATTCGGAGACTGATAACATTTTCAAGACGCTGTCAAGAATGATCAAGAGAAATTGAGAAGACAAAATATCGAATTAATTTAACATATATTTACTGAAAAGGTATATGTCAAGCAGTGTTTGAGACATCTAGTGTACATCCATAAATGAAAGAGACAAAAATCATATTACCCATTCCCCTGTGTTAAACAGAAAATATTCTCTCTTCTTCTACACACACACACACACATACACACACACACAGAATATCCATGTGTGTGTGTATGTATATTACAGAGTTTGTCAGAAGTTGATAAGTGATACATTTTCTATGAGAAAACATAGAGTAAACTAAAGGAGATGAAAAATGGAAAGAGAGAAAATAGCAATGTTAGGGAGCTTGATGAGGATAGGCCTGATGAAAGATATTTAAACAATTTTTTTTCATTTTACTTATTTATTCCCCCCCCCAGTTTTACTGAGATATGATTAACATACAGCCCTGTGTAAGTTTAAGGTATACATCATTGTGACTTATTTATATTGTGAAATGATTACCACCGTAAGTTTAGTGGTAATCCATTGACATCCATTTTCTCATATAGGTACAAAAAAATAAAAAGAGGAAAAAAATGTTTTTTCCCTTGAAATGAGGACTCTTAGGATCTAATCTCTTTCAAATATACCATACAACAGTGCTAACTATAGTCATCGTGTTGTACATTACAGCCCTAGTACTTATTTATCTTGTAACTGGAAGTGTGTACCTTTGGACTCCCTTCATCTAATTCCCCCTCCTGGGCAAATTCTTGAAGGAGATCTGGGACTTAGCCAATACTTGTTGTTTTCTTTCTTTCTTTCTTTCTTTTTAAATTATAGCCATCTTAGTGTGTATGAAGTAGAATCTCATTGTGGTTTTGATTTGTCCTTCCCTAATGACTACAACGTTAATCATCTTTTCTTGTGCTTATTGGCCATTTGTGTATGTTCTTTGGAGAACTGTCAAGGTTCTTTGTGCTTTTCTTTACAGAAGTGTGTGTTTTTTATTGTAGAGTTGTAAGAGTTATTTATATATTCTGGATGTTAAGCCCTTATCATATGTATGATTTGCAAATATCTTCTCTCATTCTGGAGGCTGTCTTTTAAATTTTTCAATAGAATTTATTTTTTAAAGGAGTTGTAGGTTCACAGCAAAACTTAAACCCCCCCAGACTATCACGTCCCACACCAGAGTGGTTATTTGTTACACGGGAGATGGCATTATCACCACAGTCCATAGTTTACGTTAGGGTTCCCTCTTGGTGAAAGATTAACAATAAATCAACAATAACGTGATTAACAATAAATCAAACTCTTATACTCAGTTACTTAGAGTAACCTTGCTAAAGCCATTACAAATATTTTTAAACACATTTTTTCCTATTGGATGAATGTTTCTAAAAATATCATCTTTTAATGTTACATCAATGTTCAATTTAACACTGCTGAAAAGTTATCTAAACTCAGTTACTCAAATCTTGGTCTAGAGACAAACAGCATTTTTGTCAGAAGTCAGGCCCCACCCCAGACTTAATCATAAACTGCATTTTAACAAGTATATGTGCGCTAAAGTTTGAGAAGCACTCATCTAAACAATACAAACATTTGAAAAAGTTTTCTGGTGAGAAGGAAGAGCTATTATTTTATTCTTTGTTTCCTTATTGACATATACAAATATATCAGGATTTTAATAGGGGCAATAATTAGCTTCTTAAATATTAAAAATGATTCTGTGTATATTTTCTTAATGAATTTAATTGAACCATTTATAGTTAAGTCAAGATTTAATGCCTACGTATGTATTGAATTGCCTGATATAATCTATTGGCGATTTTAAGAAGTTTTTAAGAATGAACGTTCATGCATTTATTCAGCAAATATTTATTGAGCATCTACTATGTGCGAGGGTTTGTTCTAGTTACTAAGAATAATGCTGTGAACAGTACAGACAAATTTCCTGCTCTCATGGAGCTTGCTTTACGTTTGATGGTAGTGGAAGGGGACGCAGACAAAACAGAGTAAGTAAAATAACACAGCATATTTCATAATGACAAGTGCTCTGGCAAAAAGTAAAATAGGGAAAAGTGAGAAAGAAGATGTTTGGAGTGGTGGTTATAGTTTTAAATAGGGCCATCGGAAAAGTTCTCACTGAGAAATTGACATTTAAGTAAAGATGGAAGGGGATATGGGGATATACGCATACATATAGCTGATTCACTTTGTTATACAGCAGAAACTAACACAACATTGTAAAGCAATTATACTCCAATAAAGATGTTAAAAAACAAACAAACAAAAAAGATGGAACAAATAATGGATTTGAGCCAAGTGATATTTGATGTATTTGAATGAATTTTTTAAAAACTCAAAAACATTTAAAAAGTCAGCAATAATTAAAACATGGTCCTTTCCATATTATCACCACATCACTAACAATTTCCTTTGATTTCTATGAATGTATAACTGTAATTCCCCTAAATAGTTATCCTTCAGGACATATTTGAGTTGACTCATTTACATCCTGACTACCCTTTCTCATTTGTTATAGCAGAATTCTCTCTGTTTCGAGTAAACTGATGAATTTTGGGGGGAGAAGGGGCTATTGTTTGATGCTGTGATATATATGTGACTTTTTACTCACAGCAAGGTTATATTATAGGTGTTACTTCTACACCATATCCAGTGCTCCATCGAAAACTTTTTAGCATATCAGAATTTGTGCTCAGTTGTGGCAAAAAATGAATTTAAAGGTGTAGAGTGCCTCTGTGGGACTCTACTGGCACCAGTGTACACCATCCTGACCTAGCCTTTCATACTGGACATTTATTTATTTGGTTAAACATTGGGCACCTCTAATATAAGTGGCCCTGGAGCAAAAACAAAGAAAAATAAGATATTACCTGAAGAATTGTGGAGCTTCTTGTCTAGCTAGAGAAATAGGTACATAAACATTCACCTTGCGAATGGGAGTTAGAATAAGTACAAAGCACTTTTGGATGGGTGAGGGAAAAATAATTTAGTTAGGGTATTTAAATACTAATCCCAACATGGATTTTTACATCACCTTGAAAACAGCTAGTGTATTTTCAGAGACTTTATTAATCATGCACTATGAATAGCTTTTGTTTTCTTTGGGAGATTATGTTCAAAAGTAGGTCAGGTATCATAAGTTTAATAAACCAGGCTTCCTGTGAAGGATCTGCTGTCCTAAGCTTCAGGAATTCATTATTTGCAGGCTGTAGCCTACTGACTGAGGCTTAGAAAGCTTTCACTGCCTTTCCAAGATTATCAACACTGATCCGTTTCTCGTGAACTCAGTGTTGTAAAGTGACACGCATTAGGGTAATATTTTCAGAATTATGAAATCAGGTAGTCATCACTGAAGAAAAAATTATGACAATTTTTGAAAACCTGGTATTATAAATAGGATTTTTCCAAATTACCCAGAAACTTTTTTTTTTTACATGGAATTAAGTATACTCCTTATAGAACAATTGTTCTGTGAAACAGTTTGGAAAGCATTATTTACAGAATTTATTATTACTTCATAGAATAGGGCAATACAAAGGAAATCACTGTATCACAATTTCCTGATGATGTCACCAAATAATAATTGGTACATGACATTAATTTTTTGAATTTTGAAATAATTGTGCGTTCATAGGAAGTTACAAAGATAGTACAGAGAAATTCTGTGTACCCTTCATGTAGCTTCCCTCAGTGGTTACATTTTATAGTATAGTATAATATCAAAGCCAGGAAACAATATGGTTCAATATGTGTATATAGTTCTCTGGCATTTTATTATATGTGAAAACTCATGTAATCATCACCCTACAGTCAAATATTCTGTCTCCACCAAAATCTCCCCTGAGCTATTCCTTTATAATTACATTTATTCTCACCATCCCTAACCTTGGGAAACCACTATTGTGTTCTCCATCCCTATAGTTCGTAATATTGAGAAAGTTATAAATATGTAAATGCAGTTTGTGACCTTTTGAGACTGTCTTTTTTTCATTCAGCATAATCTCCTTGAGAGCCATCCAAGTTGTTGTGTGTGTAAATCATTTGTTCCTTTTTATTGCTGACTCATGTTCCATGGCATGGATGTAACAGACCATAGTACTATTTTCCAGAGGGGTTATGCCATTTTATGTTACCACCAACAATGTGTGAGAGATCTGGTTTGTCCACATCCTTGTGAGCATTTGGTATTGTAACTATTTTATCTTTATTATTGCTCTTCTTATAGGTATAGGTTAATATCCCGTCAGGGTCTTAATTTGTGTTTTCCCTGATAGCTAGTGGTGTTGAACATCTTATCATGTGTTTCTTTGTTATCTGTATATCCTCTTTGGTGAAATGTTTCTTCATGTCTCTGCCCATTTTCTAATCAGAAGTTTTCAAACTGTTGTGTTTTGAGAGTTCTTCATATATTATAGATATAAGTCCTTCGGCAGATGTGTGAGTGGCAAATGTTCTCTCATAGGATTTAGATTATCTTTACATTCTCTTTACAGGGAAAGAGTAATTTTGATGAAGTCCAGTTTATTGATCTTTCCTTTTAGGGATCACGCTTTTGATATCACGGTCAAAAACACTTCACTGAGGTATAGGTCCCAGATTTTCTTCTATTTTTCCTTCTAAAAGTTGCATAGTATTATATTTAAGTGTATGCTCCATTTTGTTAATTTTTGTATAAGTTGTGAGGTTTGGGTCATTTTTTTTTTTTTTTTTTTTTGTCAATAGTTATCCAGTTGCTTCATCACCATTAACAAAGCTGTCCTCCCTTCATTTAACTGCATCTGTGTCTTTGTCAAATGTTAGTTGGTTGTGCTTGTGTGAAGCTGTTTTGGGCTCTGTTCCATTGATCCAAGTGTCTGTTCCTTCATCAGTACCACACAGTCCTGAAAATTAAAGCTTTATAATAAATCTTAAAATTAGGTAGAGAGAGTCCTTCTAGTTTATTTTTCTTTTTCAACTATATAGCCTTACTTATTCAGGTTCCTTTGGCTTTGCTTTCACTTTAAAAAAATATCATCTCTATATCTACCAAAAAAGTGATGTAACTGACAAGAATTTTATTAAATACATATATCAGTTTGGGAGAAATAACATCTTTAATAGGATGTCTTCCAATCCATGAGCAGTTTGTCTCTCCATTATTTAGACTTTGATTTCTTTTCACCTGTGTTTTGTAGTTTTTGGCTTACAAGTCCTGTACCTATTTTATAAGATTTATACCCAAGTATTTCATTTTTTAAGGGATTATAAATGATATTTTAAATTTTGGTTTCTGCATATTCAATGATGATATATAAAAACACAATTAATTATATATGTAGATCATGTGTCCTGCAACCTTGCTGAGTCATGTATTCTCAAATTTTTATAATACATTCCTTAGATTTTCTATGTTGACAGCCATGTCATCTGAAAATTGGGACAGTTTTATGTCTTCCTTTCTGATCTGTGTGCCTTAAAGTTTTGGTAGAAATCTCCAATGAGACTATCGGAGCCTGGATATTTCTTTTTCAGGAATTTTTAAATTATGAGTTCCATTTCCTTAAAAGTTATAAAGCTGCTCAAATCATTTTGTGTTTGTTCTTTGCAAGGAACACGTCCATTTCATAGAAGTTGTCAATTTAGTGCATTAGAGTTATTAAGAGTATTCTTATATCATCCTTTTAATATCCATAGGGTCTATGATATCCCCTGTTTCATTCCTGTCATAGGTAATCTGTGTTTTCGCTCTCTTTTCTTTGACATTCATTTGAGACTGAAAATACTAATTCATTAAGAAGAAAAATCTAGAAAATAGATATAGCTACTAACCTTTTTATAAATACAATATAAACAACTTGTCAAAATATGATATAAAGTTCAAGTTATTGAACCATAAAATCAAAGAATCATAGAGTTGGAGAGAATAAAAGAAGTTACTTCATGCTCTTTGAAACAGGGATCTAACACTAAGACTTCTGTGAAGGATTCACTTTTACTCAGTTACAATTGATCGTAAATTTTTTATCTATATCCTAGCACTTATCACAGTCTATTAATATATGAGAGAACTCCACTAAGACATGTTTATTGATGAATCACATCTACTGAATTGCTATTGATTGAATTGGTAAATGAGTCACCAACCAATCAAAGAATAATTTCTATAACTTCTCTGATCTGGCAGACAGTGGAGGTGGGAAAGGAAAAATAACCTGACTGCTGTTTGAACACTTTCAAGGAGAGAATACTCTGTCTCACATAAAAAGCCTTTTCAACTGTCAGGCACCCCTTGATATAATGATTTTCCTAATATTGAATCTACATTTCCATCTTTTCTCAGTATGAGTTTTTGATGATAATATTTCTTACTACTTGTAGTTCTTCATAATAATACAACTTTAAGATTTAGAAACAGGTACCATTGATTCTGCACATTTTTTCACATTCCCCTTTCTCATGTTCATAGTTATGATGTCAATATATATGTTCTTAGAATCATTTAGTAGCATTTTATATGCACAGTTCAAGGCCTCTATTATCTAGTATCCCTCTCATTGGATGGTTTAAATTCTCAAAGTTTCCCATAAACATGGGAATTAAATATTCATCAAATACCACAGTACTCTAATTATGAGTAAATTGTCACAATATTGTGTCATTTTTTTGCATAAGATAACATTCACACACCTTAAGAATTTTAATACTTTAGTTTTTATATTTTTAGTTAGCCTTGTGTTGATTATATCTATGAAGAATGAATAGGGAGTTGGTTAAATAAAGAATAGTAAAGAAGGTTCCAGATGATAGGAATTGCAAAGGGTGGTAGCAAAAAACCACTGCGCCACCAGGGAAGCCCCAGCCAATATTTTATAATAACTATAAATGGAGTATAACTTAAAAATTGTGAATCACTATATTTTACACCTATATACTCTTTTACAGAAACTATATATCAATTTAAAAAATTAAAAAAAATTTTATATGAAATGAATAAATGAATAGAATGATATCTTTTAAAAATTTGATGGTAGGATCTTAAAAGGCATTAGGTTGTGTTATTTCAAAATTATGTCTGTTTTAAATGAAACATTTTTACACTTAATAAAGATATTGATCGATGGAAAAATTATAGCATTTGGAAAGGGAGAAACTGGTTTGATTGATGATACAGCTGTAGACAAAGGGATCATTTTCTTCCTGATGGCACACCTGTCTGGCACTGGCATTAATTGCTCCATGAAATGCCAGGAATTGGCATCTGCACAGAAGACTATTTGCTGCTTGTCTCGCACGGCACCTGTGGGAAACAGTAGAAAATGAAATTATAAGTTGCTCCCTCTTACCATAGTAATGTGTAATTCAAACAACTTAGGCCCCGCTTGCTGTGTTTTCCTCCACTGGTATTTTAGAATTAAACTTTCCAAGGAAATATATCTTCAAAACTATAGTAAATATCAAAAGCAAAAATATGATTTACACTATAGAGATTCATATAGCAGTATTTGTATGATTTTTTTTTAACAAATCTGTTTTTCAGCAACACACATCATTTCCTTATACAAATGGCCTTTCTAGATGCTGGTCTATATGGAAATCTGGTCCTCATGGGCTGCTAAGTTTTCCAACATAAGGGCAACTGAATTAGTTACTTCATTTTATATTCTTAACAAAGATAAGAGTTCAGATTATAAACAAGATGGTGAGTTGGGGTTCATTATTATTTTAGGGAGATTTACTTCCCAGTCCTTTGAGAGGATACTTAGGAGAACTTTAGCATTCTGAGCTAAAAGAGGCTGTAGGAATTACAGTCTATTTTAGGACAGAGTAAATTTTCAAAAGAAGTTTCAAATGTAATTTAAAAACTGAATTAACAATTGAATAGAAAATAGGACCCAACTACATGTTGTCTACAAGAAACCCACTTTGAATATAAAGATATTTATAGGTTAAAGGTAAACGTATGCAGAAATATATACCATGCTTACATGAATTGAAAGAAAGCAGGAATAGCTATTTTAATTTCAGACAGAACAGACTTCAAAGCAATGAACATTATCAGGGATAAATAAGGGCATTACACAACAGTAAAGAGGTCACTTTTCTAAGAAGACATGACAATCCCTAACGTGTATGTACCTAACAACAGAATGTCAACCTGTGTGACATAAAAAAACTTCTAGAACTGCAAAGAAAAGAGATGAATCCATTGTCATAGTTGGAGATTTTCACACCCCTCTATCAGAAATGGATAGATCCAGCAAGCAGAAAATCAATAAGGACATAGTTGGACTTAGAATTCTTACTATCCTGGAAATGGAAGAAAAACTTAAGCAATGTTAATAATAAAATATTTTAAAAATACCTGGGAGATAGTTGATATTTAATGTAACTTAACATTTAATTTCTGCAACTTATTATAATAAATTAAATCATTACAGTTTTAACCTTTTCTGTTTCACAATTTTCATATCTCTAAAATAAGTCTATGTTTTAAAAAATAATTACAATGATTAATATCTTTTGCTTTAGGAAGTATTTCCCAGCTAAACTGTGTTGCAGAATAATAAACGTCCTAAATTCCCTACCAAGAACTGAGAAGCAAAGATGAGAAGAGAGAAGAAGTAAATTACATTGACCAAATAGGTGTTTGCAGGAGGAAATGTGTGTAATGCTGGAATATTTTCTCATGGATTTTGACACAGGGACCAGACTATTGAAGAAATAAACTTAAATGAGCCATGGAAATAGCTGTGTGTAACAAACTAAACTATTCTATTTTAATGTTGCAGTCAGGATAATATTGTAAGGTTTCTAACATTACATGATGTGGCAGGATTACTGCAATTTTTTCAATTTTTTAATTGAAGTATTGTTGATTTACAATGTGTTAATTACTGCTGTACAGCAAAGTAATTCCATTATACATCTATATACATTCTTTTTTTATATTCTTTTCCATTATAGTTTATCACAGGATATTGAATATAGTTCTCTGTGCTATACAGTAGGACCTTGTTTATCCATTCTATATATAAAAGCTACATAAGGGCTTCCCTGGTGGCGCAGTGGTTGAGAGTCCACCTGCAGATGCTGGGGACACAGGTTCGTGCCCCGGTTCAGGAAGGTCCCGCATGCCATGGAGCAGCTAGGCCCGTGAGCCATGGCCGCTGAGCCTGCGCGTCCGGAGCCTGTGCTCCGCAACGGGAGAGGCCACAACAGTGAGAGGCCCACGTACCGCAAAAAAAAAAAAAAAAAAAAAAAAAGCTACATAAGATTACTGTATTTTTTTCTTTTTTAAAAGTTAATTTACTTATTCAGCAAATTGAGCAATTATTTGCCAGGCACTGGGAATATAACAACAAAACTGAGCAAATTCTCTCCTTCATAACACATGCATTCTGATGAGTGAGGAGTGGGGGAAGACAAAAAATAAGTCGGTAAAACATATAATGTGTTAGAAAACTGCCCAAAATAAAAATGAACAGTGAAGCAGGACAGAGTTGAGGATAGGAGATTTTACGTGCACTGATAAATAAGGACCCACTGAGAAGGTGATGCTCAAATACAGATCTGATAGAAGTGAGTGGACAGGCCATTTGGGAAAGAATCCAGGCAGAGAGAGTAGCAAGTTCAAAGATCCTGAAACGTGAGTGTGTTTAATAAGATTACTGTAATTTGTGATTGCATGCTTTATCTACTAATTTCCTTTTTCTCTCCACCATAAATTGGAAAATGTTTTCCAGGTACCTGCAGTGGCTGCTGTGATTTTGAGTTTGATCTTTGTGCCTGGGAGCAGGAACAGGATGATGACTTTGACTGGAATCTGAAGGCTAGCGGCATCCCTGCCTCAGGCACGCAGCCAGCTGCTGACCACACCTTGCGAAATTCATCTGGTCATTACATCTTTATAAAGAGCTTGTTCCCGCAGCAGCCCATGAGAGCAGCCAGAATTTCAAGCCCAGTCATAAGCAGAAGAAGCAAAAACTGCAAGGTATGGGGAAAAAACCAGAAATATTATGAACAACTTCTGATGGAGTTAAGTACAGAAAACGAAACGGCCAGCACCAGACCAACAAATGAGTTTGAATGTATTCAACTTGGAATATGTGAGGGAGGTAGAAAGTGAAGTAAGGGTGAAAGGGAAGGACCATTAGAGCTGTTGGAAGAATTTATCCTGTGGATAAGTTCCGTAGATAAGGAATTTTGGAAACCATTGGAAAATGTCATTCTTATTATCCATAACCACGGGTAGAACAAAAGAAGTGAAATATCAGTTGTGTCCACTCAGGGAACTTGGTACTTATTGGAATTATGGGGATTTCACCATAAGAAAGGGAATTAAACAATGAGAAATAGTATAAAGTTAAATATTTCCAAGAACTAATATGCGTCATAGTTGGCACCATGATAAAATGGTTGAAGATGTCTTCATGGAAAAGGAAAGACTGAAATTGACCCTTTAAAAAGTAGAATTTCTAGGGGCAGGAAGAAAAAATGGTTTGGCCATTATGCTGTGGAAACTTGAAGAAAACATTTATAAGAGTGTTAAAAGTATAAATAGAGTTGTATGGCTCTTCATATGATGACTATGCGTTTGCATAGTCACTATTTATTGTTTGCATGATTGTCTAGTCTTATTCCCCAAAGGATTTGAGTCAGCTAGGCTAGGGGCTAAATTTATCTTTACATATAAATTAAGCACTCAGAGATGACTTCACAGAATCTTGCTTATAAGAGATTAATGCGTGAATAAATTTGCCATTTATTTGTATTTACAGCAAGAAATGCAATCTCCATAAGCTCTGAACACATGTATTCTGACTGGTGTATTCCCCAGTGTCTGAACACTGAAAGGAAAACAAATTATATTCAGAAAGTTGCTAGCCAATCAAAGAATCAGGCTGGGAGACAATAACATGATTTAAACCTTTATTATCTTCAAATTGTAATATTCTTGTGTATCTGTCTCCTCAGTAGACAGCCCTAACCCCAGAAGGGGACATATTAAATCTTTGCTCGAAGGCTCCCCAGCTGTACCTGTACTTATCACAGATGTTTGTTCCTCTGTTTTATACTGACCATCCTTTACATCCTACCATTTTCCCAGTCTTAAGACATATTAAACCTTTAGTTTGTGTTAGGAGCTTTCCTGTGTCATCTTAAATTGATTTCATAGTTTAATTCTCAGGGAAGAATCACATATCTCTTCTCTCTTCAGGCAAATTTCATAGATTTTCTGCAAGAAAGTGACACTCTCAGAGTTTTAAAGACGTAACTCAGTCAGCAGTCCAGAATGGATGTAATGAATCATACACAATTATATTAAACTTTATTTAATCAGTTTGGCAAACACTGAGTTTTAGAAAAGCAAAAAAGTCAAACTGAAATTGTGTATATTTCATGTTTAATTTTTAATCAGCTTTTAAGACTAGAACTAACTTACAAATTTCAGAATATCTATGGGTATATAGATTTATAGATATAGACTCAACATATATAAAATCTGGTATGCTGGGGTTTATTTTCAAGAAAATATTGAGTAATTTGAAAGACATCAAGAACAGACTCCTTAGCTTTTCTTTTCAGACTTCCTCTAAGAATGTTAAAAGATTTTTTTTTTCATACTGTAGTTACTAAGGATCTCATTCATCTCTATTTTTCCCTGGTCCCAGTACTATAGTTCCCACTGTTTTAAACACCTGTGTGAGAATAATGAAGTATGCCTAGGAGAAATGTCAAAAAATTAATGATGAATGTTTCATTTTATGAATATTTATCATATAGATTGAATACAAAGAAGTAAGGAAAGGTCATGCTGGGAATGATTGGGTCTCTCATATATAAACATTTGTTTATCAGGTAAGCAGAGTGACCTTCCATATTTTCATGAAAATCCTTTCTGTCACTTGACCTTGTGGAAAACTTCAGGGAGAAAAAATCAAATTGGAGATTTTTCTTCCTTTTGAGGGATGGATGGGAGGCAGGAAGGGATGCAGACATAGATTGATGAGGGTAGAGATCAAACCTCTGAGTAACTGAAATTTCCAGTGAAAATGCCTCCTTAGAAGAATTTAATACTTAAGAGATTTTTATTCATTTATGTTGCCCTGTGATTAGGTTACATTGTCATCAAGTGTTCTCTGTAGAAATGGAGTATTTAGATGCTTGTTTGCATGTTGACCCAATGGCATCATTCAGGAAATGGCCTCAAGAAGATAAGGAAGTATTTACTGTGACATAAAACATATGCCTTATGCTTTCTGTGCAAATAAGAAGACAAAACAAGGGAGAATACTGGGAAGACCACACCTATGACTGCAAGGGCTCCAGACAGACATGCTATGCCTGTTGGGTAGTTTCCTCTCTTGCCTATTGGCGCTGCTCAAGAGGCTGGCCTCAGACTCTTTGTATTTCTCACTTTGTGACACTCAGGTTTGACCAGTCCTCCCCAAACAAGCCAAAGTGGTCATAGAGCTCATGTTTTCCAACAGTAATGGATTAATCAATAGAAGAAACATTTTTGGATCATAGAATAATACCTGAAATTCAGGTATTATTCATCAGCTAGGAAATTTGCATAGTTATTTACCTGGCTTAGCTCTTCTTGGTGCTCTTTGAAGTATGCATTGCATATATTGTCTAATCACATTCTTTACCCTTTAAACACATTCATTTTTCTTTCTCTAGAATATAATATCCATGAGTGCTAGTCTTTCCAAAATGTGATTTTCCTGTGTGAAGATCACCCACCATTACTCTTTTCCCTCATTCATAAAAAAGACAAGACAAAAGCCTAAAAACACTCTCAGTCCCTGTTGTTCCTAACTCATATTCTTCTTCCTCCTAGAATGTCCCCTGACTTTCTCCTTCTGCGTAACAATCACTAAAAATCTGGTAAACTACATCTTTGAAACAGTGAAATGTTAATCCCTGGAAATACTTACATTAATTTTTACTTGGGGGTACAACTCTCGAGTCTGCTCTTCTAAAGCGTTTCAAGTAAAATTTAGAAATCGCTATTCTGGTGGTTTTGCTATGTATAGTACAGCCCTGAGGATCTTGTAGAACTGAAAATGTGTTTCAAGTGCAAGGATGTGGTAGAATAAACAATAAAGTACTCTGCTATTTTGAAGAAAATGATTTAAGTTTCATGAGATTAGAAATGATTTTCCTTAGTACCTGGTATTTCTTAATCCTGAAAAGTCTTTCTATATAATGCATCACTTTTTAATGATATTTTTATTCCTTTGACAGTGGATCTTAAGAGTTTGTGGAGGAATCCTACTTTTATAAGTCACAGAAAGGAAGTGAACTCTGCTCATTTTTCAACTAAGTTTCTATTTGATCTTTATTGTACTATTTTCCATGTTTTGCAACATACGATTTAAGGCTGGCCTAACTTCATTCATTGGTAGAGTACTCACAGAGCAGTAGAACATAGAGATCTAATTTTCCTTCAGGAATCTGTTAAGAAAGGAGACGACAAATGATATAATTGAAAATAAGGTGAAATTAATTGTACTAATAATATTCTTGATTCTTGGTTACAGATAATTTTTCATTATCACATGTATGGACATGGCATTGGAGCGCTCACTTTGATCCAGGTGTCAGTTTCAAACCAAACGAAGGTCCTACTTAACCTCACTGTAGAACAAGGCAATTTCTGGCAGCGGGAAGAATTATCCCTGTCTGGTGATGAGGACTTCCAACTCAAATTTGAAGGCAGAGTTGGGAAAGGCCACCATGGAGATATTGCACTGGATGACATTGTGCTTACAAAGAACTGTCTATCATTCCATCACTCCATGAAAGAAGAACTCAAAGTGCCTCTTCCAGCAGGTACATTTTAATTTGTTTCTGTGGTGCTTTTACAGAGTGGTAGGTGGGAAGGAAGGAAATGGAAAAGAAGTGACATAAACACCTAGTAAATCATTGTTTTCATAAAGAAAAATCTTTTTGAATCTAAAATGTTATCTTTCAAGGCTTTACTCATAAACTTGTCTTCCAACATTTCTCCAAGCTTTGGTATACTTACCAGTTCCCCAGTTCCTAGTTTAGTCAATTTCTTCTTAGATCAATAAACTAAGACTCCTTTGTTTTCAGTCTGATTGAGAATTCAGTCCTTAGTAAATATCGATTCACTTTTAATACAATATAAGAACATCAAGAACAGACTTACTCAATTTTAATTAGATGTTACTGTGATTATGTTATTTACTTTATTCTTTTTAGACCAATACTTTATTCATTTGAATGTTGAGTTTATATATTTAAATAGTTTAGATGATTGAATATGTCCATCCATTCACCTAAAAATTTGGGGGTAATTTGTCTAAATAATTATTGGTAGATGTCCAATATAATACATACAGTGACAATATTGTAAGAAGTGGAAATAGCAAGTAGCATTAATTCATATAAAATATTAGAGGATGAGATGAAAATGCAGTATATAGTGTTACAATGACAAAAGAACAAATTTTGGGACTTCCCTGGAGGTCCGGTGGTTAAGACTCTGCACTCTCAATGTAGGGGCCATGGGTTCAATCCCTGGCCTGGGAACTAAGCTCCCACATGCTGCATGGTGTGGCAAAAAAGAAAACCAAATTTTATCAGTTGATAACATGGCATATATTAATATTTAAACCATGAGTTTGGAGTAGAAAATAAAAGTGCCATTCATTTTGTATATAAATTATATCTTGTAACTAACAAAAACAAAAGTGCTTTAAGAAGAATGACCTAATTTGTTTGTACTGATTTTTAACATGGTGGGTGGAATGGGGAACACTGCCATTTCTGCCATAACTTCCTCATACATTTTAAAGGGAGTGTTTTAATTTGGTTAAGAGTAGGTTTCTAGATAAATATTTTCCCATTGACACATAGTTAAGCCAGGCTCCTTGCCTGATGTTTCCAGCCTGATGTTTCCAGCACTATATGGAATAGTACAGAGGAAAAGAAACATTTCAAGACTCTGTTGAGGGATAAGTATACTTATGTGAATTTAATGTAAAAGCATTTCAGATACCTCAGACTAATCTACTTTCTTTTTTAACATCTTTATTGGAGTATAATTGCTGTACAATGTTGTGTTAGTTTCTGCTGTATAACAAAGTGAATCAGTTATATGCAAATGTATACCCCCATATCCCCTCCCTTTTGAGTCTCCCTCCCACCCTCCTTATCCCACCCCTCTAGGTGGTCACAAAGCACCGAGCTGATCTCCCTGTGCTATGCGGCTGCTTCCCACTAGTTATCTATTTTACATTTGGTAATGTATATAGGTCAGTGTTGCTCTTTCACTTCTTACCAGCTTACCTTCCCCCACCCCGTGTCCTCAAGTCCAGTCTCCGTATCTGTGTCTTTATTCCAGAACTGCCCCTGGGTTCATCAGAACCATTTTTTTTAACTCCATATATATGTGTTAGCATACAGTATTTGTTTTTCTCTTTCTGAGTTACTTCACTCTGCATGACAGACTCTAGGTCCATCCACATCGCTACAAATAACTCAATTTCATTTCTTTTTATGGCTGAGTAATATTCCATTGTATATATGTGCCACATCTTCTTTATCCATTCATCTGTCGATGGACACCTAGGTTGCTTCCATGTCCTGGCTATTGTAAATAGAGCTGCAATGAACATTGTGGTACATGACACTTTTTGAATTATGGTTTTCTCAGGGTATATGCCCAGTAGTGGGATGGCTGGATCATATGGTAGCTCTATTTTTAGTTTTTAAGGAATTTCCTTACTGTTCTCTGTAGTGGCTGTATCAATTTACATTCCCATCGACAGTGCAAGAGGGTTTCCTTCTCTCCACACCCTCTCCAGCCTTCACTGTTTGTAGATATTTTGATGATGGCCATTCTGACTGGTGTGAGGTGATACCTTGTTGTAGTATTGACTTGCATTTCTCTAATGATTAGTGATGTTGAGCATATTTTCATGTGTTTGTTGCCAATCTGTCTATCTTCTTTGGAGAAATGTCTATTTAGATCTTCTGCCCATTTTTGGATTGGGTTGTTTGTTTTTTGATATTGAGCTGCATGAGCTCCTTGTGAATTTTGGAGATTAATCCTTTGTCAGTTGCTTCATTTGCCAATATTTTCTCCCATTCTGAGGGTTGTCTTTTCATCTTGTTTATGGTTTCCTTTGCTGTGCAAAAGCTTTGAAGTTTCATTAGGTCCCATTTGTTTATTTTTGTATTTATTTCCATTTCTCTAGGATGTGGGTCAAAAGGATCTTGCTGTGATTTATGTCATAGAGTGTTCTGCCTGTGTTTTCCTCTAAGAGTTTGATAGTGTATGGCCTTACATTTAGGTCTTTAATCCATTTTGAGTTTATTTTTGTGTAGGTGTTAGGAAGTGTTCTAATTTCATTCTTTTACATATAGCTGTCCAGTTTTCCCAGTACCACTTATTGAAGAGGCTGTCTTTTCTCCATTGTATATACTCTTGCCTCCTTTATCAAAGATAAGGTGACCATATGTGCATGGGTTTATCTCTGGGCTTTCTATCCTATTCCACTGATCTATATTTCTGTTTTTTGTGCCAGTACCATACTGTCTTGATTACTGTAGCTTTGTAGTAGAGCTTGAAGTCAAGGAGGCTGATACCCACAGCTCAGTTTTTCTTTTTCAAGATTGCTTTGGCTATTAGGGGTCTTTTGTGTTTCCATACAAATTGTGAAAGATTTTGTTCTAGTTCTGTGAAAAATGCCATTGGTAGTTTGATAGGGATTGCGCTGAATCTGTAGATTGCTTTGGGTAGTATAGTCATTTTCATAGTGTTGATTCTGCCAATCCAAGAACATGGTGTATCTCTCCATCTGTTTGTATCATCTTTAATTTCTTTCATCAGTGTCTTATAGTTTTCTGTATACATACAGGTCTTTTTTCTCCTTAAGTAGGTTTACTCCTAGGTATTTTACTCTTTTTGTTGCAGTGGTAAATGGGAGCGTTTACTTAATTTCTGTTTCAGATTTTTCATCATTAGTGTATAGGAATGCAAGAGATTTTTGTGCATTAATTTTGTATCCTGCTACTCTACCAAATTCATTGGTTAGCTCTAGTAGTTTTCTGGTGGTGTCTTTAGGATTCTCTATGTATAGTATCATATCATCTGCAAACAGTGACAGTATAACTTCTTTTCCAATTTGGATTCCTTTTATTTCTTTTTCTCTTCTGATTGCTGTTGCTAAAACTTGCAAAACTATGTTGAATAATAGTGTTGAGAGTGGGCAATCTTGTCTTGTTTCTGATCTTAGAGGAAATGGCTTCGGTTTTTCACCATTGCGAATGATGTTGGCTGTGGGTTTGTCGTATATGGCCTTTATTATGTTGAGGTAAGTTCCCTCTATGCCTACTTTCTAAAAACTTTTTATCTTAAACGGGTGTTGATCATTGTCGAAAGCTTTTTCTGCATCTACTGAGATTATCATATGGTTTTTAGCCTTCTGTTTGTTAATATAGTATATCGCATTCATTGATTTGAGTATATTGAAGAATCCTCGCATTCCTGGGATAAGCCCACTTGATCATGGTGTATGATCCTTTTAATGTGCTGTTGGATTCTGCTTGCTAGTATTTTGTTGAGGATTTTTGCATCTATGTTCTTCAGTGATATTGGCCTGTAGTTTTCTTTCATTGTGACATCTTAGTCTGGTTTTGGTCTCAGAGTGATGGTGGCCTCATAGAATGAGTTTGGGTGTGTTCCTCCCTCTGCTATATTTTGGAAGAGTTTGAGAAGGAGAGGTGTTAGCTCTTCTCTAAATGTTTGATAGAATTCACCTCTGAAGCCATCTGGTCCTGGGCTTTTGTTTGTTGGAAGATTTTTAATCACAGTTTCAATTTCAGTGCTTGTGATTGGTCTGTTCATATTTTCTATTTCTTCCTGGTTCCATCTCGGAAGGTTGTGCATTTCTAAGAATTTGTCCATTTCTTCCAGGTTGTCCATTTTATTGGCATATAGTTGCTCGTAGTAATCTCTCATGATCCTTTGTATTTCTGCCGTGTCAATTGTTACTTCTCCTTTTTCATTTCTAATTCTGTTGATTTGAGTCTTCTCCCTTTTTGTCTTGATGAGTCTGGCTAATGTTTTATCAATTTTGTTTATCATCTCAAAGAACCAGCGTTTAGTTTTATTGATCTTTGCTGTCATTTGCTTCATTTCTTTTTCATTTATTTCTGATCTGACCTTTATGGTTTCTTTCCTTCTGCTAACTTTGCAGTTTTTTGTTCTTCTTCCTCTAATTGCTTTAGATTTAAGGTTAGGTTGGTTTTTTGAGATGTTTTTTACTTGAGGTAGGATTGTATTGCATTAAACTTCCCGCTTAGAACTGCTTTTGCTGCATCCCATAGGTTTTAGGCCATCATGTTTTCATTGTCTTTTGTTTCTAGGTATTTTTTGATTTCCTCATTGATTTCTTCAGTGATCTTTTGGTTATTTAATAGTGTATTGTTTAGCCTCCATGTGCTTGTATTTTTCCATATTTTATCCTGTAATTGATATCTAGTCTCATAGCATTGTGGTCAGAAAAGATACTTGATGTGATTCCAATTTTCTTAAATTTACCAAGGCTTGATTTGTGACCCAAGATATGATCTGTCCTGGAGAATGTTCCATGAGCACTTGAGAAGAATGTGTATTCTGTTGTTTTTGGATGGAATGTCCTATAAATATCAATTAAGTCCATCTTGTTTAATGTGTCATTTAAAGCTTGTGTTTCCTTATTTATTTTCATTTTGGATGACCTGTCCATTGGTGAAAGTGGGATGTTAAACTCCCCTACTATATCTGTGTTACTGTCAATTTCCTCTTTTATGGCTGTTAGCATTTGTCTTATGTATTGAGGTGCCCCTATGTTGGGTGCATAAATATTTACAGTTGTTATATCATTCTCTTGGATTGATCCCTTGATCATTATGTAGTGTCCTTCTTTGTCTCTAGTAAAGTCCATTTTGACTAATATGAGAATTGCTTCTCTAGCTTTCTTTTGATTTCTATTTGCATGGAATATCTTTTTCCATCCCCTCACTTTCAGTCTTTTTGTGTCCCTAGATCTGAAGTGCATCTCTTGTAGACAGCACATATATGGGTTTGTTTTTGTATCCATTCAGTCAGTCTGTGTCTTTTGGTTGGAGCATTTAATCCATTTACATTTAAGGTAATTATTGATATATATGTTCTATTACCATTTTCTTAATTGTTTTTTGTTTGTTTTTGTAGGTCTTTTCCTTCCCTTGTGTTTCCTGCCTAGAGAAGTTCCTTTAGCATTTGTTATAAAGGTGGTTTGGTGGTGCTGAATTCTCTTAATTTTTGCTTGTCTGTAAAGGTTTTAATTTCTCCATTGAATCTGAATGAGATCCTTGTTGGGTAGAGTAACCTTGGTTGTAGGTTTTTCCCTTACATCACTTTAAATGTGTCCTGCCACTCCCTTCTGTCTTGCAGAGTTTCTGCTGAAAGATCAGTTGTTAATCCTATGGGGATTCCCTTGTATGTTATTTGTTGCTTTTCCCTTGTTGCCTTTAATATTTTTTCTTTGTGTTTAATTTTTGATAGTTTGATTAATATGTGTCTTGGTGTGTTTCTCTTTGGATTTATCCTATATGGGACTCTCTGTGCTTCCTGGACTTGATTATTTCCTTTCCCATGTTAGGGAAGTTTTCAACTATAATCTCTTCAAATATTTTCTCATACCCTTTCTTTTTCTCTTCTCCTTCTGGACCCATATAATTTGAATAATCGTTCATTTAATGTTGTCCCATATGTCTCTGAGACTGTCCTCAATTCTTTTCATTTTTTTTTCTTTATTGTGCTCTGTGGTAGTTATTTCCAGTATTTTATCTTCCAGGTCACTTATCCATTCTTCTTCCTCATTTATTCTGCTATTGATTCCTTCTAGAGTATTTTTAATTTCAGCAGCTGTGTTGTTCATCACTGTTTGTTTGCTCTTTAGTTCTTCTAGATCTTTTTTAAATGTTTCTTTTATTTTCTCCATTCTGTTTCTGAGATTTTGGATCATCTTTACTATCATTACTCCCAATTCTTTTTCAGGTAGGTTGCCTATTTCTTCTTCATTTATTTAGTTTTGTAGGTTTTTACCTGCTCCTTCTTCTGTAACATATTATTTTGTCATTTCTTTTTTTTTTTCTTTCTTTGATGGGTGATGCTGTATTCCTCTCTTACTGGTTGTTTGGCCTGAGACGTCCAGCACTGAAGTTTGCAGGCAGTTGGATAGAGCCTGTTCTTGGTGCTGAGATGAGGACCTCCAGGAGGCCTCAATCTGATTAATATTCCCTTGGGTCTGAGGTTCTCTTTTAGTCCAGCATTTTGGACTCACAGCTCCCACCATAGGCGTTCCGGTCCAACCTCTGGCCTGGGAACCAAAATCCTGCAAGCTTTGTGACTCAGTTTAAAAAAAAAAATGAAGGAGGAAAGAAAAAAAGGAGCATTACAATATCAAAGAATAAAAAATAAAATAAAATTAGAAAGATAAAAAATATATTAGGAAAAATATCACTGTAATGGAAATAACTGCAACAAGGTACAATAAATCCACAACAGAAAATATAAAAAGTTTTTAAAAATTTCAAAAAAGGGGGTGGGGAATAAGCCAAAAATACAGACAATAACAAAGTATAAAGAATAAAATAAAATAGAAAAATAAAAGATTTATTAGGAGAAATAAAAGAATCAATAAGAATGAATCTACAAGGTGAAACAGAAGACCAATCTAAAAGAGGGGGAAAAAAATAACAACCCTTGGCTGTGGGGGCGGAGTTTAAGTGGGGCTGGAACTTAGGCAGGGGCATGGTTTAGGGTGGGGCGGGACCTAGGCAGGTGGGGGAGCGATATTCAAGTATGTGGCGGGGCCTCTTCTTAGTACCTGTATAGAAGGGGAGAGGCAGCATGTCGAAAGGAGTACCTCTGGAGTGTGGAGTTCTGGATTTTGGAGGTAAGGCGCTGGGTGAGGGTGTGTGGGTGGGGTTTAGGCCCAGTGCATTGGAGGGGATCTCCAAGTGTAGAGGTGGGGCCCTAGGTGGGGGTGTAGGGTCAGGGCTTGGACTCTACATGGCAGGAGGGAGGCTCCGAGGGCAGAGGTTTAGGCCCAGGAACCCAACAGGCTCCCCGGTGCCTAAGTGGACAAGGAAAGCACTGGCCGCATTCCCTTCTGTTCCTTTGTGCCCCTCCCGCACTGTCTCCACCAGGGTCTCCCCGTCACCCTTCTACCCCTAACCGTGGGTGGGTTCTGCTGAGTGTAGGAACTCCTACCCTCCCCTGCTGCCCCTCAAGCGTGTTGATCCCAGAGGTCCGGCCTTTACTTTTACTCCCCCCTTCTCTCCCTCCCACTCCCTCAGGACCTGCGTGGCTGGAGGGGGCCTCAGTGGGCAGGGGATCAGGCCCGGGATCTCAGCAGGTTCCCGGGGGCCCAAGTGGCAGGGGAAACCTGGCCACGGTCTCTTTTGATCCTCTGCTCTCCCAGCGGTTCCCCAATTTCCCCCTTTGGGCATGGGATCCCTTCCCCTCCCCCAGCCACCCCTCAGGGGCACCTGCCTCCACTTCTCCTCCCCCTTCACTCCCCCCATACCCCACATCCTACCTGGTCACTGGGGCTTCCTCCTGTCCCCTTAGGTGTCCATGGTCCCCCACTGGTGCCTTGTAGGTGCCCTAGTTGTGAGGAGATGTGAATTCCGCATCCTCCTAGTATGCCAACTTGACTGCACCCCTAATCTATTTTCTTGAGAAAACCTTCACCTTTCATTCTGTGTAGGAGGTTTGTTGGCAGCTATGCTAGCTCTTGTACAGGTCTGGCCTTTTAAATAACAAATGTTTGATCATAATAAAAAGTAATCTCATAGCATCCAAGTAGTGAGGGAGCAAAAGTTTTATGTTGACCCACATTAAACTTCAGCGAACAACTACTAAGTGGGATGTCAGAGGAACAAACCAATCTCATTGGGAATTTAAAACTTTTTAAATCTGTGAAATCTGGAATAAAGTTTCTTAAACAAAAAAAGGCTTCCAAAAGGAAAATTTTTAAATATATACAAAGTGGTATAAATTATATATTAATTATAAAATTAAGGACATATATTGCAAGAGTAATTTGTATATCCTTTTGCTATTTTAGGTGTTTATTAAAAATTTTGATGAATAGAAATTAAGAGAATCTCTGCTCTTAAGAATATCTCAACATGGTAATGGAGAATAGGAAAAACATCTCAAATAACTCTAATATTAGGTTGGATATAATAAAGTGCCAGGAAAAATATATAAAACTTTATGAGGATGTAAAGAAGATAAAACATCCAGTGGAGGGAGCTAATTTGAGACTTCTGGACAGGATGGGCAGGAGTTTGGAAACACACTTGGAGCTCATAGAAGGGAAACCCTTTGCGGCACAGGGAGACCAAGTGTGAGCACAGTTGGACCATATAATGAATGAGGTGGGGAGAGCACTGTGGGCAGGCCCTAAGGCACAAGGCAGAGCAGAGGTTGTGTCATGCAAACCTTGGAGGTGGATGTGGGCGGGTAGTCTGACTGAAGCAGGACCTTGTGTAGAAGTATCTCAGATAATTTCCTTTATAAAGCTAAACTGGGTTTGAAACGGGAACTACACTGGGACCACCTTGAATATCAATTTTTTTCCTCAAAATGAACATACACTGAAAGGATATTGAATGGTCTTAGAAAACAAGCATACAAAAAGGAATGAAAGAATACAAAGTGAGCCCAAAAGAGATACAGTATTCATTCATAGGAGGTATGATAACTGGTAGGGATGGCTGCAGTAGAAAGAGTCTAAGCCAAAACAAACAAAAAAAAAACCAATGAACTGAAAAAACCAATTGCCTTTACTTATATTATCAGGAGCGTTCTGAAAATTGAGGTGAAATAATTTAATGTTTTCATAGCTATCTCAGCTGTGACGCTTACATTCAAATGCAGCAAATAAAAAAAATGCTTATGGAGTTAACATTCCTAAAAACTACTCGATGTATCTTTATGTACCTCCAGAAATTCAAAGTATATGCCTTTCTCTTGGTAGAATGAAAAGCTAAGCATTTTCAGACTCAAACTGTGAAATGATTCAGAAAAACTATGACTGCATCGTGAGTTCAGAGGACTCTTTTTGGCGTCTTTGACATTTTAAAGGAAGGCAGTATGTATGTGTACATATATGTATATAAGTGTATATATGTATACACTTGTGTATATAAGTATATATGTATTTAAATATACCTGGGGGGGTATCCTGAACAAATAAAAAGGAAAAGCCAAACTGATTTTTATTGATCTTAATGAAAGTTGGTGCAAGAGAATTCAGGAATAACACCGACGTTTAGCAGAAGTATAATACAAGACACAAATGTAAGCCACACGTGTAATTTTACATTTGCTAGTAGTTATGTTAAAAAAAAGTGAAGTTAATTTTCAGAATATGTTTGCATTAACTCAATATACCCAAAATATTATCATTTTAACACAAAAGCAATGTAAGATAATAATGAGGTATTTTATATTCTTGTTTTCATATTAAGTCTTTAGATCCAGTGTGTATTTTATACCTGCAGCCCATCTCAATTTGGATTAGCCACAATTTGATTGTTCAGTAGCCTCTCGTGGCTAGTGGCTACCCCAGTGGACAGCACAGGAGATGAAGTGAATACTGTAGGGCACTTTCATGTCTGTCCCTGACAATGGGGTTCCATTAGTCAGGGTAAAATTTGTGAATTCTCAAGAATTGCAGTTGTATTCTTATTTGAATAGAAGCAAAAAAATATACTCCCAGGCTAAATGGGAAAGCACAGGTACCATGTTCTAGTGGACTAGGTACTAATTTCAGACTTTCTTCTTACAAGCTATATGTTGTACAACTTCTCTGAGACTCAATTTCCTCATCTATAAAGCAGAGAGGACCTATTTCTTAGGTTCTTAGACTCTTAAAAATAAAAAGAGGTAATCACCTACATAATTTACCTAGTCTCATGTCTGGTATACGGTAGGCATTTATTCAATAAGAATCATATCATTTTACATTATCCTATATTTTGGGCATCTTTACCAGTATTCCTTAGACGGAGTAGACATTTGAGTGTAAGCCCCCATTATTTGCATTTTATTAAGGATATATTTCTACCATTTGTGTTAGCAAAATTTTCTTTCTTGCAGAGATCACAAACATATAATTATTTTATATTACATTGTAATCACTCAATCTTATCATTTATTGAAAACATCTTTAATTCAGTATTTTTGATTTGTCATGACTGATGTGTGTGTATCTTTGAAATGTTTAATGTTTCTCAGTTTCTCATTACTGCAAAAACACTTAACTTGGGACTTTCACAGATTAAAGAAGGGTAAATGGCATTATGTTCCACAAGCAGTGGCTACATCTATTAAACTTTTGGAAGTGACTTTAATTCATGCACACTTTTCACCTATATTCATGTACGTAGGCTAACAACATCGTCAAGGACAGGTTAAAATAGATAAGACAAGAGGAGGCAAAACATATATATTTAGGAAGATGCAATTGAACTGAATCTGGAATCAGTGATTCTAATCAGTCAAATAAGACCCAGAGTTTTTTTAGCAAAAGTAATTTTAAGTTATTATTGAGTCTCTAGAAATTATATTTAAGAGCGTATTTTGATGGCAATTTTGTTAATTGCTAAATGCTGATGGATAAAAATAATTGTTTAAAGAATTTTAATAAGAAAAAGATAACCAAGATTCCTCTTCTAAATGTCCATATGCAGATTCAGCCACTATCATATTCTCTGTGTTATTGGCAGATATTTAATAAAAAGTTTCAGTATAATAAGGACAGGGATGAAGTCTTACTTTGTGTGCGACATGTGCATGTGTATTTTAAATCCCCATAGTAATTTCCAAATGTGAGTTATACAGCAATTATATTTTGGGATATAACATGGGAATCAACTTTTGTTTAAGAAAATGTATGTAAGGCAATGGGGGCTGAATGGATTAGCTTCTCTTTGAGGTCAAGTATTTCCCTGAAATACTTGGCAGTAATTTATTCATTTATTCATTCTACTGATGAGAATGCTGACATAGCAACTCAGAGTCCTGAGTTAGGGAAATCTGGCTGATTGTACTCGGCTTTATAATTTAGTGAACCCTGTACACAATGTTTAGTGCAAAGTGCATGTGTTTGAGGTTTAAAGAGATGAATTTGGATTTTTGTGTTGCTTACTGCCCATGAAATGTCACCTGATCTACTAACGTCTCTCATCTCTTACCTATTTCTTATCTATATTTCTTATCTATAAAAATGGGACTATTGGAATCTATTTCTGAGTGATTTGAAAGATAATTGAGATCATGTATAGTATGTTTTAAACAACCATTGGCATACAGTCAGTGTTTAGTAAATGTTATCTCCCTTTTTTCAGCAAGTCCTCTTCCCTGCTGAGGAGATTATGTAATTAAAGTGTGCATAAGTTGAAATTTCTTAAAAGCATGTTGTATACTTGCTAGTTTTCCTTCATCATGTTCCATTCATTGCTTAAAGCAAAGGTTCAGACCTCCTCTGCCCCTCCTATTCCCTTCAAAGAATTTACTCACAAAAGAGCTGGCTTCGAAGACGTAGATTTAAAAAATAATTAAAGAGCTCGTATAATATCTCACTGAAGGGTTCACTACTAAGTTTGTTCATGTAAACATGTAATGTTAGTCTAAGGAAGACTCAAAACACCAGCTAATCAAAATGATAGACATCACTGGCTTGAAAGAATTTATGGCTCTTATAAATGTAGGGATAAACATAATACCTTTATTGGTGTTCCTCTGTGTTTCATTTGCATTTTTAGAACTTAGTTGGGGTTAGATGGGTAGATGTGTCATACATTATAATTTTTCACACTTAAATAATGGGAAATTGGCTATGGATATAACATTTCAAAACAGAACGTCTGAATTTTAGAAATACATTACTAACGGTATGTAGGAAGGAGCTATACTTGAAGTTTTCAAGGGGACATGATGGCAGATACGTTTGGACAGCACTTGGACTTGTGAGGGTTCAGATTTGAATTGGCAGAAATGGGCTGGGACTTATAAAGTCTGAAAGCTGTATTTCTTTTGTGCTGCCTACGTCTGTTGAAAAAATACTCATCTCGTGTTCATGGATGTAATAATAATAGCCTAAGTAACTCTATAGCCTCTCCTTTCTCCTTTAGTACAATACATTTTTTTTTTCTGGAATCCTTCTGCTTTTTAATATATTTGTTACAAGGAGAACTAAAATTTCCTCACTATGGTAGCAGGGTGCCTGCTCAGCCTTCCTCTTTCTTATGTCCCAAATCTCTCTATTGCTAGCGATAACTATATTTTATAAATTGTCCTTCTTCTAATTTCAGATATAATAGAACAGATATTGTATAAAGTTCTCTACAACTTGTATAAAGAACATTCCTGAAAATGCTAGGCAACATTTTTAGAGTATTTAAAATTAGTTATGGTTTTATTTATTGTTTTATTTTTTATTTTTAAGATGCCACATATAAGTGATGTCATACAGTATTTGTCTTTCTCTATCTGACTTATTTCACTTAGCATAATGCCCTCCAAGTCCATCCATGCCATCGTAAATAGCAAAATTTCATCTTGTTATGTCTGTGTGTGTGTGTGTGTGTGTGTGTGTGTATTTAAAAAATAAAACAAACTAGTGAATCTAACAAAAAAGAAAAAGACTCACAGATATAGAGAAAAAACTAGTGGTTATCAGTGGGGAGACGTTAGGGGGAAGGGGCAAGATAGGGATGGGGATTAAGAGGTACAAACTACTATTTTTAAGATAAGTAAGCTACAAGAATATATTGTACAACACAGAAAATATAGCCAATATCTTATAATTACTATAAATAGAATATAAGCTTTAAAATTTGTGAATCGCTATGTTGTACACCTGAACTTTATGTAATATTGTACATCAAATATACCTCAGTAAAGAAAAGAAAAAAATAATAAAATTAATTTTGATAAGCTATTTTGTAAATATTTGTCCAGCAGTTTCTCCCTCATTACTTATGAGGGAGAAGCTGCTGAATAAAATTTAAATAAGTGACATCATTATGTCTTATTTACAAATCTTAGAATGTTTTAGTATAAAGTCGTAATAATAAAGTGTTAATAATGTTGCATATTGTTAATTATAATTCATATTAGTTAATATTGGCATAATATCAATTTTTAAATTCTCTTTATTTGGTAAGCAACTAATGAATTTTTATTAAAGTTTATTCTTTCATATAGCTTTACTACAGTAGGATTATTATACAAGTTAACTATATAAAAGTAAGTTCTGCTGTCTAAACAAGGTGTTATTTTTTATTGAATCACCCAAGCCTGAAGCTGTGGTAGTCTGCTGTTTGTTCTGAAATAGCCATTTTTTTTTTCTTGTAGTATGTAAGATATACCTATATTTAGATAGGCACATGGCTAAACATTTCACTGCTGCAATAAATGGAAAAACATGTTATTTCCGTAGGTTGAAATATTCAATAATGTATTATAATTTATGGTAAGGGTATTTAATATTTTTATGCTTTTGAAAATTATAATTTTTGTAAGTGGTATCTTTAAATTTTTGTTTTCTTTTTTGCTGCTGTAATATAGAAAAGCAATTGATTTTTAAAATATTAACCTTGTATATGGTAAGGATAAACACATATATTTAGGTAATCTTTAATTTTTCTCAGTAATGTTTTATAGTTTTTATGGAAGGAGCATTATTATATAATATTTCAAATGCTAAAGGCAAATGATTTTCAAAAATAGTCTCTTAAAATTTTATTTTCTCTTCGTTTTTGTTACTGGTATATGCAAATATAATTGCCTTTTATATGTTGACCTTATACTCTTATCAACCCATCTTTAATTCGGAAAAAAAACCCTATATTTCTCAGTTTCCCTTTCAGTGGGTATAGACCATGTGACTAAATTTTAGCCAGTGAAATCTGAACAGATACTACGTGCACCCTATAGGTTGTACAATTAAAAAGAAGAGACATTCTCTCCATTTTCCATCTCTTCTCCCCACAGGCTGGAATATGGGTGTGATCTTAGTTCATGAGGTTGAGTAATTGCCTCTTTAGCACCCAACAAACAGAAGGAGTCTGGTCTCCCAAACACCAAAGAGCTAGGACATCAGCCCATGGTTGTTTAGCTCACCCTAGTAAGTGAGAGGGGAAAAAACTCTCACTTTGTCACTGTCATCTCGTGGTTTGGAACAGCAGCCGAAATGTATTTCTTAATAAAGGAACTTATTATTTTCAGTTGTTACATGATATGTAATTATGATGTTTATTTGGATGTTGGCTTGTCCCTAGTTACTCTTAGAAGATCTCTAATTTTCCACCTGTCACCAAGAACAATGTTCTGTGATCTCTATATCGGCAGTTGGTCTCTTGGGGAGTCAATTACGGGAGTCATTCCTGTGGGAACTCACTGTACATCGCTTCTCCAACTATTTCAACAGTTTTTTAGATATATAAGTCTCTCTGTGAAATCACTTTCTGTTTAAAATATTTAGAGTGATTTGTATTATCTGCTTTTAAATGCTGACTGATCTCAGCATTTGGTACCAAACGTTTGATTTTATTGTTTGGATCACTTGTGTTTGTATGAATTTTCTAAACGTGCCATTCTGATTCTAATGATAGAACTTCTTCCCAGACAGTGTGCCAAATGTCACTTAAAAAACCTTGCTTGCCAGCTTTGATTTCAACCCTCTGTTATAATCCTGCAATCTGTTAAGTCAAACTCTGTGTCTGATTTTTGCCTACATCAACCTCGTGCCTACAGGCAAGAAGAAATCCCTTTAGGGCCATCGCAGCAACATCCTGAATCTCTGACCAAGCCTTAAACCAAGAACTGAAAGTTCTGAGCCAGTAATTTCTTTTTATAAACTCTCTGGCTATAAACTCCAGTGTAGCTAGCTCACTCCAGTAATGCCTGAATTTCTTATGCGTTGCACATTGTCCTACGGAAACTACCACTTGGGTTTGTACAGTTTCGCTTTTAATGAACACTGCTTTCTAGGTAACTACAGGTAATATTTAAATGATAACTGAGTAGAGTGGAGTGCTAGTAATAACTTTCTTCTAATGGTAACAGAACCTCACTTCTTCTGAATCTAATCAGATCATGTAAATAATACAGGTAAAAACAGACAATGAAAATTTAATGTAATGAGGTTATTTGAGCAAAGACTTGAAGGAGGCTTGGGTATTAGCCAATCGATTATCAAAGGGCATTCCAAGAATAGGAAGGCGAATGTCCCCAAGGCAGGGCATGCCTGACATGTATAAAAAGAGGCCAGTGTAGCTGGAGAGGAATCGGAGTGGAAGTGGTGAAATAGGAGATCAGAGACACAATGGAGAGGTAGGTTTTGTGGGTTATTATAAGGACTTTAGCTTTTACTCTGAATGAAATGAAGAGCCACGCAACATTTTAAAAGGAGGGACATGATCTGACTTCCATTTAGAAAGGATAACTTTGGCTGTAGACTGTAGTTTGGAGGATCACCAGCCTTGAAAATATAGTGAGTTTCTTTACAAATTGAATCATAGGGCATGATGGAAAAGATTGGGAAGGGAAACAGAAAGAAAAAAAAGCATGGGAGAAGGAAGGAAAACCCAGTGTTTGTATGAGAGAATAAGAAATGACTGGGACCTGGAAATCACTTCTTTTGGGTTAAAGTGTTAGGATCATAATGAAAGTCAAGGATGGAGTTATCTAAAGACAGTGTCCTGTGAACTTTGAACTGGTAATGCCTTACACTGTATTTGTTGAATAACTACTGAAATGATTTAAATTTTAGTACCTGATATACTAGCTTGTAATGATTATCTCATTTCCTGTTAAATGATTGGTAATAGTGATATTGTTACATAATTCTCAATAATATGCTTTTGTATCTTAGATATGTTCCTTTACATTTACAATTTGGTTCTTAGGAACTCTAAAACAAAACACTACATTTGCATTCTCTTAAATAATATATGTGTTTGTGTTTCTCATAAACTTGATCCTTACTGAAATATTTATATTATAAGCAAATTTAGAAATTACAATGTTGTTGGCATTATCTTGGTTATCAAGCTAAAATTAAACTGTTTTTACTGTTTGAGCCCCCGAAGTACATTCTAGTTAAATGAAAACCAAGAAAGGTTGTATGATAAGCTATTTTAATGGTTGAATGTAAGTGAAACAACATAGATTACATTTCTCTTGGAAGAAAAATATGATCGTGTGAAATCAAATACATTTTATGTCCCAATGAACTTAATATGTTGGAAAATTTCAGCTTCATTTGAAATGTCAATTGGCTCTACTCTACTAATGCAGTAGAGGAGGGATATGCAGTTTAATTTTTAACTATATCATTGTTCCAAGAACATGTCCTTTATTCAATTTAGGATTTTTTTCTACATAAATTATTTCTATTACTTTGTGGAAAGAATATTGGGAATTAGAATATCTGGTGCTATTATTTTAACTGATATTTGATCTTATTGCACATTGTCTGCTTTCACAGACATATGGATAGATAATCAAAATAAAATTATCTATTCAAAATGTCATTTAAAAGCCCCAAATTGCTGATATCAAATTTTGTGTCAAGATATACATATTCTTTCTCTGAAATCTTCTTACCTAAAAAGATTTTAGTAAAGGAAAAAGGCGTACAATTTTTAGATCCAGTTTTCTTCCTTATTTGTTTCTGTTTGGATCTCTGATCTTCCTTCTGAAATTATCTCCTTTCTCCTTGAAATATATCTAGAAGAAGATGCTTTGGTGACCAACTTTTGATAGTAAATTCTAATTAGATTAAATGTTTTAATTTCACCATAAATGTTTGAAAGGTAGTTGTACTGGATATCCAGATTTAGTTTGGCCATTGTTTTCTGTTAGATTTTTTTTTAGTTTTAATTTTTATTGTGGTAAAAAATATGTAACATAAAATTTTAACTATTTTTAAGTGTATGGTTGTAAGGCGCTAAGTACATTCACGTTGTGTAATCATCGCTGCATCCATCTCCAGGACTGTTTATCATCCCAAACTGAAATGCTATAACCATAAAACAATACCTCCCCATTTACCAGTGTTCCCAGCCCCTGGTAACCACCACTTTGCTTCCTATCTCTAAGAATTCGATTGCTCTAGGTACCTGATGTAGGTGGAATCATACAATATTTTAAAATATTATTTTTGAAACCTACTCTATATAGGAATCCAATAGTAAAGTACTGGCACAAGTAACTCTATTCCAACTACTTATTTAATTGTATTATGATTAACATACAATATTAGTTTCAGGTGTACAATGAAACTAATGTAATTCAATATTTTTATACATGATGAAATGATTACCACATTGTCTAGTTACCATCTGTCACTATGCAAAGTTGTTAACACTATTATTGACTATATTCCCTATGCTGTGCATTACATCACCATAACTTACTTATTTTATGGCTGGAAGTTTGTATGTCTTAATCCCCTTCACCTATTTCACCCTTCGACCCAACCCACTCCCCTCTGGCAACCACCAATTTGTTCTCTATGATTCTGTTTCTCTTGATTTGTTTGTTCATTTCCTTTGGTTTTTTAGATTCCACATATAAGTAAAATCATACAGTATTTGTTTTTCTCTGTCTTACTTATTTTACTTAATACCCTCCAGGTCCATCCATGTTGCTACAAATGGCAACATTTCATTTTGTTTTTTTTTTAACAGCTGAGTCATATTCACAATCTCTTTTTTAAAAAAAGAAGCTTTATTATTTTACTTTATTTCATTTCATTTCATTTCATTTCACTTCATTTTATTTTTTGGCCACATCATGCAGCTTGTGGGATCTTAGTTCCCCAACCAGGGATTGAACCCAGGTCCTCAGCAGTGAGAGTGTGGAGTCCTAACCACTGGACTGCCGGGGAATTCCCTTATTCACAATTTCTTTATCCATTCATCTATTGATAGACAGTTAGGTTGCTTCCATATTTTGGCTATTGCATGTACATGTAGTGCTGCAATAAATAAAGGAGTACATATATCTTTTTGAATTAGTGTTTTTGTTTTCTTCTTATAAATGCACAGAAATGGAATTTCTGGATTCTTTGATAATTCTATTTTTAAATTTTTAGGGATCTCCATACTGTTTTACACAGTGGCTGCACCAGTTTACATTCTCACCAACTGTGCAAAAGTCTTCTGTTTTCTTCACATCCTCACCAACACTTGTTGTTTCTTGCCTTTTTGATAATAGCCATTCTGACAGGTGTGAAGTGATAGCTTGTGTTTTCTAACTGCATTTCCCTGATGATTAGTGAGATTGAGCATGTTTTCATGTGCCTGTTGGCCATCTGCATGCTTCTTTGGAAAAATGTCTATTCAGTTTCTCTGCCCATTTTTTAATTGGTTTCTTTGTTTTTGATTTTTATACTGAGCTGTATGAGTTCTTTATATGTTTTGGCTATCAACCCTTTATCCAACATATCATTTGCAGATATCCTCTCCTATTCAGTAGGTGGCATTTTGTTGTTGTTGGTGGTGGTTTCCTTTGCTGTGCAAAAGCTTTTTAGTTTGATGTAGTCCCATTTGTTTATTTTTGCTTTTGTTTCCTTTGCCTAAGGAATCAGATCCGACAAAAACATTGCTAAGACCAAGGTCTAAGAGATTACTGCCAATGTTTTCTTCTATGAGTTTTACAATTTAAGGTGTTCTATTCAAGTTTTTAATCCATTTTGAGTTTATTTTTATATGTAGTGTAAGGAAGTGGTACAGTGTTATTCTTTTGCATGTAGCTCTCCAGTTTTCCCATCACCATTTTTTGAAGAGACTCTCCTTTCACCATTGTATGTTCTTGCTTCCTTTGGTATAGATTAATTGACCATATGAGCATAGGTTTATTTCTGGGCTCTCTCTCCTCTTTCATTGATCTATGTGTCTGTTTTTGTGCTAGAACCACACAGGTTTGATTACTAGAGTTTTGTAGTATAGTTTCAAGTCTGGTGGTGTGATACCTCCACCTTTGTTTTACTTTATCAAGATTGCTTTGATTATTCAGGGTCTTTTGTTGTTCTATACAAATTTTAGGTTTATTTTTTCTAGTTCTTTGAAAAATCTCATTGGTATTTTAATAAGGGTTGCACTGAATCTGTAGATTGCTTTGGATAGTATGGACATTTTAACAATATTGATACTTCCAATCCATGAGCACTGTATATGTTTCCACTTATTTGTGTCATCTTCAATTTCTTTCCTGACTGTGTTATAGTTTCCATAGTACAGATCTTTCCTAGGTATTTTATTCTTTTTGATGCAATTATAAATGGGATTTTTTCCATCTCTTTTGATATGTCATTATTAATGTATAGAAATGCAATGAATTTCTGGATATTAATTAATTTTGTATTCTACAACTTTACTGAATTCATTTATTAGTTCTAATAGTTTTTTGCTGGAGTGTTTGGGATTTACTACATATGGTATGTCATCTGCAAATAGTGACAGTTTTACTTCTTTCCAGTTTGGATGCCTTTTTTTCTTTTCTTGCCTAATTGCTGTGGCTAGAACTTCCAATACTATGTTGAATAAAAGTGGTCAAGAGTGGGCATCCTTATGTTGTTTCTGATTTTAGATGAAAGCTTTCTGCTTTTCACTACTGAGTGTGAGGTTAATTGTGGGTTCGTCATATATGGCCTTTATTGTGTTGATGTACGTTCCCTCTATACCCACTTTGCTCAGAGTTTTTATCATAAATGAATGTTGAATTTTGTCAAAAGTTTTTTCTGTGTCTACTGAGATAATCATATGATTTCTATCCTTTGTTTTGTTAATGTGATAACATTAATGTGTATCATGTTGATTGATTCGTGGTTGTTAAACCATGCTTTGTAGTTTAATTGTATCGATCTTGTCCCCTTACAAAAAATTCTCCAAAAAATACCTCTAACTTTTAAATGTTTTATTGTTATTGGTAATGTTTTATTTTATCTTATTTTATGAGGTTCATTGCTAATTTATGAAACTATAATTGATTTTTGTGTGATAAATTTATATCTTTGCAGAATTGGCATATTCTAATAGTAGCCTTTTCATAAGTTTTTTATAACTTCAAATCATGGAACATGTGATAAAACACAGTGTTACTCTTTCTTTCCAAACTTCAAGCTTTTGTTTATTTTTCTTGCTGGCTAGAATATCCAGTACAATATCTAGAATAAGTGGTGGTCAGATGCATTTTGCCTTGTTTCTGATTTTAGCAGGGAGCATTCTTTCTTCCATTAAGTATGATGTTACCTGTGCATTCTTAATTTACAGCTTTATCTAAAGTTGAAAGACGTTTCCTCCTATTCCTAATCTTCTAAGACATTTAATCATGATTGGGTATTAAATTTTGTCAAATGTTCTTTTTGAATCTGAAGAAGAAAATCACATAATATTTGTCCTTTATTATCTAACTGCAGATATTACCTTAATTGATTTTCAAATCTTGAGTAAGCCTTGTATTCTTAGCATTAAACCCACTTGATTAGACTGTCTTATCCTCTCTACATATTGCTACATTTTAGCTGATAACGTTTTTGAGTATCTTTGCATTTATATTAATGAAAAGCATTGCTTTGTAACTTCCTTTTTTGGTAATTTTTTTATAGTGACTTCATCTTTCATAGCATATATATCATATATATTTATAGATTTACTTTGTATTTCCTCTCACAGAAATTTAAGTTGCATTTTTTAAATTGCTTTAAAAGCATATTTTAAATTGCCCCCGTTTTGTTTTTTGTTCTTTTTTTTACTGCCTGTCACGTAGTAGGAGATCAGTAATTATTTCCTAAATAGATTGACAAGAAAACCAAGGGGAACTCCCACAGATATGGGCGTGCAGGAGGTCCACAAGGCAGTCAACTAAGATTGGGTCAGGAGGCATAAATTGCAATAGCAATATCTTCCAGAAAACATACAAGTGGACAATTACTTCATAGATTTGACTCTGTTTAGAGGAATTTTTTTTTCTAATTTATATATTCAAGAGAAAGAAAAATAGGAAATAGTTAAGTACAGGAAAAAATAATAATTGTTTAAGAACTTTACTGTATTATAAATGTAAATATACATATGTGATTAAGTCAAGAACAATATTTGTATAGTTATAATAATATGAACGTATATTTATATATGCACAATATAATAAGTGTGAATTTAACAAAAAAATTATAACAATTCATGAATATATGTGGAAAGAGAATATATGTGTTAGGGAAGGGAGTAGCATGACTTATATCCTTATTCCCCATAGGACAAAAGCAATAGATTATGCCTAAAATTAAAAAATCAAGAATTAACATTATAAACATTTTATTTAGACACATCAGAAAATACCAAACAAAATAGAAAAGAGTTAAAAATGAATGTATGCAAAGTAAGGCAATATAGTGAGTGTGGGACGAGACATGGGTTACTTGAAATAGTCTTCAACTTTTAAAACTCCATTTATGTATCATTTTAATAAAAATTACAAGTAATTTAAAGGAAATTTTATCAGGATAAGAGAGGTTATGTATGATGAATAGATAAGACTGTACTAGTTATTAAAAAAATCATTAGGTTTCTCAAGACTGGAATTACCATCAAACCATGTATTTTTCATTGTGATTATAGTCTTCATAGATAATCTATAGTAAGACCATTGATGTTGATAAAAGGAGTATGCTTGTGAATTAAAGTCCCCTGGCCAAATGCTTATTCTCAAGTAGACTTTTAAAGATTAAAATTCTTTAGAAAGGTGAATTTACACTTTTGTGGAAAAAAATAAGCCATTGCTGAAACTTATGTTGTTTCAATAGACAGAAAAGAAAGACAGAAGTTGATGTCAGTTTTTTCCAGAAAATCTGCTTCTTGCATTTTAGTATATTCTAAACACACACCAAAAATGAATGACAAGGTACACTGTAAGGGAAAACATCTCTATAACACTTTTTAAGGAAATGACTTCTAAGTTTCTTCACACTTTAATATGTATTGTTCCTTACTTTGAATTAATTGTCCTTGGATCTGTAGGCTGGACATTATTTACAATGTTTTTCTAAAAATTATGAATGTCAGTTGGCCAAGAAGCTTTGGCAGTTTTCACAGGGTTTTGTGCCTCTGACCCAGACTTCAGAGTGAAAATATAGGTCAGCATGGAAACTGAAAAATTGGAATTTTCTATTGGTTAGATTTGCACTGAATATACAAGAACACACATTTATGAATTCAAAACAATTTCTTACTAGGTTGGTTCTCCCTCACATTGGATAATGCAAAAGCAATTGAACTGAATGAATTGCAGTTCTTTACTGCTCACTTAGCATAAATTATTGTTTGCACAGGAAGTTGTTTGAGAAGCTATTTGCGAAGGGACTTTAATTTTGGCATCTTTATTGCCTTTCCAAAGAAAGATTATTTAAATATGTGCATGCGTTAGCGACTTTTTAAATGTTTTCAATGACTTAGCCTGCATTTATAAACACACAGTACTATTTCTTTCAATGCTTTAGTTACTTAGACTGCATGCATGGTACAATAAAGTAGTGATGCAGAAATCCATTTCTTATAATACAGAGAACATTTTAATATACTGGAAATTATATTGCAAAATCTTGCCAGTGTATATAGCTCAGATTTCAATTTATATTAATGCTATAGCCTATTTCAGATAAAATAAAAATTTCAGTGTATACTAAGGGGGGGAAGCAGGAGGGTAGTGGTGGCATGAATTGGGAGACTGGGATTGACATATAGATGCACTAATATGTATCAAATAGGTAACTAATAAGAACCTGCTGTATAGCACAGGAAACTCCACTGTACAGTAAAAACTAACATAACATTGTAAAACAACTATATGCCAATAAAAAATAATAATAAAAAAATAAAAAGCACTCGGTTGAGGTGACAGAGGAGTTCAAAAAAAATTTCAGTGTAATATTCTTCATGATAAATGTTCACATTAAAGATTTGAAAATTAGTATAAAGCCCAGCAGCACAAACGGTACAGGCTGTTTTCTTCAAGGTATCACAAATCTAGTTAGTATATTTTCTGAAGCTCTATGTACATTTTTAGAGGAAGTTACATATTCTAATGTTGCATCTTATTTTATAATTGATTTGAGGAAGCACTTAAATGATATTTATATTGAAGTATATATGCACATACATGTATGATGAGATTTGCTTATTAGATATATCACTCCAGCAATAGTGTGGCGACCAGATTAGGATGAGCAATAAAGACTGTTACAGTCATCACAGTATAATTTTCAAAAGTTAAAACATAACTCTCATGGAAATAGAAAAGAAATAAATGTCAAAATTATTTAACCAGTAAATTAATGAGTGAACTCCCCAAGATCTTAAAATGAATTCAAACAGCATTTGAGGAACCAAAAAAAAAAAAAATTGTTTTGGTTAGAGACAAATTTGGTTAATTTCCTAAAGGACAAAAATCTAGAGAACTTTTTTTTTTGGTTTTTGGTGAGGTTTTTTTTGGTCAGAAATTATTTGTATCTCTACTGATCACAAGCCTACAAGTTACTATGTAATTTCCTAGAGTCTATCCATCAATAGTAAATAGCAAAGCCAAAAATGATACATGCTCCTAAAAAATCAAATAATCTTTGGGTGGGCTTATTAGTGTCCCAGTATGATACTGAAAGGACGTACAGTCCTCTTTTGTGTTTTATTCTCAAGTATTGGATAATTTTCCCTAATGCAGTAGGCCAGAGAGTAATTGATTGTTGCCCACTATGGTGAGAAATGGATTAAAGAGATATTTAGGTTGTAGAAGCAGCTGGACATAGAGATTGGTAGAATCTGGGATATAATCAAGACAAAGCTTGGGTTTCTGGCATAAGAAACATAGTAGTCTGTATTTTACTTTTACTAAAATGGAGAATAGGTAGAATTTATGTGAGTGAGGAACCCATTAATTACACGTTTATAATCCAGAGAAATCTCTAGGTTTTCCATAACAGTGACCCCAGAAATCTGGAGGCATTTTGATAACTAGATGGGAGTAGTCTTGGTTACTTCATAATAGACACATACCCTCCCCAACAGAATGATGTGAGGAGAGAAGGAGGAGAAAAAACATGAGTAACTATAACAGCGACATTGCTAGAAAATTTACCTTTACTAGTCCTTACAAATACACTGGTAGGTTACAGTTTACCAAAGACATTTTCCTGAGTGTTAAACAGATTAAGAGAGCTAAGACAGAGGCAAAACCACAATTCCCCTCCTGGCATATTCTACAAAAAACCTTTGCTAATTCCACTACCTTTGTGATGGTCGTGTACGTTTGGCTTCTTGTTGACAGACATGCTTTGTATGTAAGACGCAAGATGCAATAGGAAGTTGCAAAAATTTTAAAAAAAACATTAAATAATTTGGTAAACGTTGACCTCTAACAATTGACAGAAGCATACACACACTTACGAAACAATGTTTTTGTATGGGTTATTTGCCTAACGAAGACATGCCAAGCTGAAAGGACAGAAAAAATTGACAGGAGGCCTGAAATGAAGGCCACGAGAATAAGCTGAAAACAGCCAACGCTTAATACAAAACATAAACATGAGGTAGCCAAATTTTATAGCTATTTTCTTTTATTTTTTATGACTAACCTTTCAGTGAGGCCATCAAGCAAATATTTTGTGTCCATGTGCTATGTAGCATGACCGTTCCAATGTAGTCATAGGCTTCAATCTCATAACAGGAATGGAAGATTAAAAAAACTGTCAGAAATATTTACAGCTGAATGTAAATAAGACATTATAGAGACAAGCAATTCTTGTAATCCTCCAGATACTAGAGAAATCCAGTTTTACAATAGAGTATTCTGTATTTTTAACCACTGTGCTTAACATTGTTCTGGACAAACAGACCTAAGTTAATGTTTGTTGCAGGGATGATAGAATGAGTTCAATAGCATAAAGTTACTCTTAGCTGGTTCCTCTTCTTACTAAGTTCAATGAACGTGGGAGTATTGTCACAATTTAAAGTTAAAACTTCTTTTGTCAGACAGATGTGTATAAATATAAAAATAGTGTATCTTAAAATGGAAAGTAAAGAAAAATGGGCACAAAATAAAGCTAAGGGCATTGGGTATAAAGATGTAAAGATAAGCATTCTGCTATAGGTGCAAAAGCAAAAACTGATTAATGTGCTAAGATCTCAAAGACACCATACAAAGTGAGACACAGAAGAAAAAAACATGACACATAAGTAATATCTGGTTAGTTCCTTTATTTTTGAATTTTTGTTAGGGATCATTGTGCTTAGTAGAAGTAGTTACTTCTAATTCTTGTAAGCTAATCTTACTGGGAAGTGGATAGAGGAGCTAAGAAGCCTTGGGTGCATTGGTATATGTAGACAAGCCAATGTGGATTGTATGGACCAGATGTTTTTACACATAATTCTTTTGAAAAGTAATATTCAAGTTTATGTTAATGATGGTGGTATTGAAATAGGATGGAGAGACAAGAAGCATGATACATTTTTTTTCCTCACCAAGGGAAGTCTTTACTTTTGAAGAATCCTTTGTTTAAGTGGTATTTAGTGGTAACTAAATGTTAGTGTCCATTGGCATCTCTTTTAATTATATGTAAAAATTCTACTGATCTAAGGCTTAACATGTTTAACACACATCCAACATGTTCCTTAACACATTTTATGTCTTAAAGAGAGACATATTGGTAGTTCAATTCAATGTTATGTAAAGGAAGAAGAAATACGATATTCATATTTTCAATTAAGATAACAGCACACTAAAGATTTCTACAGTTGATAGTATGGATGTGATTCAATAATAATGGTGTAGAGCATCTTGAGCAAAGTTATTTTTTGTTTGTTTGTTTTAAGATGATTTCCAATGTGTTTATATAATAGTTTGACAAGGCATCTTCAAGATGTTGAAATCAAACAATAGTGATATTCAATCTATTATTTATTATGCATACTAGAATACCAAGCCAATTTAGATAGGCATCTATTGCTAGATCCATACAAATTTATAGCATCTTTAGTCAAAGTGGCTACTATCTGGAGACCATAGTGTTAATGGTAAATAAGGCCCATTTTAATCATATTTTCTAGAGGAACAAAGAGAGCATATTGTACCTGAAGCAGAATGTAACTGAACTCTTACACTCAATAACAAAAAGAATATATAATATAATCAATGAAATATTCATTGACAAGTACCTATACAAACACTTCTGTGCTTGACTTTGATATGAAGAAAATAATTTTATGCACTGGTCTTCAAGGGACTTGCAGAAACGTTGGAAAGACAAGTCCTAATATGAAAATAAGTAGAGAAGAATTAGGTATAAAATGGTATAGCACTATTACTATGTTTTAAATTAGTAGGTCTAAAAAATTATAAAGGAAGACTTCTTCAGATGCTCTTGCCATGGGCCCTATAATATGAATAGTGGCCGGGGCGGGGGGGGGAGTAGGAATCTGCATGAGCATTGGAAACTGGGTACAGGCAGCATGTCCAGACCAGACTTACTGAGGAATTTCTTCTCAGTGTACTTTAGAGAGGAACATCTGGAGAAAAGGATAGCTCATCCCATGCTCTACACATGTGAACAAAAACACCTTCTATAGGACATCAGTGGAAGAGACTCCAGAAGAAGCCAGGTGGCAGCTGCTAATTCCTATAAGCAGTTGCCAGAATGGAGGAGGCAATGGGGGTATTGCCTCTTGTGTCTCCATCCCCAGGAGGATACCTGGGGATGGAGACACAAGAGGCTGTTCACTTCTGCTCATAATTAATTTGGACAACTGTGCCAGGTCAAAATATAGGGCCGCCAATAATTTCTGTTACCACGTCAAACATAGGGGGTGGCAGGAGACCCAAACAACAAACAAAACAAAAATCCTCTAGCACAGACATGAAGCTCTTAGCTAGAAAACCTCAAAAAGAGTGCTTTTTCCTGCTCTCCTGCTGACACTTAGTCACCACCTAAGGTTGCTTGATCATCATTAAAAATCAGGCAGGGACCCATGAAATGTCCAACAGAATCTATCACAACACCGAATACTGAGCATCCTTGTACTTCCCTCAATAAGAGTTAGAGGATGGCCAAAAAACAATCAGCTTTTTACTATGTGCCTGTCTCTGAGATAAACATTCTCTCATTTGATCTTGGTATAAACTCCACGAGGTAGGTAGTGTTAAGTAATCTTGGAGAGATGAATTAAATTTCCCAAGGGTACACATTGTAAGGATGTGTGAAAAAGAGTCCACCACTCAGAATAATTACATAGCACTAAGGAATCAAAAGAGTGGACCCTGGCAGCCCCCTATCCATAACCCCTTATCCTTACGACTTCAGAGTGTGAAACCCGGCTTCCAAATGCCAGAACTTGCATTGTTTTGCTTGTGAGCATCCTCTGACCACAGAAGCCAAGTATTGGATTGGCCAGAAAGTTCATTCGGTTAGTGAATACGTTCAATAAAGTTCTTTGTGAACATGAAAAATGTGTCTTTTATAGTTACTTAAAACCGAACGAATTTATTGGCCGACCCAATAGGTCAGGTAAGTAGTGCCAGGAAATCAATGCCTGGCTGCCCAGCAGGCTGAGCCCGTGAGTGATGTGAACAGGTGTATAAATACCCTGCTTTCTTGCCCGCATATGGTGTAGGAGGACAAATATCTAAAACATGCTCTAAACTTGCCCCCATATTCTTGGGTGGAAGTAACCTCTTATCCATAGTCGCAAATAGCTTGATTATCCATCTTAATTGCCTGCCTATGTTTCCTTTTTATTTCTCTACTCACTTAGTAGTGTTTTCTTTACCTCTCAAATAATTATCTCAATTAAACTACTCCAGTGCAAATCCTTGTCTCGAGTCACCTTCCGGAAGAACACAAACCAACACATTGTTTTATAACAAAATTTTTGAGAGAAACAATGATTTTGTAAAAGTTCTGATTTAAGTTCTTAGCAAAATTTAGGGGAGTGTTTAATCAATTAAACCATTTGATGAAGGGGCTATCCTTTTCCCATTGTGTATTCTTGGCACTCATGTTGAAGATCAGTTGAACACATATGCCTGAGTTATATCTGGGCTGTCCATTGTGTTCCTTCAGTCTATATGTTTGTCTTTATGCCAGTACCATGCTGTTTTTATTACTGGAACTTTGCAATATATTTTGAAATCAGAAAATATGTAGCCATCAACTTTGCTTCTCTTTATCAACATTCACTCAGCTATTCAGAGGCGTTTGTGATTGCATTTGAATTTTAGGACTGATTTTTTTGTGACAAATGACATTGGGATTTTGATAAGTATTTCACTGAATCTGTAGGTTGCTTTTTGTGGTAATTTTAACAATCTTAATTCTTCCAATCCATGAACAAGGGATATCTTTCCATTTATTTGTATCTTTTAAAATTTCCTTCATGAATGTTTTATAATTCAGTGTACAAGTCTATCACTTCCTTGGTTAAGTTTATTTCTAAGTATTTAATTCTTTTTGATTTATTGTAAATGAGATTATTTCTTAATTTCCTTTTCAGGTATTTTGTTGTTAGAGTATAAAAACACAACAAAATTTTTTTTTACTTTGTGTCCTGCTAATTTACTGAATTTGTTTATTAATTCTAACAGTTTTTAATGGAGTCTTTAAGGTTTTCTAAACATGAGATCATACCATCTGAAAACAGAGATATGTACTATGTTGGATAGAAAGCAGGCTTCTTCTCCTTGTTCCCGATCTTAAAGGAAAAGCTTTCAGTTTTTCACCATTGAGTATGATGTTAGCTGGGGGCTTGTCATATACGCCCTATATTATGTTGAAGTATCTTTCTTCTATATCTAACTTGTTGAGAGCTTTTATTATGAACGGATTTTGAATTTTGTCAAATGATTTTTTTCCTCTGAGATGATTATGTGATTTTTATCTTCTATTTTATTAATGCAGGATATCATATTAATTTATTTGCATAATTTAAACCATCAGTTGCATTGCAGGGATAAACTCCACTTGTTCATTGTGTGTGATCCTTTTAATGTGCTGCTGAATTTGATATAATAGTATTTTTGTTGAGGATTTTTGCATATATATTTATCAACCACGTTGGCCTGTAGTTTTATTCTTTTAGTGTCTTTGTCTGGTTTTGGTATCAGGGTAATGCTGGCCTTAAAATTAGTTTGGAAATGTTCCTCCTATTCAACTTTTGGGAAGAGTTTGAGAGGGATTGGTTATACTTTTTCTTTAAGTATTTAGTAGAATTCACCAGTGAAGTGATCTGGTTCTTAGCTTTTGTTTGTTGGGAGGTTTTCAACTGAATCCTTACCAGTAATTGCTCTGTTCAGATTTTCTATTTCCTCATCATTTAGTCTTGGTAGGTTGTGTGTTTCTAGGAGTTTATTAACTTCTAGATTATCTTGGTTGGCGTATAATTGTTCATAGCAGTTTCTTATGATCCTTTGTATTTCTGTGACGTTTGTTATAATGTCTTCTCTTTTCATTTCAGATTTTGTTTTCTTTCTTTGTCAGACTAAGACTTTGTCAACTTTGCTTATCTTTAAAAAAAAAACCTCTTAGTTTCTTTGATCCTTTCTATTTTCTTTCTAGTCTCAATTTCATTTATTTCTACTCTAATACCTCTGCTTATTTTGGGGCTCAATTTGTTCTTCTTTTTCTGGTTCCTTGCGGTGTAAAGTTAGGTTGCTTGAATTATTTGGTCTTTCTAATGTAGCCATTTATCACTCTAAGTTCCCTCTTGGTACTACTTTTGCTAAATTTGTAGTTCAAATTTTGTTATGTTATGTTTTCATTTTTCTTGAGATATTTCCTAGTTTCTTTTTTTATTTCTTCTTTGACCCATTGGTTGTTCAAGAATATGTTAAATTTCACATATCTGTGAATTTTCTGGTTTTCTTTCTTTTTGTTCCTTCACCTGGATAATTTTAAATGACTTCTGTCTGAGTTTGCTGATTCTTCTGCTTGATCAAGTCTACTGCTGAAGCTCTCTATTGAATTTTTCAGTACATTATTATATTCTTCAGCTTCAGAATTTCTGTTTGGTTCCTTTGAAGAAATGTTCACCTCTCCCAGTCTTATAGTCTAGTTTCAATAGGAAAAGACCTTCAACAGTGAGCCCAGCTAGACAGTCTAGGAGCTTCTCAAAATTTTTCTATGGACTGTGTTTCCTGGACTTGTGAGTATAAATTCCTAAATAGAAAGATGTACTGGTTTCTTTTTTCAAAAGATACCATAATCTCTTGCACCTTCTCATGTCTTACTGCTGTAGTGTGGGCTCTCCCTCCTCACTTGTGGAGAACCTTGAGTTCTGCACCTTCTCCCTATGTTTCAAGGCTGTGCTGGGCATGGTAAGCTACCAGTCCCTTTTCCTTTGTTTTTATTTGGCCCCACTAAACCACACTAGTTCCGTCAGCATTTCAGGTGAGGTGAGATAGAAACCAGTCCCTTGCGCTGTGCACTGAAAGGATGGGGTGTTGGAAGCATACTCCACTCCTTTCCCTTCTGCCTGGGGAGAAGCCTAAGGTTGTGCACCTTTTCCCAGTCTTGCAGAGCCATGGTGGATACAGTAAGATTTCCAGCCCTTTACTTTATTTTAGCTGCTCCAATACATCCAAACTATGCCAATTCCCTCAGCACTCCAGGTGAGGCAAGACAGAAACTCGTCCCTAGGTCAGTGCACTGAAAGGGCAGGATGTTGGAGATAAGCTCCACTCTTTCCCTACATCCATAAGCCACAAGGTGTGCACCTTCTCCCAATCTTACAGTCTTGCTGGCAGCGGTAAGCTGCCAGCACCATTTATTTGTTCTTAGCAGCCTCCAGACATCAAAAATATGCCAGTTTTATCAATGTTATGTGTGAGGTGAGATAGAAACCCATCCCTCAGGCAATGCAGGGAAAGGCTAGGACATTGGATGCACACTCCACTCTCTCTTTCCCCCAAGAAGGAAATTGAAGACTAATGCAATCTCTCTTGGTACTGAGCTGTGCCAGTTGTGGGGAGGGGCTGATGCAGGTAAAGTGAAATTGCTCTGCTATCCATTGCAATGTGGCTGTTGTCAGTTTTGTGCTTGCCTGGAGTACTGTAACTACTTACCTGGCTTCTAGAATTCTCATAAAGGTATTTTGTTTCATATGTCATGATCAAATTGGTGTTTCTGTGGGTGAGAAAGGCTAGGACTTCCTATTCTGCCATTTTGCTGATGCCACTCTCAAGGCCAGACTCTTTAAATGAAAGAAACAATGAGATACTCAATAAAGTTATATTTTCAATGTCCATTATGCAATCAAAACTTACTAGATATGATTTTAAAAAGCCAAAAAAGGAACAATAACAAGAAAAATTAATCAATAGAAACAGACTCAAAAAAGACAGAGATAATAGAATTACTAGTAGAGAAGGAAATGAAGACATTAGTTATAAATATAATCAAAATTTTAAAGAAAAACATGAACATAATGAGGAAAAATGGAAGATACATAGAAAAAAAATGGAATTTATAAAGATGAAAATAATACTAAATAAAAATTCAGTAGGTAGGATTAACAGAAGGTTAGACACGACAGAAAAAAAAAGATCAGTGAACTTGAAGACAGAGCAATAGGAATAATCGAAATTAAAGCAGAGAAAGAGAAAAAGGTTGAAAAATAAATAAACAGAGCTTTAGTGACCTGCAATGCATTATCAACTGAATTAAAATACAGGTAGTTTGAACCCTAGAATGAAGCAGGGGGTAGGAAATAGTTTGAAAAAATGTCTACAGCACCCACATATTTGGTGAATTCTGTTTACCCACTGATTCAAGAATCTTGGTGGATACCAAGTAGGTCACATAAAAAGAAAGCCACTAAGACATAAGTAAAAAAAATGCTGAAACAAAACCAAGAATGGATTGTAAAAGCCATCAAAATGAAACTGAAACTTTTTTAAAAGCTGAGAGAATTCTTCACACACCCTAGACACACTACAGAATTGTTTATGGGATTTCCACAAGTGGAAGGAAATAATATCATCTAGATATCTTCAGATCTAAACAAGAAATAAAGAACACCAGAAATACTAAATATGTGTATAACTATTGCATATTTTTCCTCATTAAAAAGACATTAAGATATAATTGACTGTTTAAGAGAATGATATCTACAATGAATTGTGGGATTTAACAAAAACAACAATAAAGTAGTAAAATATGTGGAACACAAGCACAAGGGAGGGCGTGGATAATAAAGCATACTTTTGTAAGATTCTTATATTTGAACAGAGATAATATTAGTTGAGAGCAGACTATTAGTATAAGTTAAAGGTACATAATTTTAAACCAGAATAAAAAATATAGTAAAGTAATAAGTCAATAGAGGTGATAAAGTGAATTATTAAAAAATACTCAAAAGAAACTTAAAAAAGAGGAAGAAAAGGAAATTAAGGACATAATGCAAGAAAGAAAATGCAAAATAATACTTGTATAATAAAAAAAATACAAAATAGAAGCTAAGGAAAGTGTGAGAAAGACAGGCAAGAAAGATTCCATGGGGCAAATAGAAAACAATTAATAATAAGGGAGATTTAAGTATAGTCGTCAATTATTTTAAATACCCTAAACAATCAAAAAGCAGGCATTGGGTTAAAAAGCAAGATCCAACTACATGCTGCTACAAGAAATTCACTTTAAAAACAAAGAAACAGGGCTTCCTTGGTGGCGCAGTGGTTAAGAATCCGCCTGTCATTGCAGGGGACACGGGTTCGAGCCCTGGTCCGGGAAGATCCCACATGTAGTGGAGCAACTAAGCCCGTGCACCACAACTACTGAGCCTGTGCTCTAGAGCCCATGAGCCACAACTACTGAGCCTGCCTGCACCCAGAGCCTGTGCTGTGCAATAAGAGAAGCCACCGCAATGAGAAGCCTGCACACCGCAACAAAGAGTAGCCCCCACTCGCCGCAACTAGAGAAAACCTGCACGCAGCAATGAAGACCCAACTCAGCCAAAAATAAAAAAATAAGCAAATAATTTTTTTTAAAAAGGTAAAAAATATTTAAATTTCAAAAAGGGATGGAAAAGGATATAGCATGAAAATACTAATAATAAGAAAGCTGGAGTGGCTATAATAATTTCACACAAAATATATTTCCAAACAAGAAATATTACCAGCTGTAAAAAGGGAAATTGTATAACCACAAAAGGATCAGCTAATAAGAAAAGGATACATTCCTAAAATAGTATGCACTCAACAGCAAAATTTCAAAATACATGGAAAACTGAGAGAACTGAAAGGAGAAATGGAAAAATTACAATTGTACTAGGAAATTTTAGTATTCTATTCTCAGTAATTGAAAGAACAAAAGATATAAATCAGGAAAGACGTTGAAGACTTATAAAACATTATCAACCATTTTGTCATAATTCACAGTTATGGGACCCTTCACCCAGTGTGTGGCTGGAAGAATTGTAATGGTGCCCTTCCGTCCCCACCAAGATTCCTGTTCCATGTTTGTTCAGTCAAACACTAATCCAGGTGTTTTACCTGTGTGATGAAAGTCTCCAGTCAGTTTATCCCTTTGAGCTTGACTCAAGTGAGCCCTTGAAAAGCAGAGCATTTTCTCTGGGTGGTAGGTAGAAGTTATTGTTGATTTTGAGAATGAAGTGCAGGTCGCTTGTAGGAGCGGAACAGCAGTCCCTGGGTGACAACCAGCAAGAAAACTGGGATCTCACACCTACGGTTTCAAGTAACGACTCTGCCAATAACCTGAATGACCTTCCAAGAATATTTTTCCCGAAGGCTTCAGATAAGAGCCCAGCCCAGCCAACACCTTGACTTCAGCCTTGTGAGACCTTAAGCAGAGAACCCAGTATAGCCTGTCCAGACTTCTAACAACCAGAACTTTGAGCTAAATGTGTGTTGTATAGGCTGTCAAATTTCTGGAAATCTGTAACATGAGAATAGAAAACTTACATGCAATTGTAGAAGAAACACTGATTTCAAGTGCGCATGGAACATTCGGCAAGATGTTGAACCCTAAATCTAGTCGCAGTAATTTTAAATGGATGGAAATCATACAGAGCATGTTCTGTAAACACAATGGAACTTAATTAGGCATTAATATTGTCATATCTGGAATATTCCAAATACACAAAATTGTCATACTCTTCTAAATAAATCAGTTTTCAACGAAGACATCACAAGAGAAACTCAAAAACATTTTGAACTGAATTGAAATGAAAATACTGCCTATCAAAATGACTTCAGTAGGTGCCACTCTCGTGCATCTCTCAGTCAGTTTTAAACGTGTCCATTTTACCTGAATTCTCCTAATTCCAATCTCTTCTAAAAATGTTTCCTGAGTCCTTTGTACAATCCGTTGTTGGGAGTGAGAGCACTTTCCTTTGCTGTCCTGTCAAGTGAGTGCACAGCCCAGAGACCAGTAACACTAAAGGAACAGGAAGTAAATGAATTGCTCCACTCTGACTTTATGTACCATGGAGAATACTCAAGAGCTCTTTTTTACAAACTAGCCACGGAGTAGTTTGTCTTATATACTAAAACCAGCGTATAAGGCTACCAGGTAAATACCTGCTTGAGGTTATACTGCCATTCATTTCCTTCTCTAAAAGAACCCTTAAATGGTGGGCATGTTTATAAAGGAGAAATATTTAGTGAGTACATAACAGGAAACAGAATTAAGCCTCATGTGCCTGGAGAGCTAGGAACCATAAAACACACCAAACACCAGAGCCTTAACTGCAAAAGTCACAGAAATAAGGAAGACTACAATTAATGAGGATGTGGTTGTGTACCATGTCACTGTTACTCTTGGTTGTTAATATCATTTATTTCAGCAATAAAGAGCTAAGAATAAGTTTATTTGTTTTTTTAAGTAAACTCATCCCCCCTCTTCCCTTTTCCCTCTTCCATCCTGCCCTCTTATCCTCTCTTTAAATAATACATGCTTGCTATGGATAGTAAAACTGGAAGCATGACCTTTACCCACTTGGGAAATTGCATTGAAAGAACATCAAAATAAATCATAAGATTTCCTCAGCTGTCTTTGCTAATTTAATGAAAATCATAGCTCTCCAAGTGGTTTCCTCTGTATCTACTGCACTACTTAAAATATTTTGTGATAGTTTGACTAGTACTCATTGTGTTTCATCTTACTCATTTTCTACGTGTATTCTGATTACTCCAAGACCAACAAGCAGTTCTCATCAAAATTGTGAATATCCTTAGGACCAGATTGCAATTCAGCTTCAGTATTTAGAGTGCCTACAACGTGCAAGACACGTGTGAGCTCTAATTGCTGTCAAATTCCTCATATACAATCCTAGAAATGGAATGTTGGTTTTAAATGATACATCAAAAATATTTTGTGTTTACTCAGTCCCCATTTTGATTGTGTATCAGATTTTTTTTTTTTTACTGATGCCTTTGTAGTCATGAAACATGGTGGGTATTGCTTAAGGCAATAGGAACAAGAGGCTCAGGTGATGAGTATGTTGAAGTTGTTGTCTTATGGAGTAAATGTGAGAAAGGGACAAAGGAGGTTCCTTTCTGGGTTTTGTTTATATTTCCTGTTTCTTAGTGTCAAGAAAGGAGTTGGGGTTGGGCTTTAGGGAGGAGGGAGTCAAATAAGCACATTTCACATATGCAGTGATTGGTTATCCCCTTGGGCAAAGGAACAAACTCATATATTCTTATACTAATGTTTGTGTTAACTTTGTATCCTTTACTAAAAAGCAGTCCCTTAAATCAACTAAAAAATTAGGACTTTTTTCAAGTTTACAGATGTGTATTTGTATTGGCTTTACTTTGCCATCTCAAAGTTTATCAACTTTATTACAATATATAGTATTAAAATCCAGAAAAGCAGAGTTTAGCATAGCATGCATCATGTGATAATAGTTGACTCCATTTTGCCATTGCTTCTGCAAATAACAACTACTCCTTAGTTTTCATCTATTGTTGGGAGAGAAAGTGCCATCAGCACTACTCATGTCCTTGTTCAGTGTGCCAACGTGTGCCTTGATGTTGAGCAGTCTCTGTAGCTAGTCACAAAGGCAATTAAGTAGGTCAAGTGACCAGAGAGTGACTATATATAGTATGACTGGTTCCTCCATGGGGGAGAGGAACTGCCTTGTTTGCTGCTTGTTCCAAAAAGAGTTGAGCCTGAGGTCTTAGGTGCCTCCAAGGTGGCACGTGTAGAGCCATGACTGGATGTCAGGGTGACTGTGTAATACTGAGATGCTGACCTATAATTAGAGAAAAGGAAGGGAAAGCCAGGACCACTTTAGACAATAGACTGCAGAGCTGTTTGAGCCTTTGCTGGTGCCTCTCTGAGAAGATGAGAAAGGTTATGTTCTTAGAGGGTGAATGGCAGCACCTGGGTCATCTCACATATGACCTCATGCTACAAGCCACAATGATACAGTTGGGGACAGAATCCGCCCCACAACAAAGCTTGCTACTTTGGATTTCTCTTTCTATGACGATGTTATAACTAACACAGGGATACTTCTCCAAGGCCAGTAAAATTTTATACAATCCCGTGGAGGACGTTAGTCAAAGCTGCTTCATTCTGGCTATATAATTTGATAGAATGACAGCCCTGATCATGAGTCCCTCACACAGAGAAAAACTGATAAATTTTAAGATCTGCTCCAACCACCCTACTCCCCAAGGTGAAGGACTCCACTAAATTTGTTGTAGGTACCAGGAGACCCTATGTAGGAGGCTGTGATCATTTTTGTTGTTGAACTTACGACATTCGTGTGCCCAACATACGATGAGGCCAAACACACCAAAATGTCAGATTTTGGAGCCGAGAAAGTTTTATTTCAGGGCCAAGCAAGGAGAGCAGAGCAGCTCATACTCAAAAGACCCGAACTCCTGGGTGGGTTTCAGAGAATCAATTTTAATGGCAAGGTGAGAGGATGGAGTCGCAAGGTATGTGATCAGCTTGTACACAATTTTCTGATTTGTTGATGGTGAGGTAATAGGGCAGTGACACAGGAGTCAACATTATCAACCCTCAGGCTTCGGTAGGTCTAACAGCTATGTGCTCATGGTCATCAAGTAGTTAACTTCTGTTTGCTGGGGGTTTTAGCATCTGTAAAACAACACAGGAAATGTGCATCAGATACTGTTATCTGGGTACTTCAGGGAGGAGCTAAAGATTCTGTGACTGCCATATGGCTGATTTACTGTTTAAATTCTTACCAGTTCTCCTGGCCCAACTGCTACTTTTGTCACTACATGTTCATATCCTTTCAATCATTAATTCTTGAGCCAGGCTTTTGTGATTACAGCTTTCTACAAACAAGAGGCAGGCAGAGGACACGGAGGAAGGGGTCTGTCACAGAAGGCCCCATAGGATCCTGGTTGGTTATATTTTGAGCAAAAAGATGCCCAGAATCAAGATAGACCGTCCCCTAAGCCAGCAAAATCTGTAATCCAAGCCAATCAGGCAATTGTGCAACTGGTTGAAACAGAAGGTGCCTCTATAGGACCAAACTCTTCCATAGAGATGAATCTTCCTATACTGGAGAAACTAAGGCAAGGTTGTGGCCCTTAGAACAAATTACTCCTTTAGCTCCTCCACTATCTGACCCTAGGTCCCAATATCCTGACTTGATAGCTTTTCAGGAAAAGGGAGATCAAGGGTGGGCCTCAGGTTTCCCATCTCCAGGTGAAACAGAAGACCCTCCATGCCAGTGAAGGTACAACAGGGTACAGGCAAAAAGTGATGGATACAAACATTTATGTTGTTTGAATGTCATGTTCTCTTGAAAGGTGAGAGCCAGGCATTAATTTGGCTGGATTTGGAAATGAAATAGAATCAGTAAGGGCAGTAACTGCAGCCACTTGGGGAAGATGATTCAGACGTTTGTTGTCTTCCACCATGGATGCCTCTGAAAGTATAGTTGGCCGTGATGTTTTACCTGCTCATCAAGTCCAGGTGGGACTTAGCTGACTGCAAAGAGCATCTTGTTGGGAGGCAGTAGTGGGACCAGTGCCTAACAGACCACCAGATAGGCTTCCTGTGTTATATTAAAAACAATACAGCATTCCAGGGGGAGAAAAGGAGAGACCACAGCTTTCATTAATGACTTCAAGACCCAAAGGAGCAGAGCTCCTTTGCTGAAAGATGCAGTATCTCAAAATATCAACCCTGGGTGCCCAGTGAAAAGTGTACTGTTGACTGTTACCAGTTGAATTTAGTGTGGCTAAGGTAGCCCTAGCTTTACAGACATTGTGACTATAACTGAAGCAAATGTACAACTGACAGTATCTGTTATGCCACCAGGGCCGTTGCTCATGCCTTTGTCTTGATCCCTTTGGTACCAGATCAAGATCAATTTGACATCACCTGGTTAGGCCTCCAAAACATAATTAATATGCTAATAGAGTTTGAATTCACCTATTTTATTTTAAGTGAAACAGGCAAGCAACAAGAGCGTTTGAATTCACCAGTGGATGGACTGAGACATAGAACAAACAGCCCACTCCCTTACAGGTTAATTGGCTCTATTATATAGATGATATAATGATGATAGGCCTCAAAAAGAATAAATGACAACGGCTTTAGAGTGGATACTAACTCACATGAGACCCCAGAAATGACTCATTAGTACTGGTGAAATATTAGGGACCAATCACCCAATGTTGGGAGACAATTTTCCATGCTTGTCTTGCATTTCTGCACATTTCTGTTGTTTGTTTTGAACCATCTTTATGTGGATGTTTGTGTAATAAACAGCCTTGGAAAATACAAGCATTGTCTTCCCCCAGAGCAAAGTTCAGGTTTGCCAAGAGCCTTGGAATGTCAAGTTTCTCTTTCTGAAGCAAAGGGCAGGCATGCTTACTGCCCATTATCAAGATTCAGGTTCTTTATGCTCAGAGTTTCTCTCTTGTAATACAGCCCTTTACTTGTGCAGGTGCTGTATACTCTTCTTCACATCATCCCGTGGAAATTGAGATTCAGAGAACTAACACACGCAAAAGTGATGATACGCTGTCTACTTCTATTACTGTGAATGATAAACTGTCCCTCTCTGATCCAGGAGTCTTCTGTTTTCTAATAAGTAGCATCCATTAAAACAATGACAGGCTTACTTATTAGCTTGCAATTCAGGTAAGATCTCAGACCCTTCACAATTCTTGACGTCCAGGTCAAATTGTGAGAAACAATGTAAGCTGAGGCTCAGAGACTGATCCCTAAGATGGGAAAGAATAAATGTACTTGCCCTGTGTCCCCCTCTACCAGCAAAAAGGAAGTCCAGCACCAAGTCAGCTGTTTGGGTATTAGAAACAGTGTTTGCCTCATCTAAGGATTTTGTACAAGTTGACCAGAAAACGTGCCAACTTTTTAGCTGGGGTCTTGAGCGGCACACGGTGCTAGAGACAGAGCAACAGGCTGTCCCAGCATCATTCCTCTTGGGGCCTAAATTCCCCAGGGACCCCTCTGAACTACAGGTGTCTGTTACTGGTAACTAAACTGATTTCAGCCTCTGGCAATTGGAGGCAGCTTCTGCCTGGAGGTTCCCTTTAGGTACTGGACTCAGTGCCTCTCTGTAGGTCTTCCCAATACATTCATTCAAGAAATAGACACCGGCCTGCTGATGGGAACTTTTGGAGACCAAGTACCTTTCAGAGAATTTCCAGGTAACACTGTGTCCAAATATTCCCATACCAGCTTGGGGGGCCATTCAGGTGCTAACCATGGAGTTGGAAAGTTTCAACCGTCTTCTCTTATGAGGTGGAGATGGTATACTCGAGAGACACCCCCATCTGGTTCTGCAGTTGTGTCTTCCTTAGGTAAAAACGTCACAGGCACATCCTTAGAACCTTTAGCTCCCCCTCGATCAGTAACAGAGGAAGCCTTGACTACCTTGGCACCCTGGTAGTCCTTCCAGGAATTTCTCACATATGCGTGGACTTGGTTTATCAATGGCTTGGCCAAACTGAAAGCTGATAATGTCCACTGGGTGGCAGCAGCCATCCAGCCCCAATAACTACTCTAAAAGACTCTTGCCTTGGACCAGATATAGGCAAACAAGTCTTTATTGTTTATTTTATGTTTCGTGTATGAATGTCTTATTCTACTAGGAAGACTTTAGGCTCATAGAAGGTAGGGATCATAGCTTAAATTGTACGTTTCCTGCCAGGTCCAACGTGAATTGGACCCCAATTCAAGATATTTATTTTAAAAGAATTTATCATTTATTATAGATGAATTTAAACTTAATCGTAAAATTTTTTAAGAATATTTTTATTTTATATTTTGCCTCAGTGTATTTGCCACATATAATCTAGTTTATTTGCATCCTGGTTTGGTTTTTCTAAAAACCATCCTAAGGCCCACAACAGTTCCCTTTGATTCAAAGAATCCTATTAGGCTAAATGATCTCTATTTATAATTCGGCCTCCAGTAATTATTATTATACTTGGCTCTTCATTATTCTTAATATTATTAGTCTTATGAGACTTAATGTAACCAGAAACTACTGTAGGCATATACTCACAGGAATAGCTTTACATGATTTTACGTCCAGTTTCAGTCCTCTGAATTGGTGCTTCCTTGGAAATTAAGCTGGACCAGGGGAGGCTCTCCCTGGTTAATTTCCCATTATACTTTGAAAAGTGGGTAGTGTCTGGCAGGTGCTTTTTAGGATTCTACATTAAAGTTCACCATCAGACTCTGAACCACAAGTAGCAATGCTATATAGTGGGAAGAATATTGGACTTGATTTTTTTTTAATGAGTTTTAGCCCTTTGTCAGCTCAGAGTTAAAAATAGAGCCTTAAGTAAGTCCCTTCACCTCTCTGCGTCAGCTTCCTAATATGTTAAGTATAAAGTGAAAGAGACTGACTAATTGAAACCTAACTAGTCTCACTGCCTACAGTCACTGCCAATTTCAATTCATCAGTCAGTTTAAAAAGATTAAACTTTCTAGAACAATACTCTGACCACATCACTCTCTGCTGAGAATTACTGAATAGCTTTCCTATGCTAAACGTTAAAGTTTAGACTTCTTAGATGGGTATTTCACTTTGGTTCTATTCAACATATGTTTATTGAGTGGACAGTGTATATATGAAAGTGTTCTAGGCTCTAATGATGCAAAGATAAATATAAGCCTCTTGCTCTTCTCTAAGGAGCTTAGGGTTTAGTAGAAGAGGCATCCTTGTAAATGAATAATGACTTTTAAAAATCCTTCTGTGTGCTATAGGATTATGATAAACAGCAGGGTTATAAGGGTCACCCCAAAATAAATAAATAATAAAGTAATAGTGATAATGATAACAGCCATCATTTGTTGATAGTCTGCCATGTATGGTGTACCAGGGCACTGTTTGGCACTTTAGATGCATTTTTGTGTGTGTGTAAGATTATCTTCCTTTTACAAATGATATAACTCGATGAAAACATGACTTACCCAAAAGCGTATGAATAAAAGTGAGATTCAGACTCATATTTGCCTAATTACAACATCCGTGTCCCACTGTATTAGTTTTATATGGTTGCCATAACAAAATACCACGAGTTTAGTGGCTTTAAAAGAAAACAAATTTATTATCTTACAGCTCTTTAGGTCAGAAGTCTGGCAAGGGTCCCACTGAGTGAAAAATCACAGTGTCTTTAGGGATGTACTCCTGCCAGAGGCTCTAGGATAGAATCTGCCTCTTTGCCCATTCATGTCTTTGGTGGAATTCAGTTCCTTGTGGTGGTAGGGCTGAGGTCCCCATTTCCTAGCTGGCTGTCAGTTGCAGGTCATACCCAGCTTTTGGAGGCCACCCGCATTCCTTGGCTAGTGGCCATCTTGCTGCATCTTCAAAGCTGGTAATAGTGGGTCAAGTCCCTCTCATCATTTGACTCTTTTCTGCCTCTTCTTCAGTTTTTGTACTTCACTCTTCTGCCTTCCTCTTTTGCTTTTAAGGACTTATGTGACCTGATCAGGCCCACCTGGATAATCCAGGATAATATTCCCATCCCAAGATCCTTGCCTTTAATCACATTTGCCAAAATCACATCTTCCCCCCACCCCTACCCCCCACACACAAAGTAACATATTCACAGGTACTAGAGATTTGGGCAGGAACATTATGATGAGTCATTGTTCAGACTACCACATCCAGTTTCTTTCTTTATATTTTTTTCCTAAAGAATGAGGGATTTGGTAAAGTGGGATTAGTTTGATCTAATGGAATAGTAGCCTTTTAATAGAGAGAGAAATATATACTTAAAACTAGGAAGAACATGATCAAGGACTCAGGGACATAAAGGTCCATGTGTGTTTAGAGGAATGGACAGATACCTGGTTGAATGAAAAGGTGATGGTATAGTGAGGATTTGAAATAATGATGCTAGAAGATGGGCTGGGACTGGCATGTGAATGTGTTTGAATGATGTGCTCAGGAGTTTAGACTAAATCCCATTAAAGAAGAGGAGTGAGGAAATGTTTTGACCACCAAGCAGACAGCTGAGAATCCTATATGATCATATCTCTACTAATTCCATACATGAATTTTGGAGTGAGAGGACACAGATTTTTAGTTCTGGCTCCAGTATTGACTAGTTTACTCTCTACATGATTGCTCTTAAGGTTTGATGCAGAATAAATACCGTCATACACATGTGTACATGCATGTACGTGCATATACACTTCTAGAGGTACACACACATATGAAAGTGCTTTGTAAATTATAAATGGTGTAAAAATATTAGTTTGGACCTCAAACAAGGTTGATTTCATTCTTATCCACAAGCATGCTGTGAATCATACTTTTCATTATTCATACCACTTGCTGATTGCTGGAAAGGCATTTTCTGTTCTCTGTGTTTCTTCCATGAATCCTACTCTTCCTTTTAAGGTTGTTAAGTACCGCACTCCTCTGTGGAGCCATCGCTGGTGACCCCAGTGCTACGTCTCCTGGTGTCACTGATCTTTCATAGAATTCACTTATGCCATTCAATTCTTCCATCATATATTGATTTGTATTCTCAGTGAACCGTTAGTTTAACTGTGTACATTGTTGTTATTTATAAACTCTATTAGGACAGAGATGTCGTCTTTTGCTTCTTGTTGTTTGTTAGTTTTTCTATTTGGCCTAGGATTTTATGTAATGAGCTATAATGAAAAAGAACACACATCTCAGTGTTAGATCCATCTGGGTCTAAATCCCAGCTCTGCCACATACCAATAATGTGAATTTGCACAAGTTAATTAATATTGGTGTAAAATCAAGATAATATTTATTTTTCAATGTTGTGAGAATTAGGGATAATATGTATAAAATGTCCAGCTTTGGTTGGCATTCAATTAATTTTAGTTATGATAATGAAAATGATGACTATTAAATGGTGTTTTCATTTTTTTTAACCAAAGCATGTGTTCACCTAAATTTGGTTTTATATAGTTATTTAAGTAGTGATCCATTTTTTCCAAAACATCTTACAATCATTTATTTATATTTCAAAACAGCCTTGTAAATGAAGTCAGTTTTAACAACAATTTTAGTAATGGAAAATTTTGTACGGGAAAGTTAAAGGAAGTGATTAAGACCAGACTTTGAATCACTAAGGTCTATGAATTGACCTAAATGTGATGACTTTAGCTGCTATGCTTAGTTAACTATTAGCAATTAGCCTTCTCTCACCAAAACTGGAATTCATAGTCCTAAAGCTATCTGGCATTTACATATATTCATCAAAATTTTTTGGCCTCTCGATTTTGCAGCAGACAACCTGAAAAAAAATCTAGATTTTTTTTTCCATTGATTCTTTGCCTGTTACTTAAGTTTTTTCTTGTATTTTTCAAACGCTTCAGGAGGAAATTATTTGTTTACCTTTGATTTAGCTTTATTACTTAAATTGTTTCAGCCTTCATTCCATCTCTCAACCTATCCCACACCAATGTATGACTCCTCCCCCTTCTCTTTTTAAATACATCATATATATGGTTACTTGTCAGTAAATTTCAAGGAAGATTCAGCATTATCATTCTCCAGAGTGAACACTTGAAAACAGCAGATAGTCAATATTTGCCAATGCGTGCTATGCCATGATAATATGTCTTGGTGGATTTATAGTCTTTGAAGCCATTTACACCTCCCTCAAGCTCAAGCTCAATTTTCTCATCTATACAAAGGAATCCTGGTCTCTAATCTCCTTGGGAATTGAGATGAGGGTAATATGAGATAATACATGTTAATGTTCTATAAAAATAAGGTATTTATGTTATTATCTAGTATGATATTAATTTCTCTTTTTTTGCAAATAATAATGGAATAGGAGTTTATTCTGCCTCAGATTTTACTCAAAACCCCCACGTGAATAGATGCTTAAATCATTCAGCCAGATTTTCATACCAAAAACCTAAAAGCAGTTCTTGACCTCTCCCATGCTGGTTATCCACCTTTAATCTATCATAAATTTCTGTGGCTCTGTCTTTAAAATATTTCCCGATTTCAGCCAGTTTTCCCCATCAATGCTGCTACCCTTCTAATGCCAATGATAACAACTCACATGTGTTGATTACTCATTTTGTTCCAGGCGCTGCTTATTTAATACTCTTATTCCTGCTAGTCTGAACCTACTTCATCCCTAACTATAATAGCCTCCTAATGGGTCTCCTTTTAGGTAGTCATGCTACTCTTTCCATGTTCCAGTCAAGGATTTTTTTTTAAATATTTGTTTCTGGGTGGCATTAATTATAGGCAAAAGCTGCCAATGGCTTCCCATCTCAGAGTAAAGCCAAGGTCCTTACTGTGAACACAGAGCCCTCCTCCTGGCCCCCTCTAAATCCCCTCCCACAGCTCAGAACCATGCTCATTAGGATCTAGCCGTATGGCCTTCTTGACGACCCTCCATGACCCTAAGCTCTTTCCCACCATAGGACCTTGAACTTGTGATTCCCTCAGCCAACTTGCATGGCTTTCTCCTTCACTCTATTCAGGTTCTCTACTCAAGTATTATTTCTTTAAAGATGACAACAAAGGACCACCCCCTCTTCCACCCACACTCCATTTACTATCATTCTCTCTATATGTGTGTTCCGTCATTGTCTTTCTTCTCCAGTGGAGGAGAAACACCATAAGGACAAACACTGACTTCCCCACTGCTATACTCCCTGTGCCAAAGCAACGTGCCTGGTACAGAGGAGGTGATTGTTAATTCTTTATTGTATAAAGGAATAAATGGAACAATGCATGAAGACTCTTGTGATACTCTTGGTCTTAGTGAAAGCTTGTTATAAAGATTAATTCCCTTAGCTCCTTAGCTTTAGCTTACTTCTTCTTTTTTACTTTCTTAATACGTATATACTTAACAATAATGAAGACCCATGAGAGAAATTTCTTTACAACCTTGTGTGAGGGAATGCTGTGGTTCTCCTAAGCAAATATTGTGACTTTAATCTTACAGATACTGATTTTTTAATAATTCCTTATGCCTCCCTTTTGTAATACTCTCAGAGTGCTGCTCTTGTAGCCCAATTATTATAACTCTGCAGGATGAGTTTTGTGTTGTAAGCTTGTAACTAGATTCATTGTACTAGTTTCTCTTTATCTTCCGATTCCATCAGTTTACCCATTTGGCCACTTCAATTCTTACTGAAAAGAAAGAAAATATTAAAATACTAATAGAATGTACCCATAGCAACCTCTGAGATTCTGTTTAGTCATTCTTTGTCATGTGTATCAGCTCATCAGGCTTTAAGGTAATAGACAAAATGACTTGCCCTCAATACAAGAGGCTGGCGTTGGCCGGATGAAATATTTGGTGATCCTAACCATTTTAGCTCCTTGATTTGTTTATTCTTACATTTTGTTGGCAGATTCTCCAACAAATCTGGAAGCAGTGCACTCAGGGCTCTCACGTTGATGATTGTGGCTGCCCATTCAGTGTTAAACAAGGGGCTTTGGATATTTTCTCTCTTATCATCCCCACACAAAGGAATGGAACAGTCATACTATTCCCATTATGCTCTTGAGAGGCATTGGTGACACAGCAACCGAACTTCATTGCTCAAGTGGACATCCGAGATCAGGGCTTTTAGCCTTTCCCTGGAGCATATGGGATTGGAGTGGGTTAATCAGGTTAGGTATTTGGTAATATGAGTTACGTTGTCTAGTCCAACACTGTAATAGGTGTGCAGTGTAGCAGACGGGTGATTTTGATGACTACATGATTTACGCACAGCAAACACCTACCACAGGGCCAGACAGAATTAAATATTTCATAATTCGAGCATTAGCCATTACAACCTGTTATTAATATGGTATTATTTTGTACATGTGCGATACATTTTAATAAATTTAGGAAATTTTTTCAGACATATACTATATGTATGTATATGTTATATATGTTGCAAGGTTGATTTTATAACATTGGAAATTATACTTTAGCCTTTTTCTCCTCAATTGCCACATTTGAAAATGGAGATGACATTTCTTACAATGTTGTTATGAATATTAGAGATAATATTCATAAAATCCTTAGCGCAAAGCACAGCATATAGGAGGTGATTAATAAATAGTTACCATTATGATTAATTTTACCGTTCACTTTAAAATTGCTCTTCAGTCACTTTAACCATATTTTAATATATATGCATATTCATGCATGTAATACTTTCATATGTACATACACAAAACATACACACATGTATATATGTAATATGTGTGAATTGTGCAACACATATGTAACATATATACACATACACATGCACGCAGGTACATACACACAAATGCTGAAAACTAGTTTTACCCGAGTTAGATGGTATGTATTTTAAGGAAAGGGAGCCTATATTTTAATCCTGTTTTAAAAGGATTTTGCACTCTACTCACTATGAATGATGTTTACTAAGTCAAAACTACATAAACCAAAACAAATTCAAACATAACACACTGCACAAATGGGAGCAGCATTTAGGCACACAAATACCGTGGATTTGTTTTGCTCCCTATTAATAGAAGTTAGCTTAGATTGTCTGTTTTATTTTCCCCTTTGAATTAGATGATTGTCTCAGTTTCATTACATAGAATTTTTGTTAACCAGGTCAGCAGTGTTTACAAATGGAAATTGCTTTGTTATAGGATCAAATTGTATAAAGGTAGTATTAAATTGGGATTGTGGCTATAATGAGTTCTATCTGTAGACATAATAGGTAAATCTTTGCTTAAAGTATTTAAAAATGTATATTTTGAACAAACTGAAGAGCTACTGTCACTTTCCAAAACAAAAGGAAAAAAAACAGAAATGTTTATTTTCATCACAGCAAATAGGTCCAAGGTGATTGACTCTGTATAATAGCCTCAGTCTTGGTATCTCAAAGTTCATCAATCCAAACACAGCCCTATCCCTGTCATCCTTGTCCAACAACCAGAATATCAACTCATCTTCCAGTCAACCATCTCCTAGGAGGCTCTCACTCACTCACTATATGCCCTCCTCCTTGCTTTATTCAGCTCGTTCATACTCACTCATTCATTTTTTTGTTCAGCCAGCAAATGTATAGTGAGTCCTTTGAAATACGTGCCAGTTTCTATCCCCTGTGGACCCTACTGACTAGCAGTGGAAAGAGTCATAATGCAAATAACCATGCAGACAAGTATAACACGATGTTATTAAAGTCCTTTGAAGAAGAGCTGCCTGTTATGTTAAGAGGTTACAGTAGAGGGATTTGAACAATCAAGACTTCCTGCAGGAGGTAGAGACTGAGCTGAAATCTGCAAGATTTTCAAAGAGAGAGCTCGGGAGGCAGGTGGTCCAGCATGTATAAAGTGTCTGTGGCTGGCGGGGCTGGAAAAAGGCCAGTAGGTTTGTGGTGGGGAGTTGACGGGGAGAGCATGATCAGAGAGAAGGCTGGAAAGGTGAGTAGCGAACAGACTTTGAGTTGATTCTCCATCAACTTAGCAAATTTGGTCTTTTCCCTAACTGTGATAGGTACCCATGAAAAGCTTTCAAGCAGGGTGGTGATCCAATGTGCATTTTGAAAACATCACTGGACTTGCAACGTGGGATATGAATTTCAGGAGGACCAGAATAGATGCAGAGCAATCAATTAGGAAGCTATTTCATTAGTCAAGGAGAGAGATGAGTATCCCTTGAGAGAAGTGGATGATTTAAGAGATATTTAGAAGGTAAAATGAGAAACTGTTAGTGACTGATTGAATATGGGAAATGAGGGAGAAACAGGGATCAAGGGGGACTACTGAATTTCTCCCAGGTTCTCTTTTATCACTACTCACTTTCCCTTTTTGCTCTACCTTTTTTTTTTTTTTTTTTTTTTTGCGGTACGCAGGCCTCTCAGTGTTGTGGCCTCTCCCGTTGCCGAACACAGGCACCGGATGCAAAGGCCCAGTGGCCATGGCTCACGGGGGGCCTAGCCGCTCCGCAGCATGTGGGATCTTCCCGGACCGGGACACGAACCTGTGTCCCCTGCGTCAGCAGGCGGACTCTCAACCACTGCGCCACCAAGGAAACCCTTGCTCTACATTTTGCAACTCATAAACTACCCTATATTTAGTATAGATCTTAGATATTTTCACAGGGCATTTCATTCCTTATATCTCCTTTTGAAAACTGAAATTTGGTTCTTCCTTAATTTCAACATTTCTTCCATAGCCATCTGGAGTGGAGGGTTCAGTCTTCCAATTCCCATAAACCGTGGTGTCCAGAAAATTGTCAACATTCTTGCCACTCATTTCAGGTTAATACTCCTCAAAGGAGCTTCAGCCTTTGGATTTCCCAATTATAGTATAACTTTACTACTTCAACCCTTTCTTTAACCTGGGATAAGGCCCTGGTGTGTTCAGGCCTTTGTTCTAGCCTATTTCTTTTTAAAGTAAAACAAATATTTATTTCATTACACACACACACACGTTATAACCAAAAAGGGGCATAGATTTAAAAAAATCATTTTCTTCTGACTTCAGTCTTTATGTTTCTAATTCCAGAGGAATTGTTTAGTGCTTATGTATCTTTCCAGAGATGTTCAATAAATACATGGGCACATGTGTATGTTGTGCCTGTGTATGTATTCCTCTTTTTCACTTTAAAAATCTTGTTGTTCATTTGTAGCCAAAGTAAACTTCAGGTGCATCAAAGGTTTAAAATCTTTTTAAAAAATGAATCATATAACATATAGTCATCGTATAACACTAGAAAACATATGGAAGATTTTTATTCAATGTTGGATTGTCAAAAACCATTCAAGGAAGGATTGAAAAATTCAACTGCATAAAAGTACAAAATATAATTTTCCTAAAGTGATTTTTATCTTGAGATTTAGCCCTGGGTCATACTTGTGGCTCTAGCTCTGTGTTATGGCAGCAGCTCCGTTTGCGATGTCTTTCATAAAAATAATTCTCTGTAAATATGCAAAGCCTCTATTAGGTACACTGAAAGAAAACAAAGGATTGTTATCGTTTACATTTCCTGACAGCAAAAATAATCCACTGGACCGTCTTCCTGTCCCTTCTCTGATAGTTGAATTTAAGACTTCAGAAAATGATGGTGCTTAATGATTAAACTCATTACCTTGCTAAATATGATACACTCAAAACTCAAGGTATGCAAATTGTTCACCACCAAGACATCAGAAATTTTCTCCAAGTCAGAATTATTAAGAAACATTTATCTTTATAGGTTCCTTCGTATTTCTCATTTGCGTGCTCTTCTAATAGAATTAGGTGAATGTTAGCATGTAATGTCAGCCTAACATTTCTTCGATGTAAAGTATTAAAAATGAGTAATTAAGAAGTTGAGAAATAAGCTGTTCTTTCTGAAAATATCTTTTTGAATGAACATGAGTGGTAACTTTGTTAGTATAAATTTTGTCACGCTGAGCAAGACCGTTAGAAAGTGCTCTTTGGGTATTTGGATTGCTACTATTTGCAATGAAGAAGATGGAGGCTGCAGGCACAATATTTTGGCTAATAGGCGGTTTGTTGCCAGTTGAGGGCTGAGCCTATGGCTAGTAAGCATTGCCCAGGAAACATGTAAGTATGGAATGCTGCTGTTCTAAACTAAAGCCTCAGCAGTACTGCAGTCACAGTCCGTTGGAATCACGTTAGTTCCTTCTCCTTAAACCCTGGAGGCTTCTTTTCTGTTTAGACTTCCTTCCATGCTTTCCTCTTTTTCTTAATGCAAATCATGAATCCTCTACTTGTTTTGTTTTGTTTTGTCAATTCTTTAAGGCTACCATGATCTATTTTATGGAATTTCTTTCCACATATTCTCTCCTTCGTGCTAATATTAAAGGAGATCCCACAGCAACTTGGTATTTTCAAGTTTTTGCTGCAAGTTACTCTGGGAAAATATCAAGATGCTTAAAAAATAACAAATAGGAAGGGCTTTCACATGTTTCAGCATCTCCCAAAGCACCTGGTCTGCCATGTTTACCTACTGCAAAGACCATAGCCAGAAGGGTTTTATTTTCTATCCTCATATCACCTAGAAGGCTTTGCTGCTCCACTGAACTCTCTTGCCACATAAATAGAATTACAAAGCGAGAAAAAGAAACGCAGCCGCTGACATTCAGGACCTGGCCTGGAACTGTCAGCTAGGCCTTGGGGTTGCTATGAGCTGGTGTTTCTCCTGTTTAATGTGAACAATTTCACAGGGTGTCAGCATCAGACAAAGCCATTCTGGTACCATGATGGAGCGAGACGAAAACAAGATCACTCTGTGACTGTGCTTGAACACAGACGAAACATGGACATTGTTTCAGCAAAAAGAATGACCAAACATTCCGCTATCTTTACTCATACGAATGAAACCTGTTCCTAACCAATTATAACTCTAGCCTATTCTAGTCTTCCCTTTGTTATATAAGAATTATTAAGATACCTGCTTCCTGACAGCACCCAGTTATCCCTGCTTCCTGACAGCACCCAATCTGGAGCAAAACTCCACTTTCTTGGAGCCTCCCCAAAATAACCTAACCAAAGCCCTAATCCTATAATAAGTCACTTCTAATACTCTCTTACTGAGCTGCCTTGTGGTTCCCAAGGGTATTTGTGCTCCATCACTACAATGTGTAATAAACCCAACTTCCTTTCAGCTATAGATGTGTGCCTTGTAGTCCTTTGTTGGAGGGCAGTGGTACCAGAGAGAGAATGAGGCAAGACTGTACAGTATGTGTGGGCCACTTCAGGGATTGAGGTTTTTACTCTGAGTGAGATGGGGTGCCATCGGAAGATTTTACTTTTTTAACTTTCAAAAGTTTATATTTAAAAAATTTTTGTAGTAGTGTCCAATTGAGAGAGATATTGCAAGAACTATACAGAGAACTCAAACATATACTACATACAGATTCACAGATTATTATCAGTTTGCCCATTCGTTTTATATATAAACTTACTTTCTTCTGAGTCATTTCAGAGTAAGTTGCAGACATCATCACGTCCTTTTACCTGTAAATAATTCATAGTCTGTTTTCTAAAATAGAGGACAGTCATTTAATGTATAATGATTAAATCAGAAAATTTAATATTTATACAATATTATTATCCAATTTATAGGCCTCATTCAGACTTTACCAATTGCCCCAAAAATATCCTTTATGTAATTTTTGCTTTTTACCTGAATCATAGATGAACACATTGAGCACATCTATGATAACTGCTTTAACTTCTTTGAAAATTCCGTCATTTCTGTCATGTCTATTTTTGCTTCTGTTGACTAATTTTTTCAGGATCCAATCAAGGATCATGCATTACATTTAGTTTTTATGTAGCTCTAGATTTCTTTAATCTATAACAGATACTCAGCCTTTCTTTGTCTTTTTTGACATTGATATCTTTGAGAAGTATAGGCCTTTTATTTTGTAGAATATCCCTCAATTCATGTTTTTTGATTTCTCCTCATAATTAGATTCAGTTTATGCATTTTTGGGTGAAAATGACTTGTCAGCTTTTTTGGAAATTAGTTGATCATATATTTGTGAGTCTATTTCTGAACTGTACATCCAGATCCACTAAGCAATCTGTCGGTACATAAGTCGGTACCATTATAGCTTTACAGTGTATATAGAAAGCAGGTACTGTAAATCTGCCAACTTTTTAGCTAATGTAGGTGCTTTGCATTTCCATACACATTTTAGAATCATTTTGTTAATTTATACAAAATCCTACTGAAATTTTGATTGGGGTTATATTGAAATTATAGTTAAATTTGGAGAGAACTGAGTTCTTAACAATATTGAGTTTTATAATCCATAAAACTGATATGTATCTCCATCTATTCAGGGTCTCTTTTCCTATCAATATTTTGTAGTTATCAATGTAAAGGCCGGGCATGTATTTTGTTAAATTTATCCCTAGAATTTCATGTTTGGGGATGCCATTTTAAAGGATTTTTTTTAAATTTCAGATTCCAGTTACTTATTTCTAGCACATAGAAATGTAATTTATTTTTGTATAGTGATGACATGTAACCTTGCTAAACTTACTTGCTGGTACAAATAGCTTTTTTGTAATTTTATAGAATTGTAGGTGAACACATTGAGCACATTTATGATAGCTGCTTTAACTTCTTTGATAATTGCATCATCTCTGTTTTATCTATATTTGCTTCTATTGACTGATTTTTCTCCTGGGTTTAGATCACATTTTCCTACTTCCTCATATGCTCTTAATTTTTAATTTGATGCTGGACATTGTGAATTCTATGTTGCTAAGTGCTGAAGTTTGGTAAATTCCTTTAAGAAGCATTGAACTTTGTTCTAGAGACACTTAAGTTGCTCACAGTTCTTTATGGTCCATTTAAGTCTTATTTTTAAGTCTTTGTAAAGACAGGTTTAAGATAGAAGTCAGCAAACTTTTACAGTCAATTTTTTTTTTAACTTAAAGCAAACTTTATTTAGTGTTCTTTTTAAAGCAGTCTAGTTTAAAAACAAGTTGAGGGACTTCCCTGGTGGCGCAGTGGATGACTCTGCGCTCGTAGTGCAGGGGGCCCAGGTTCAATCCCTGGTCAGGGAACGAGATCCCACATGCATGCAACTAAGAGTTCGCATGCCACAACTAAGGAGCCCACGTGTTGCAACTAGGGAGCTGGTGAGCCACAACTTAGGAGTCCTGGAGCCACAACTAAGGAGCCTGCCTGCTGCACCTAAGACTCAGTGCAACCAAATAAATAAATAAATATTAAAAGAAAAAAAAGATGAATAAGAACCTAATGTATAACATGGTGACTATAGCTGATAACACTGTGTTGCATAATTAAAGTTAATTTGCTAAGAGTTGAACTTAAGTATTCTTATCAAAAAATTAAAAAATTTAAAATAACAATAAATAAATAAAAACAAGTTGAGGTTAAGAAAACAGTATGTTCAGAGAGTGAATATGTTCAGCTGTGCAGGTCATATGGTCCTGACTGAAACTACTCAACTACCATTTCAATGTGAAAATAACCATAGATAATATCAATATATAAACAAGTGGGCATGGCTAAGTCCCAATAAAATGTTATTTACTTAAACAAGTGGTAGACCAGATTTGGTCCTGAGACTGTAGTTCCAATCCATGGTCTAGAGACTAGTTCCTGCTAGAGTCTCTTTGCTTGTTACTAAATTGTACCTTTCTGGATTCCATACTGAATGCCCTGTTTATTCGCCAAGGACTCTCCACTCTGGCTGGCAGTAACTCAAAGATATCTGGTCTTCTGTAAATTCTGGTAATTTTTCAGTTTATATCTCCTAGTTATTGTTTTCTTAGAAGTTGTTCTCTGTCTCTCTTTGTGGATTTTACCCTGCAAACATGAAAATTAGAATTCAGCAAAGCCTTAAGCATATCTCTGGATCTCCTTAGCTACATACCTCCTGTTTCTCCACCACCCTGCCTTGCAAATTCTATCTGTCTGAGACTCTGTCTTCTCAACTCACTGCAACCTCACTTTCTGCTGGGCTGACCATTTTGGAGCTATAGTCTAGAAAGTTCCTCCAAGAAGAAGTCTGGCATGATCCTGTATAGGATTTGCCTTTCTTTCCCTTTCTCAGAGAGATCACAATCCTGTGCTTTCTGTTGTGCAGTGTCTGCGAACACTTGTTTCATAGATTTTTCCCAGGCTTCTGGTTGTTTATGGATGGAGGATAATTTCATACCATCTTACTCTTTCTTACTATGTGTGCTAAGAGCCAGAGTCCTCTCATTACTTATTTTGATGCTGAAATTATTTCTGACCAGTAGTTCAACCTTTCATCATAATGATGTAATTTTTGGAGAACTTCATTAATTTTTGGCACACACACACAAAAATTCCCAGGCTCATCGTGGACTTTCTTTTCCTTAGCCCCAAACAAACCATTTTCCCAAGAAGGCCTAGGTCCTTGTAATGGGGAATAGTATTTAAATAACATAGAGTTTGGGGCAGAGAAGTAACATTCAATTTATTTAAAATATCACCATGTAAATATTTTTGTAAATATTTGTAATATTTTTATTGAAGTATAGTTGATGTATAATGTGTTAATTTCTGCTGTACAGCAAAGTGATTCAGTTATGTGTATATATATATATATATATATATATATATACACACACACACACACATACATTCTTTTTTATATTCTTTTCCATTATGGTTTATCATAGGATATTGAATATAGTTCCCTGTGCTATACAATAGGACTTTGTTTTTTATCCATTCTACATATAATAGCTTATATCTGTTAACCTCAGCATGGTTCGTTATTGTTTAACGGACCATACAGGGCAAGGGTAGGGTGCAGAGATCAGGAAGGAAAGCACTGCAATACAATCACAAAAAAATGATAGTGGCTTGAACCAAAATAGTAACAGTAGAGGTAATGAGATATATTCTAATGGTAGGATTGACAATTGACAGAATTCACTGAAAGATTACATGTGAGTTATGAGATAAAATGTTGTGTATATTATTATTACAGCTCCTAGAACTTGGGGCCATCCTCAATTACAAGATGGTCCGTCATCCAAAATTTGGTTCAGATATCAAGACTGATGACAGCACATACACACCAAGATGGTTTGAAAATGTCTGTTACTCACATAATGAGCCTTTCTAGGAAATCAAGGTAGCTCCTAGGCATGTCCAAAAGTAGTTTTAGAGAACGAGGAAAGAAAACTGGGATAGAGTTTTACGGTTGTTATAGGTGGTGGGACCTGGCTGAGGATCCCTGTGCACAGGTAGGGGCTTGCGTAGTTTGAACCTTCTACCAACAGGGGGAGCACCTGGACTTTCTTACCAGCTTTCCCAGATGTGGAACACAATGGGAAGGGCTCTCGGCAATCAAGTCATACATCAAAAAGTGAAGTCAGACTCTACCATACAGAGCTCCTTACAAGATATTTTTTCTCTGAATAACTGGAGTTGCCATTAATACAGATGAGAAAGACTGTTCAGTGAGAAAGTTTGGAGGGGAAGAATCAGAGTTTGAATTGAAGTGTATTAAGTTTCAGATGTCTCTAAGGTTTGCATGGGAGGTTTTAAACTATTATAATTTGTTCTTTCTTACAAAATTAAACTGCCTATCAATAGGGTCACTGCCTAATTTAAAGAATATTTTTTCTGTAAAAATGAACACAGTTTCATAAAAGCCTTAATATCAGAATCATTTAAAGGTATACACCCTACTTTCAAGTAGCTGATTTCTTTGGACAAAACAACAGGCATGGAAAATAATTTAGAAATAGGTAAATAACATTAGTTGATAATGTCCCTTGATGTTTACCAAAAGTGTTTTTTGTTATTTTATGAATAGAATGCATTATAGCAGTGAAATTTTCTTTATTAACATAGAGGGCTTTCTGTTCAAAATTAATCTTGGGTAATATCCGAATTACTGTATTTTTAAATTATGCAGGTATTTATGTTTTAGATCGATAAAACTTAATCACTGTGACTATCTTAAAATACTAGCTATATTGATTGTGGAATATATCAGGTTCTATGTTTCCATTTAGAAACACGTCCAAGTTATTTTCTTGTGTGTTTTAAAAGAATTAGATCTTAGCTTGATTCACTTGCTTTGGAGAAAAGCATCTTTAAAACCAGTAAATTTGTTTTTACTCCGCAAATTGGAATTGACAGAATCAATACAAATATCAATTGTATAACATCAAATGATCTAGTAATTTCTCAGGTTCTCAACAGATCCATGAGAGATACTGCACCTAGTAGTCAACACCACCATTTCTGTCCCTCGGTGGTCTTGTGTTTGTGATAGGTGACCTATCACTGCTCTTCAAGTCAATGGATTTTTAAAAAATAATTCTGAAGACAACAGACCTGGGTCCAAATTGCATTTCTGCTCTTGAAAAATCAGCAAGTCATTTAACATCTATAATCCTCAGTTTTCTCATCTATAAATGAGAACGTTAACGTAAGTGATCTCCATTTCCATTAAAGCTCAAAAATGCTTTAATGTTACAATTCTGAGTCAAGCTCTGTAATTGAAACATCAAAGGTATTTTGTCTTAACCTCCAATCTGCTAGCTGAACTGGGCACCTAAATAAAAATAGTTTAATCCCACACTGCAAGAAAAGAAAATGGTAGCAATTAACCCAGACAAGAAAGTTTTGTTAGAGACAGAATGCATGGTTGAAACTTATTTTCAAAGGCTTGCAAGTGTAAAGGCCATTTAATTAGGCAGTCTTTAGTGTGCAGTCCAAGAAGAGTTTAGCACACAAAATGGCTAGGAGACTTCAGAACACCAGCCTCCTCCCCAGTGGTTTCTACATGGCCTTCCATTTCTCTCCTGCCACTTCTCTCTTAGCCATCTATTTTCTAAAATGTGAGACCGATCCAGAACATAAAAGCTTTTCTATGAGATTTTATCAACAGGAGTTTCCAATTCCCAGAGCACCTTCCATTAAATCCCTGAATCATTTCCTACCACTAATGCACACCAATCCTCAATCTTCAGACACTCTGCCTCAGGCCATGGAAGCTACCATCTAAAAATGAAGTAGAAAGTGGTATTACCAGCTCCCCTAACTGGCAGACAAGAAAGATGGGAAGGAAAAAACTTTCAGATACTATAGTGTCACAAAGCAAATGTGAAGCTGATGTCCCAAGCTGGATCTCGGAACAACTTTTCCTGCTGGAATATTGTCACCCATGGTGGTTATGTTCTATTGTAATGTTGGAGCAGGACAATAATAATACCTTGACTGTGCATATTGAACTGGTTTATCATTTCCAAAACACTTTCGCTCATTCATTTATTTAACTAATATTTACTGATTGCCTATGAAGGGCCAGGCACTGTTCTAGGCACTGGTGATATAAACAAGTCTCTCTAATTAGCTTAACTTCTCTAGTTTTTACTGTTTTTCCTTCTCTTTAGATAGGGACACTAAAGCTCATCAAGTGTATGATCCAAGTGGCATAACTGATAAGTATCAGAACCAGTTTGAGCTCAGCTGTTCAAAAGCGTTGCTCTTTATCTTAAACTCTGTGGAAAGGTCTCTACGGTTGACATGGCTTTGTCGGGAAATGGCTCCTAAAATTCCAAACAACTGACAAATAAATGTTTTGGAGGAAAAAAGATCTGTTGGAAAGTTGGATATTACTTGTATATTCATGTCCCTGCTTCTGAGGAAGTATCGTATATGTTTGGCTTCTGATAAATGTTGGAGTGCAAGGATGCTGATGGAATGTACTTTCAAATACCCTGTAATATATAAACTCTTATTACCCTAAAGATTATGTTTCAGGATAAAAAATGGAAAGCCTCACTTTGGCTTTTATATTTTTTGAGTATAGCTTACAGGAAGTGCTGTATTTGGGGAGGACTGGGATACTTTCCTAGATCAATAAATTGATGCTCAATTTTTTTTTTTTTTCATTTTGAATGATGCTCGTGAGTGATCTATAGACCAGAACCTAGAGGGGATTAGGAGAGAGAGAGGTAGGGGTCAGACGTCCCAAACTCCTAAGGACACTGTGTTTCTTTACGTCTTCAAGGGAATCTACTCTTACTACCTTTTAAGCTCACTAATGTGTTAGGAGTGTTTCCTCATCCTTTCTTTGCTTGTTTTCTGTTTTCTAGGTTACTGTCCATATGGTTATCGGGAATGTCAGAATGGCAAGTGTTATAAACCGGAGCAAAGCTGTAATTTTGTAGACGACTGTGGAGATTATACTGATGAAAAGGACTGCGGTAGCTCCTGTACTTTTGAAAAAGGCTGGTGTGGTTGGCAAAACTCTTTGGCTGAAAACTTTGATTGGGTTTTGGGGGTTGGCTCTCCTCAAAGCCTAAGACCTCCCAGAGACCACACACTTGGAAATGAAAATGGTAAGTTATTAGGTTGTTCTAGTCACTCTAATCGCATTCACAGTGAGCATCACGTTATCTTCCCTGAGAGCATCTGGAGAGACCACCGTGGTGCCAGGGCAACTAAGTCAAACGTTTAACAAGTGTATTTGTTTCCTGGGACTGCATAACAGACTGCCACAGACTGGGTGGCATAAACAGCAGACATTTATTGTCTCACAGTTTTGGAGGCTAGAAATCTGAAATCAAGGTGTCAGTAGGGCTAGTTCCTCTTGAGGTCCTTGAAGGAGAATCATCTGTTCCATGCCTCTCACCTAGCTTCTGGTAGCTTCAGTCACTACTTGGCTTGTAGGCGGTACTCTCCTTCTGTCTTTGCATTGTCTTCCCTCTATGCATGTCTATCTCTGTGTCTAAATTTCCCCTTTTTATTATAACAGTCTTACTAGACTAGGGCCCACCCTCATGACTCTATTTTAACTTGATCACCAGCACAGACCCTATTTCCTAATAAGGTCACAGTCACAGGGACTGGAATTAGGACTTTCACATCTTTTGGGGGACACCATTTAACATATAACAGTGAGTAATTACAATTGAATATTACTTTGATAATTTTAGATAGATGATAATATATGCTGCTCTCAGGTACCTTTCCTAAATGACACATACTTGTCATCAGTAACCGTGAATTCTGCCACTCATTTGATCATTAGAGAGTCATTTAACTTTTCAGATTCTCAAACTTCTCATCTGTCCAATGGAGATAATAGAATTTGCCCTGTGTACCAAACAGGGATTGTCAAGATCAAATGAGATGACCTGTATGAAGGGGAAAGCAGTTAGAAAGCTGTAGAGACGTGCAGTTGTAGCTGTAAGGTCATCTATGTGAAGGGTGCTAGGTATGGCTCATTTTTACAGTGAGCTGAGGTCAGGTCTCAGATTCATTGGTCAAGGGGCAAAAGACATTAGGAGAGTAAAGAAGGGATCCTGAATTCCTGGATGCTACAGAGTAGGAAATACTGACATTTCACAGGCCTGTGATAAAACAAAGCTCTCCAAGCCAGACCAGCCATGACAAAGAAAGGTAGGTGTAAGTTTCATTCAAACACTCAGCTATACATACATAAAATGTTTGGGATATTTGGATACACAAGCAGAAAACTCAATATCTTTCCTTGTGTGTTGTATATTAAAATCCTCAGCCTTTCATTTATGTACTCAACAGACGACTGAATTCTTGAAAGTATGTCATATCCCTCTATTTGTATTTCATAGACAGTCTTTGCATTGTTTTACAATAACTGGAGAGTTTGGGGAGTCCATGAAATAATTTCTATAGCTATCTTGTTGAGTCCAAGGCATAAATACCCTGTCAGGTCAGTTAATCTGCATACCGTGAAGTACTTTGCTAGAACAGAGACAGTTGGATATTGCTCTGTCAGTGAGCCAGAGGCAACGCTACTAGATTTCCTTTCTCTTTCAAGCAGAAATACCTTTGGCAGTTCAGATCCTAGAAATGTAATTAAAAACCCGAAGATGGAAAAGCTAACATAATCCACTCGATGTCATTTTTGCGTTATCTGAATCCCATCTTGTCCCCAGGGCACTTCTTGTATCTGGAGGCTACTCCGGTGGGCCTTCGGGGCGAAGAAGCACACCTCAAGAGTGGTCTGTGGCAAGAAGCCAGCGCTGCCTGCACCATGAGCTTCTGGTATTTTATATCCACAAAAGCCACAGGGTCCATTCAGGTCCTCATTAAGGTAGGATGTTCTCCTGCAATGCCTCTGAGCTTAGTGAAGTTTCCTAGAGACAGCACATGGCCAGAAGGAGATTATCCCAACTCTGTTTACCTGGCCCTCGGAAGCCTCCTCCCATCAGAGGGAGCTGATACTTGTGGTTCAGATGCTCTGGGGAGTTTGGTAAACTGGGCGTGGGAACCAGCTTTGAGCCCAGCGTTGTTCCCTGTGGTTATGACTGAATCCCAGAGACTCCTTTTATGGTAACAATTAGTCTAAGACACACAAGTTTAGGTATTTCTTTCCCAGTCCTTCTCAGTAAAAGAAACTAGATTATTTGTACATCTGAAAGGAGAGCAGCTATCCATTTTAACTCATATATGAGCAATCATTAAGGGAATTAATATTAGACATTCTGGTTCTAAGCACACACCGTGCAAAGGACAGAACCGATCAGGAGAATGAGGAAGGTATGATTACATTGAACTGCTTATTAACTATGACACAGTCATGCATTTTCTTACTGTGGGTTAATTAGATATTTCTGTCAGGGCTTTAATTTCATTTAACAGAATGACAGTGTTCAGGGACCAAAATACCAAAGTATACATTAATATTAATGAGACATGGTTCGTATACCTTTACTCTTTGGCAAGTTACAACAGCAGCAAAAAGGAGATAAGTGTGTGTGTGCGTGTGTATGTGTGTGTGCATGCACATGTGTGTTCATTTCAAGAATCTCGTTAGAATTCCAAGAAAGCTTACTCTAAAACCATGCTCTAGAGGCCATTGCTGTTTTATCACACACTGGGCTTCGGCGAAGTGCCCTGACACTAATAGAAAATGCCTGACCAGAATAGCAAAGGCCTGATATATGTGAATAGCTAATGCTGCATAGTTCATGTTTTATCTAAAACCTGAGTTAACTTTATGTTTCGGGACTCTTCCATAATAATGCAGAAAAGCCTGCCTAATAAAATACATGCAGCAGTCCCACAGTGATTTATTCTTATATTTAAATATGAAAACTTACTGAAATGTATACAAGCCTTCAAGTTCTTGTAAGAGTATTTTGCCAGGACTCTATTGAATGTGATACTGCATTATATGGTCTGTACTGCTCAATAACAAAAATTCAGCTGAGTAAATTTAAAGATCAAATTGCTTTATTGAACGATTTATGAATTGGACAGCATCCCAGGTAGCAAATAAATAGAAAGGAGCCCTGCCAAGTTGTGGAAAAGGAAAGGTTTTTAAAGGCAGAAAGGGGGCAGAAAAAGGAAATTACTAGCAAAAAATGCATTGCTTCAGGGAAGGTTGCACTTCTGAGGAGGATGGAAGGGTTCTGTTGGGCAGATTACTTTCCTAGTGCTGACTGGTTATGACTACAGTCCTGAAGGAACTTGAAACTGCAGTTAGGTTAAGTGTTAGTTTCCTGTCATGGGGCTTAGCACAAGTGACTCCATTTTGAGCCTCTTTTCTCTTTTTTCAACAGTACCATGTGAAGGACTTGGTACACTGGATTTTGCTTTTATTATTTGTTTCACTCATATTTACATTTCTCCTCTCTTATAGTATATTACTATAAAATGTAAAATTAAACTATTTTGAGATATAAGTCTTCCTATCAAGTCACGTTGAGCCCCCATGTTTCCTCCAGTTGATTCCTATGGACATTTAACAGCATCTTTAGAGACCCGTTTTCCTACTGTATTAAAAATATGTATATGCCTATTATTATTCAGTGACATTTATTACAAAGGAGAGAAATCTTTCATAATATATATTGATCTTATATTCATGAATTTTAAGTCAGTTGTTTCATTTTTGGTGATTAACAATACATATTTCTGATCATCATTACAAAGTACTTCTTAGGCTTCTCTCTGTGTGGAACCATGCTGGATTTTTACCTTGCTCATTAGTTGGAAATTGTCCTAGCCAGATGGCAAGCACAGTAGGGTCAGGGATGCTACCTTTTCTTCCTTTCTTTGTTCCTCATCTTTTAAAATGTTCCCAATCTATACATATGTTGCCCCTGGCCCAGTTTCCTCTGCCTTTCCTCAGGAATGCCTCCTTCTGTGTTCCCCTCTTCCCTCCATACCAAGTCCAGCACAATCTGGTAGATTCAGCCTTTCACAAAACATTCCTTGACCGCTTTTGCCCACCGTGATTATTCCTTTTTTTCTGAGTGTCCCTCACGACTCCAGAAATTCTTCCTGCTCACTGGCTGTTCATTTATATTTATTCTATTTCAATAGATACATTATAAAATACTTAAGGCAAAGCCTTGAGGCTTTAGTCCTTATGTCTGTCAGCTCTTCAGAGAAGGGACTGCTGGATGAAGGGATTGCAAGAGGGGAGTAGTTCCCTCCCAGAGCCCAGTGCTGGGCTCAGGACACCCCTTGTTTGAGTTAATCCTTGTGCAGGAATGGCTGTTATGCACGACATTAAAGCCTAATCTGGAGAATCTGAAATCTAGGTCTGAAATATATACATGCAATGAGATGCAAAAGGCATGTAACCACTGACCAATAATTTAATGACAATCTAGTTTTAAAGGGCAGTATCGATTACAGATCACAACCAGAATAATACATACTGAGAGTTACATTTACCAACACACACTATTTCATGTAATTCTTAGCACAACCCTCTGAGGTAAATAAAGTGAGCCCCATTTTACTAAAGAGGGTACCATAGAAAGAACCTAACCATCCTATAGCCACATAGCCAGTCAGTGACAGATGGGAGTTTGAATCCAGGTATATTTACATCCCAAACTTATGTGTTCACCCCTCACCCTTATTCCCCGTGTTCCTCACTGATAATACTGAGTTTTCTACTCTTCATAATGAAATAGAGATTCTGTTTTACTGAGATCTATATTCATTGCACAGAATCATTTTTTAAGGGGAAAAATGAATAATAATTCCTATAATGGATATGTGTGATTCTTAAACTATGCTGTTATAAAGGAGTGAATTCAGGGAAACCCCAGCAAGGCAAAGCTACTGCTTTAGGAAACACTCAGTGAAGAGCAGTACTATTTTACATATTGTCTATATTATATTTTCCTTCTATATTTCCTGCTTTCAGTCACATGAAGACTTTTCACTAAAGAGATGTAATTAAATCAAATGTAATCTTTGTGTCTTAAAGTGATTGGTGAATTCTGAGAAGGTGGAAAGAGCATCTTATTGAGAAATTAACCTTAATTTTTTTCTTTCCTTGAAGTCTGCTTTAGTTATAAATGTAAAGCACACACAATAAAATGAAGTAGCTACAGTTTTTCAAGAGAAATTACTTTTTTAAATACAATAGTTTGCTTTTTTTTTTTTTTTTAATGAGAACAAAGAGTCTACCAGGTAGAAGGATTATTAGCTATCCCTCACTGCTTGGGCCAAGCCACTTTGTAAGTGGGATTTAGTTCATGGGAATTGCTTGTGATCGCTGCCATTCCACTGTGTTCATTTAATGGGTGAGTCAGTCAAAACTCAGATGGGCTAAGTAGGAAGTCCAAGGTTATAAGTAAGTGGATGAGCTAGGACTTGAACTCAGGTATTATAAAAATTAAGATTAGAATGTTACACAATCTGATTTCTGTCTTTCTATGAGAGAAGATTGAAAGTTGATCATCTAAATTAAAATACATGGGTCATATCTTTTTCTGAATGTAGTAATAATTCATTTTTAAAATAGTATGTTTGTTCTTGATAACATCTATCATTTTTGCCTACCATTTAACTCATTTACATTCAGTATTAAATTTAAATGCATTACTTTTCAAACCATCTAAGATTTAAAACAAAATATGAAACAAATGTTCAGGGGTAGAGTAAGAGTTCCACATAAAAATTAACTTGTTTTCACAATTATATTTAATTTTACACATTTTTCTGGTCACTTGTTTTCTGATGGGGTTAATTAATTATGAGTAATATGTCGATTTTGATATGCTAAAAAGAATTTTGGGGGAATTTTTAAATTTACTTGTGCTTGATAAAGTGTTTTCATAGGTAAAAAGTCTATCTAGTCTCATCACGAAACAGAAGACCTTTGCATCTTTTCAACTAGCCATGTGAATAAAATGCAGGAACACCTGCTACCTGAAGGGCATTATTGTGTTTTAGAAATACTCCATCTTTGATAAACTGTTGATATTTTAATCAAGATGACTGCATGCTGTAGGGAATTTGAATCTATTTGACTGAAGGCATTCAGGACTATCCATTATGCCATCATGATAGAAAACATAATATATTCAAGCGAGAAGTGGAGAAAAATAATGTATTTCAGGAGAGCCCTCCTGATTACAGCAACCTAGTTATGATGCAAGAACATAATTAAATTAGCTTGTTGCTTTATCTTGCTTAGTGATTCAGAGAATTTTAGAGCTGGTGGGGTCCTTCGAAATATGTTTGAACTCTTCATTTTGCAGATGAAGGAATTAAGATTATGAGGTTGTATTTCTTGTCCCAGCTCATACGGTATTTTAAGAAAAAAGTTAAGATGTAAATCCAATTTTTCTGACTTCTAATTCAGAGCTCTTACATACTTCCTGGAAATTCTGTCTAAAAATCATATTCAATATGGAAATACAGATTTTGTTCAATAGGCAGTGGAAAACGTCAGATCAACAAAGGAAAGGCCAGATTCCTTTGCCTACTTAGAAGCCTGGGAGTTCTGGTTCTGTTTTACCCTCAACCTAGCAAACAATGAGCATCAGTTGGGTTTAAGAGTCAACTGAAAAAAGTGGGCATTCTCCAACCATCCTAACCCACCACTACCCTGTCCCCGGCACACACACCACAGTCCTAATGTGAGAAGGTTTACAACTAATTGCTAATACTGACGTGCCGAAGAGTATGTCAGACAGATTTTTATATTTAGGTATCTTTTGATCTCTTCGGCCTACTGAATATCTGATGCTATTTTAGTCACATTGTTGGGATTTTATTCATTATTTCAGAGTAAACGATGTAGAGAATATGGGTAGAGAGGATACATGGAAGCTGGATAGAGAAAATCGATTTTTCAAAGACTGTCACGTGCATTGGGGGCTGTAAATCCATTAAACTAAACTTTAGTACCAGAACTTTATTTGCTTTTCTGGAATTGTTTCAGCACATTAACAATTCAATCTGCGTAGATTGGGCGCTACTATATTAGTGACCTTGACCAAATCAAGGGAGAAAAGTTGATCTTTGCATTTCAAGCTATAGCCTTGCAAGAGATCAACACACCCAGGGTTTTATTAATTAGTTGTCACAAGATCACAATGCCATGATTTATGTAAAATAAATGTTCCTTAGAGAACATGGCAATGTTTATTTCAGGTTTATTTTTGACTAAGTGAGATTTTTCTAAACTTCTCGCTTCTCCCTTCTTCCTTTACCTCCTAGTGCTGCCCACTATGACTCACAGGCAGCCAGTGGAGTCCCTTCTATTAAGATTTCTATTAAGATGCTAACAGCTTAGTTAAATTGATCCCAGAGTTTTACTTTTCAAGAGACTCATACTGTCAGCTCTAAAGATTGTTCTCACTACTATTACTGCTGTTTCACTTCCCTTTCTGTTCCCACTACTGCTACCACTCTTGTGACAAGCCTCTAGTTATTGACTAATTTTATTAATTGAAGTATAGTTGATTTACAGTGTTATATAAGTTTCAGGTGTACAACAGAGTGATCCAATATTTTTATAGGTTATACTCCGTTAAAAACTATTATAAAATATCGGTTATTTTCACTATGCTGTACATTTCATCCATGTATCTCATTTATTTTATGCCTGGTATTTTTTTACCTCTTAATCCCTTCTTCTATCTTGCCCCTCTCCCCACCCCTCTCCCCACTGGTAACCACCAGTTTGTTGTCTGTATCTATGAGTCTGTTTTTGTTTTGTTATATTCATTCATTTTGTTTTATTTTTCAGGTTCCACATATAAGTGAAAACATACAGTATTTGTATTTCTCTAACTTATTTCACGTAGCATAATATTCTCTATGTCCTAGGTTCCACATATAAGTGAAAACATACAGTATTTGTCTTTCTCTAACTTATTTCACGTAACATAATATTCTCTATGTCTGTCCATGTTGTTGCAAATGGCAAAATTTCATTTGTTTATTAATGGCTGAGTAATATTCCTTTATACATATATATATATATATATATATATATATGTATGTATGTATATGTGTATATACATATATATATATGTACAGCCCCCACATCTTCTTTATCCATTCATCTGTCGATTGACACTTAGGTTACTTCCATATCGTGGCCAATTTCTTTTTTCTATACAATGTGCTAAGTCTTTTTTTACACATAGTAATTCACTTAATCTTCAGAGTAAATCTGTAAGGTAGATATTTTGTCCTAATTTAACAGACCATGAAATTGAGACCCAGGTCACATAAATAATAAGTGGTGTCATCAGGATTAAAGCCAATTCTAACTCCAAAATCCATGCTCTAAACCACTGCACTCGACTTCTGCTGTTAGATTTTAAGACATTCTCATACCCAGGAGGCAAATATATTACTGTTCATCAAAGTTTTCCAGTGGCTCTGAGATCATACACATTAGAGATTTCCATCTCTGCATATTAATAAATCCACAGGCCTGTCCCCACACATGTTAGAGAGGGGAGGGGATTGCTTTGTGTTTAGCAGCTTCTGTAGTTTTATTTGTTTTTTAACAGCTTGTGAACATCTAGTAATAATAACTGTATTTATCTAAATCACTCTACCTCATATCTAAATAAAATAAAATAAAAATAAATTCTAAAATAAAATTCTAAAAAAAAATTCTAAAAATTCTAAAATTCTAAAATAAAAATTTCAAAATCATGTTTAATAGTTACATTTTAATGTTGGTGAAGAAAGAATGAATTGGAAGCAATGTAATTTGATTTTTATAAGAACAAAACTAGCTAGATGAAAGCTTTTAATTTTTATTCAAACACGAAATCTTTAAAACTTGCAACCATGTATTCTTTCAGAATCTTCCCCTCTCTCTCTCTCTCTCTTTCTCTCCGCTTTCTAGTATGATCAAACTTGATAACTATTTTTCCCTCTTTGAAAACTGAGACCTCTAAATTAAAAGCAGAAATCTTCAAGATCAGGGGCTCTTAATCAATAGTCTGTGTATGTGTTTGTGTGTGTTACAGACTTCTTTGGCAGTCTGGTGAACTTCTGCATTACTTCTCAGCATACTGTTATAAATGCATAAAATACTAGAATTACAAAGAAACAAGTTAAATTAATACTAATTATTAAAATATTTTTTAAAATCCAAAATTCTGACTTAGTAAACTTGGGTTAAATGACAAAATCTAGCAGAGGATGAGATAACTGCTACTATTTCAAAGGGTGATAAGCATAAGTGATATTTTTGAGATAATCATGGCACTTTAAAGTGATGTTAAAATATTTGTTATTATTATTGGTGAGAAAGTCACAGGTACTATTAATACTTATGATTTGTTGCCTGTATTCATGATTGAAGAAAATACCACATTTTAGTTGAAGTTAGTAAAAATAAAGATGTATTTTCCTCATCCATGTTCCAACCCTCTTGAAAACCAATATTCTGTATATAAGGGGTCTGGAGAATTTTTTATTTTGTAAGGGGATCTACCTTATATGTTCAGTGTTAACATTTATAATCAAATACCTTATCTGAGTAGGAACTTTCTGCATGGAAAAGCAACTCCAGTTCCCAATAATTGAAACATAAAGGCATTGAAACATAAACATAAAATGAAGATAACATTCAATCTGAACCAAGTTCAGAGCAGGGTAGTTTTAAATGGGCTTAGGTGCTGCCACAGCAAAGAGCTGTTTCAGTCGCTGGTTATCAGGCTCACAGCCAGGTAGAGTCAGCAACTTCCAAACTGACTGCTGATGGATTAAAATATTGCGAGATTTGTCACCCAGATTCAGGAGTGTCTTTTCAAATGTCGTTAAGTAGTCACGCTATTGACTTTCTATGTAATATAAGATCTGGGAGAAGAAAGGGAAGAAAAACAATATTGTAACTTACCTCATTTTTAAATTTAACTTTAATTTTTAAATTAATTTTAAGGTATAATTGGCCAGTAGCTTACTCCTTATCTGCTGACAGAAACTTCATAGGTGCGATTGTTGTATATGGACTGCCCTATGTAGGAATCCCGAGGGCAGGTTAATTTCCTTTCAACTTTTGCTTACTTCCCGATAATATTTGCATCTTAACTGTTTAAAACCAATTTACCATGGCAAAACATTCCTTTTCATTCTATTTCATTTGGGGGAGTGTGGGCAGTGCCTGAAAAATTAAAATAGTCTTCAGCACATGAGAGTAACTCTTTCTGGAACTCGTAAGTTCTCATCAATTAATTTTTAACGCCTGCTCAGTTAATTTTCTTTGGAGTTTGCAACACACGTTTCTACTAAAATTGGTTAGAATTGCTTATCTGTGGGCTGACTGCTGTAACTGAATCACACGCCTGACTCAGAGGCTGCTACAAGGTTGGTGATATGTTTTACCAATTATAGATCACAGAATTGGAGTAGAGAAAAAATCCGTGATTCACCCTTGTATGTATTATCAAACTGAACGTGAAAATCCTAATAATGTTGGCAATCTTATCTCTATAAGAGATGAATAGGTAGCACGTTCCTATCTGTAATCTCTGGTGAATTTTAGTTACAACAAATGTTTAAAACCTATTTTTAACAATGAAGAAATATTTAATTCACTTTTTCCAGATTGGTGCATCTCTCCACGTCTTCTAAAGAAGTCAGGAATATTTTCTAATAATCTGTAAATTGTGCCAACAAAGCAGTGTAGCAAATTCTGCTGTGATCCTACCTCTGTGGATCCCGTTATGTGAGAGATGTAAATTAAAAAAAGCTGGGCAGTTTGGATGTACTGTGTACTAACTTAGACTGTTTACTGCTAATTAACAGTATTCCTAGTTTAGGGCTACAACTTTTCTTTGCAAGCTCAATCCCAGCTCTTTTCACCCCTTGCTTCCATTCATGCATTCAAATCAATCTTCCGTGAACTTCTACTGAATATACATGCCTTGCGCTCGTGGAGCTTGTGAGTTTAGAGTGGACTTAACTGTTGGCAAAAAGCAGCAGTGTGGTACTCGGTCTATCAGAAACATTTGGAGCTCTCCCACCAAAACTGAATGTTCTTTGATATTTAATTACCCTCTTTTGAAGTTGTCCTCTTTCTGAGAGGATGACTTATGACTTGCTGTGCCATATTCCTGGAACAGGAAGCTCTCTGAGGTCCACAGGGTGGGTCCTAGATGAGTGGCATGTGTTCCCATACCACTGAGTCTACGTCTCATGACCCCACCACACTGCATCTTGACTGTCTACGTGTAGAGCTCTATTGTCTGATGTCTAGGGAGCTTTCATGGTACAGAGACTGTATCTGCCCTGTTTCCTGTCTTATCTGTAGCGTGTAGCATAGGGCCTCGTGTATAACATATAACAGGTGTTTGAAATGAATGAGTGAACGTACAGGATTTCCATATATAATTAAATGCCGACTATAGAGAGCAAACCATCCAATATTCTAGGAATTCAAAAGCTATTAAAATATTTGTGGAATGAAAGTGTTTAGAGGAAATAAGAGAAATTTGAACTGGATCTTGAAAGGTAAGAAGAATTTGGATAAATAGAGGAAAGAAGGGAGAATATTTCAAATGAAAGAATGCATAAAGGTAGAGAAGTCTACGATGTATTCAGTGGATCCTGAATTTACCAATTATCAGGTAGTGATTAAAGATATAGGGCTTCCCTGGTGGCGCAGTGGTTGAGAGTCCGCCTGCCGATGCAGGGGACGCGGGTTCGTGCCCCGGTCTGGGAAGATGCCACGTGCCGCGGAGCGGCTGGGGCCGTGGGCCATGGCCGCTGAGCCTGCGCGTCCGGAGCCTGTGCTCCGCAATGGGAGAGGCCACAGCAGTGAGAGGCCCGCGTACCGCAAAAAAAAAAAAAAAAAAAAGATATAATGTTAATGATAATAATAAAGTAAGCATTTATTTGACCCTTTAAAGTTTACAGCATACGTTTATCTGGTACTATGAATTTATTTTTGTTATTTAATACAGTATTGCTTACTGTTTTTGTAATTTTCAGTCATTTCTGACTTTTTATTAGCTTTAGCTTTAGCTTTATAACCATATTTATTGAGTAACTTGTAATACATTTATATTAAATAATGTTCCAAATTATAAATGCAGATTAGCAATTTGTATAAACACTAGTCATAGCGTTTATCAAATTTAAAATAATCCCAAACTGCTTTTTGAACAACAGAAGAAAATCAATTGAGAAATCAAATTCTTAAAGATTATTTTTAATGAACTTAACTTTAACTTCTGCTTGAATGAGAAAACACGTTTCAGCTTAGCTGCTAGATACTCATTCAAGCGTTGTTGACATTATTTTCTTTTCAGCAATTGACATGATGGGTTGAATAGCTTTTGTAGATTTAAATTAAAAATATATAAATTCTTCATTCAGTTCTTATAGCCCAAGTTATATACAAAATCACTTAGGCTTAAACGTAAACAGCATTGACAGAAGAGTCAATGGCAGCCAATAGGCCCACAGTGGTTACTTCTCATGATATGACCGTAAGATTGAACAATCAATCAAGAGAATGTTCTCCAGCCAGAACCATCTATTCACCAGCATTTTGTAGCACTCGTCTTACATACATTTTATGTAATTTTCCGTATCAGTGCTGCTCATGTGATATTAAAAAACCCCAACAAGATTAATTAAATATTGAAGAATAAGATTTTTCTGGGTAACATTGAACTTTGGAAGGCCACACACCATTACAATGTGTAAGATTTTACTCCCCAAGAACTAATTTTTAACCCCATTAAAAAATGTATGTTATACCCTCCTACATGCCTCTCTGCATGTCCCATTTGTGGTGTTCTGGGAACCCTCCTTCTCTTGTGAGGGACATCAATCTGCATCGTTTGTAAGGGCAAGCTTTCCAAGTTTTAACACCATTGCTAAACTCCCTTGAAATATTTCTCATCAAGTAAGTAGTGCCACATGTTGTCCATTCACATTTATCTTCTATGCTCTTATCCATGCCTTTTCATTATCCATAACTTTTAAAAATCTATGACTTTTTCTACATTCTTCTGGCCCTTGTCACTTTCTACCACCATCTTGAAGGTAGGATACAAGTACAATTTATTTTTGTTTCCTCCATAATAAATAGTTCATTTTAGGCACATAAAATACTTGTTAGAATAAATGAGACAGATTTCCAATATCTCAATGAACTTAAATATAAACAAGGAGAACAATATGTAAGTATATAATAAAAGGAATTTACAAAATGGAAGATCTGGGGCAATATTTGGGGTGGGACATAAAGATGGAATTGTCTATGCAGTCTAGACTGAGTCTTTATTCTTTATAAAACCACTACCTTTGTGGTGCTAATTTAAAACCCTGTATCATCTTGTGGTTGATGTCATTCTCTCAAGAATGGAAAAATAGAAAGATAAGCATGGACTTCACTGAATTACTGTTCTTTTTATGAATTAGACCATTTATTTATGGATTTACTTTATGGATCAAGAATGTAACATTTGATTTCCTGTATCATATAGTCATATATTAAGACTTTAACATGCACATTTCCATGACTGAGTCACTGAAGACTGTTACGGATTACAGATACAGATCAATATTATTTTCAATTCAAGATGTGCCATTTACTACATCCTACAGATGATCATTGTACATTGCTTTGTCCTCTTTTATGCTAACCTCCTGGTGGCAAGAGAGCATACTACTTCAGTTTTACGAGCTGAGGGATCATTATTCTGAGTGTTAGCAATTGAAGTGACATAGAGACTTGAGGTTAAAGAGAAGGGTAAAATAATATTTTCTGTGAATTTATGGATTTCTTTTCATCAGCATTCATGAGCCCTAAGGACTTTTAGCAGTCATATTTTTAATGAGTTAACTTGACTCTTTTTGACTTCACTGGGGTCATGCAGCAAATAAAATCTCACCAAAGTTAGAGATGCATATGGCTTCTGAATTATGACAGAATGGTGAGAAAATTATTTAGTTTAGAGGAGGACTCAATTTTGAAGGGGGGGATATTTAAATTATTTTTGAGAAAAGTTATGTTAGGATGAAAATAATAACTTTCTTAGCTTCATTAAAATTGGAGCTAATTTTTCTTTGTAGTCAAAAAACATACAGAAACACACATATGGGAACATACATATATTGAAAAGCAGAAAATAATACTTCAAATGGCACTAAACAAGCTAAGTTTTTGCCAAGCAACTTTTTTCTTTTTAAAGTTTTTTTTTTCCTAAAGATGTCTAAACAGAAGATAAATTAAGAAAAAGAAATAGTCAAAATCAAAGGACATTTTTTTCTTTTTCATTTTCTTTCTACATTTGAGCACAAAATATGATGGGGACATAGAGTTGAATTTTTTTTTTTTGCAATTTACTTTGTTTACTTAGGTGAGGAAAGATTGTGAACAGTTTTATTTTTACAGATATACAGTTAGTAGTTATTTTATAGTGCATTTATGCTTTTTTATTACTACTCTATCCACACAGCAATAAACATCCTTTGCAAAATTTCAGATACCTCAGTACTTGAAAAATATTTTTATACTTTATAAAATGGTTAAAGGCACACTGTTGATCTGGAGCTCCAGATAATTTTTTTCCAGATAATGTATTTGTAGCTAAGATGTGGTATTTTCTATTTCACATTAGAAGTTTCTGAGATATCCTGCTTTCTTGAAAATCTCCCATTTTTTTCCTCCAAACTTTCTAGCCCCAAACATATAGTATTTTTCTGAATAGCTTAGATACTATTAAATTTCTAAGAAAATTTTATAAATGCAGGCATAGCTGGACAGTGACCTAGAGCCGAATAAATAGCAGTGCATGGTTTTGAATGACTGATGGATGACTATGGATTCACTTTGTTTTCCTAGGTCTCTGGGGGGAAGTGATAGCTCCATATTATATATTTGCACACACATAACGTGTATTAACTTTTTTTAAGTCAGCGCTTTTGAAAAGTTCTGTTAAATTTAGAAACTTCAAAGTGAATCACTAGGATCAGAATCATTATACAAGGCACAGTACTCAATTCATCCATCTGTACCTTCTCATGTATGATAATTGCTTTGAAAATACATGAAATTCTATACACAGAGAAGAGAAAGAAACTTACTAATTTTTTCCTTGTAATGGCCTATGAATATATCTATGTGAATAAAAAGTCTATGTATGTATTCATGAAAATAATTAGCATTTTATTCAGTAGGAATTTCATAATGACAACAAAAAAATCTTGCAAAAGGTTAATTTCTGAGAAGAGACTGGAAATGAGGCATTGGTAGTCTTTTGCATGTATTGACATTACTTTAATTTTCTTAATCTTTCTGAATTTGGTAAGAATGCTTAAAACATCTTCCTTGGGACTTCCTTGGTGGTCCAGTGGTTAAGACTTCGCCTTCCAAAGCAAGAGGTGCGGGTTTGATCCCTGCTTGGGGAGCTAAGATCCCACATGCCTAGTGGCCAAAAAACCAAAACATATAAAAACAGAAGCAATACTGTAAAAAATTCAATAAAGACTTTAAAAATGGTCCACATCAAAAAAATCTTGAAAAATAAATCTTCTTTGCTATATCTGAAGAAGGAAGTAAGAACTACAAGTAGAATGTAGAAGGAGCTGCATGAACAAAATCATTACTTTTATGGAAATTTATGTTCATAAGAAGGGCCATCTCCCCTTTGAAGGGTAACCATTATCTAATATTTTTGAGATTATTTTTATATCCCCCAGTGAATTGCTTACCGGGAAGCTGCTTCTCAGCATTGTGTACTTTTATCTGAAACTCTCAACAATGTTTTCAGCCATTGATTATTCTGTTCTAGTTTCTGTCTGGGACTCTGAGACCCCTGACTTGATGCTCTGCTACAATTACCTTGCTGTTTTCGCTAAACATAGAAAACCATATTCCCCTTTGATCTTATCCATTCATTCAAAACAAAAGCACCAACACAAGACTTAGGTGTATGTCATAGATTTTACAGAAGGGTTGGAGCTAATGAGTATTTTGGAAAGTAAGAAGGGAAACAAAATTAGTTCTCAGTCTTACTCCTTTGCTTCAGGTTTTTTTTTTTTTTTTTTTTTTTTTTTTTGCTTCAGTTTTGACCTTCCTTTGAGCCTTTCAAGGAATCACATGATCTGTCCTTCCAATGCATAGAGAGATGCCAGTTTCAGATAACAACACTCCTAAACATAGCACTTGTTCTTGACTTTGGATGCATTTTTTCTCCTTTTTGCCAGAGTGATAAAAGATACCACAACTTATATCAGCTCATCTCCCAAGGTGTGAGGTATTTAACTGACAGAATTTCATAGTGGGCTTCAGGATATGTCAGAAGATTACTGGACATGTAGCCAGAGAGAAAGACTTAGATTTGAATCCCAGATGTGCCACTTATTACTCATGACCTTGGGTAAATCACTTTGCATCTATGAGCCACTATATATATATATATATATATATATATATATACACACACACACATACATATATATATATATGTATGTATGTATATGTATAAAATGATGGTCATAATATGAGATAAAGCAGTTTTAGGATCATCAAACCCAAATAATAATAGGTGAGAGTGTGCTTTGGAAACTATAAAGCATTTAACAAGTTTTAGGTCATTTTTTTCTATTAATTCCTAATGAAAAGTGAGCTTAGGAAAGGGAGAAAAAGTAAAATTTAGAGCATATATTTTTGTTCTTTTGTTAAAAATAAACTGTATGAAGATATGTATCATCCAAAAATGCGTTCTGTCACTTGTCTAAACAGGAGTTTTCATATTATTTCCGTTTAAGTGTCCTTCTCTTTGATGCCAGAATTCATTACCTGTGTTTATTTTCACACATTGTCTGTTTGGATGCATAGAACTTTGTGCCTGTGTTCACTGATAGCTGAGCCATGATGAGGTTCCATCAGGCGTTAAGCTTAGAGCACAGGCTGCTATTGTTTGCTTCCCATAACGTGGCTAAGGATGTCTGTCATTTAGGAGATAATGTTTAGAAAAGCAGAATGTTGTCATGAGGTGGGTTATTCATGACAGATACATACCTAGGTAAAACTAAGATATTCGTTGTTTTGTTTTGTTTTTTTAATTTCATGTCATTGTAGTTTGAATTGATAAGCATAGGTTTTTAATTAATTTATTTATTTTTGCTGTGTTGGGTCTTCGTTTCTGTGCGAGGGCTCTCTCTAGTTGCGTCAAGCGGGGGCCACTCTTCATCTCGGTGCGAGGGCCTCTCACTATCACGGCCTCTCTTGTTGCGGAGCACAGGCTCCAGACGCGCAGGCTCAGTAGTTGTGGCTCACGGACCTAGTTGCTCCGCGGCGTGTGGGATCCTCCCAGACCAGGGCTCGAACCCGTGTCTCCTGCATTAGCAGGCAGATTCTCAACCACTGCACCACCAGGGAAGCCCCAAGATATTCATTTTTAAAGTAAAGGAAGGGCATTGAGATATGCCAACATAGTCCATTAGAAAAACATTATTCCCCATCTCCCACATGACAAATGTTCAAATAATCCCCATATCTCGCAGATAGAAGTGTGTTAACATGATGTAGTGCCATAGAAACTCATTCAGTAGTTCTGTACGGAGAAAAAATCCAATGCCCACACTTTGTTATCAGAGTACCGGTTCTCCAATAAAGCACTGAATATGAGGAGGATAATCTAATGATTAATATGACTTTAGATTTTTTTTTTAGTTTTCTATGTATAACCCTTGTGTCCACCTTCTTTCTCCAAATACATGTACAACTTTTCTTCCTATTTTAAATGAGGTGGGATCTCTCTTAGCTGATGAAGGCTAACTCCTCCACCTCTGGTCTTGATTGTACCCCCATCCATTCTAAAACCTGGCTGGACATAAGCCTGGATTAAGTCTCAGGATTTAAGATCCAGAATCTGTACTTTAAACCAACTTACCCTATTTCCTCTATAAATAAAGAATTCCTGCAGATTGCTAAAGCATAGCCAAATGGGCAAAAGACATAAGTAGGTATTCCACCTAAGAGAAGGTACAAACGGCCACTAACCATATGAAGAGATGCTCCCCCACTGTAGTAATCAGGATAATGCAAATCAAAACACAAGCAGCTAGTAGTTGTATGCAATTGCTGAGCAAAAATTTAAAAGACAATACCAAGTGTTGCCAAGAAAGTAGAACAAGCAATGAAATGTTTGTATATTCTCGGTAGGAGTGTAAATTGGTATAACAATTTTGGAAAATAACTGCAGTAGTAAGTAAGATTGAGATGGCATATATCCCATTATCCAGCTCTGTTTCTTGTTTGTATATTCTCTAGAGAAATAATTGCTTGTGTGTCCGAGAGTCATGAAAAAAATTCAAAGCAGAGAGTTTATAAAAGCTCTAAGCTAGGACTGACCCAAATGTCAGTCAATAGAAGAATGACTGAATATGACTATTCCCATAGCACAAAAGGAAAAACAAATATCAAATTTTCACACGTGCTCTTCCTTCAGCACGTTCTAGTTCCCATCTTTGCTCCTTCACTTCAGTTTTGACCCTCCTTTGAGTCTTTTCAAGGAATCACACATATTCTATCCTCCTAATGCATATATAGACTCCATCAAATAACGTGTGATATGTTCCAACAATGAAAATCATGCATTAATGAAATACATTAAGAAACAAAATAAACAATTTAATTAGATAATGGGCAAAAGACATGGAGAGACATTTCACTAAAGAGACTATAATAGATGACAAAAAAATTATGAAAGGGTTTTCAACATTATTAGCTATTAGGGACATACAAGTTAAATCCATAATAAAATATCACTGCACACCTATCAGAATGATTAAAATAAAAATAAATAAATAAGTGTCAACACCAAAGGCTAAGAAGGATGTAGGGACACTGGGTCACTCATATGTTCCTGAGGAGACTACAAAGTGGTACAGCCACTCTGGAAAACAGTTTGGAAGTTTCTTAAACAAATTAAAAAAAAATAGACATGCAACTACCATATGATCTAGTCATTAAACTCCCAGATGTTCCTTCCTGAGAAAGGAAGACTTATGTTCACACAAAAACATGTACACAAATGTTTATAGCAGCATTATTTCTCATAGCCCAAAACTAGAAATAACCCATATGTCCTTCAGTGGGTGAGTGGATAAATGAACTATGGTATATCCATGGATACTGACTCGGTGATAAAAGAACATATTATTGATACATGCAAGAACCTGGATCTACCTCCAGAGAATTATGCTGAGTGAAAGAAGATAACCCCCAAAGTTTGTAGACCATATGATTCCATTTATATAACATTTTTGAAATGATGACTTTATTAAAAAATGAACAGATTCGTACTTGCTAAGAGTTGAGGAGGGGATGGAGGTGGGAGAGAAGTGGGTGCAGCTACAAGACGACAGTGAGGGTTAGGAGTGATCCTTGTGGTGACAGAATGTTGTGTACCAATGTCAGTATCCTGGTGATGATGCCGTACTAGAGTCTTACAAGATGTTTTCACTGGGGGAACTGAGCAAAGGGTATCTCTGTATTATTTCTTAAAACTGTATGTGAATCTACAATTATCTCAGAATAAGAAGTTTAATTTAAAATAATCATTAAATGTTAGATTCAAATCCAAATGGTGATTTGTTTCATTTTATATACAGCTAAACTTTCTCAGCAATTTATACAATGTGAAAGTATTTCCATCTTCTTAATCGTGACATTATATTTAGCTCTGTGGAATCTGTAGGTCATTATATTACCACAAATGGACGCTGTAATAATCTTAGTTTATGGTGTTCCAGATTTTGGTTAATTGGTAGCTTGCTCTGTGTCTGTTATAAGCCATGTTCTGAAATTAATACACAGATAATATTTGTGGCTACTTACAGTTCAACTTTACTCTTATTTCAGCAATCCTTATTTTCAAATGTATTATTTTCACACACTTTGCTTTTCATATTGCCTATATTATCCCATGTTGGGTTTTAGATTTTAGCTGATAGTATGGTAAATGTTTCTTTTTAATTAATTAGTTTTTTTAATTGAAGTACAGTTGATTAACAATGTTGTGTTAGATTCAGGTGTACAGCAAAGTGATTCAGCTACATATATGTATGCATATATATATATATTCTTTTTCAGATTCTTTTCCCATACAGGTTATTACAGAATATTGAGTATAGTTCCCTGTGCTATGTAGTAGGTCTTTGTTGATTATCTATTTTATATATAATAGAGTATATGTGTTACTTCCAAGTTCCTAATTTATCCCTCCCCACCACCTTTTCCCTTTGGTAACCATAAATTTGTTTTCTTTGTCTGTGAGTCTGCTTCTGTTTTGTAAATAAGTTCATTTGTATCAATTTTTTTTAGATCCCACATATAAGTGATATCACATGATATTTTTTCTTTCTCTGACTTCACTTAGTATGATGATCTCTAGGTCCATCCATGTTGCTGCAAATGGCATTATTTCATTTGTTTCCTTTTTATGACTGAGTAATATTCCATCATGTGTACGTATTACATCTTCTTTATCTATTCATCCGTCGACGGACATTTAGGTTGCTCCCCTTTCTTGGCTATTGTAAATAGTGCTGCAATGAACATTAAGGTGCATTTATCTTTTCAAATTATGGTTTTCTCTGGATATATGCCCAGGAGTGGGATTGCAGGATCATATGATAGTTCTATTTTAGTTTTTTAAAGGAACCTCCATACTGTTTTCCACAGTGGCTGCACCAATTTACATTCCCACCAACGGTGTAGGAGGGTTCCTTTTTCTCCACACCCTCTCCAGCATTTATTATTTGTAGACTTTTTGATGATGGCCATTCTGACTGTTATGAGATGATACCTCATTGTAGTTTTGATTTTCATTTCTCTAAAAAATTAGTAATGTTGGGTAAATAGTTTTTGATACTTTGTACCCAAGTTTAGTTTATATTTTTTTTAACCTCATTTCAAATCACTCTAAATGAACCTTGAAGCAGTCCTTGTGAATGTCAAGTCTAGGAAACAGACACTCTTCTCACTACTTTAAAATTTGCATTTGGGATGAAGCTGTAGTCAGGCATTTCAAATCAAAAGAATTGCGTAGTACTAGCCTGGCTCTTGACCTCTGGAAATCTAAATTAAATCTCTCAGCTAAGTGTGAACACTGTACACTTCAGGAAATAACCTTGGTGGTAAAAGCAGGGAGAGCGGAGAGTGGAAATAGAAGTTAGTGAACTGTCTTCCCTCCTTTCCCTCCCTTTCCTTCCTTCCTTCCTGTTTTAAACCAGCCATAGCTGGGAATAAATGTTACATGATAGCAGTAAATTGATCATTAATTTATTATTCTAAGAATTCCATTTAGCTTGTGTGATAGCTCAGAGGTTACAGACCTGAACACCCACTCTATCAAAAACTGAACTTTGGTAAAAGAACATTAAAGAAAGAACCTCCTTGGTGTCAATGTTTCCTAGCAACATAGTCTCTCTTGATGTTATTTGACCATAAAGGGTTTTTTCCAGGTTAGTTTCATTGACTGTCTCTCAGTTGGACGTTTTTGGTAAATGTGCTACAATTTGATTTTCAGGAAAGTATTGTCAATGAGTACATGATTTGGTATGGTATGATGGTGGACAGTTTTGGGGTTGAAAGAAGTTGAATATTGGGTCACCCTCTTAGGCAACAGAGAGTGGAAGAAGGATGTGTTTAAAGTACGCTGTAGCAATTGTCTACCATGATGTAGGGGCCAGCCCTGAATGTATCAAATTCAGAGTTATAGGGAGATATTGTTTAGACTCCATCATCTTACCCTTTTCAGCTAAGATGTGACGATCATAATTTAAAATATTTAGGTTTGTGAATAGATATAGCTAATTCTGAAAACTGGTAGCTGCAGCCGCTGCTAGCATTTACCTAGGGTTCTCTGATACCAGTATTATCCAAACCCCACCTAACCGGTAATAGGCATAAATGTGTGCTTAATGGAGTAATGAATGGTAGCTATTCTTATTCTCTTCCTATTAACTAAGCACCTTTTTAACTAAATGCATTATCTCATTTATTCTTTACACTAACTCGATGAAAAGGGTGTTACTATAATACTCTTCTTAAGTTAAGTACATTAACTTAAGTTAAGGGTTAAGTTAAGGGTTAACTACATTACAGGGTGCTCATTAACTTGCTAAATTGAGGAAGAGGTTGAGCTGGAGTGTACATCTAGACAGTCCAGCTTGAGGACTCAAGCTCTTAACCATCACATAAGGCTGTCTCTCAGTCTGTAGGATGTAGATTTGTGAATTCCACACGCAGCCTTCACTCAACAACTAGCAGGCAGACAACCAAGAGACACTAAGTACTTTCCTAGACTTCTCTAAGCGTAACAGTGATTTGGAGTTTGGTGTGAGAAAATTTTGCTATTTAATTATAAAACTATATTAAAGAATTTTAAAGAAAGTATGAGCTTTGTGGGAGAACAGTACGCACACATTCTCAGATCTCTTTACTTCTTATTGATCATTGTGTAAGAAAATTGCATAATATCTGACCATCTTAGAAAAAGCTTAGAATGGAATCTACTCTTTTAAAGAAGGGCAAGTGGGTTTGGGTTCACATAAACTACCCTGCATAAATTGAATCAATAATTAATTAAAAACAATACTAGAAAAACTCCATCAACCAGCAAAGAAAAGCAACAGGGAAGTTTGCCATTTTTCAGGAGTCTTGTGTGGGGCTAAAAAGTCTCCGAAATAACTTGAAAACCCCGATTTGTAAAATGCTTCAATGAGAAATCCCAATGTATACTATCTGCATGATGGAGACATGCTAAGCTAAGAAATTAGCATTAAAATAAATGTAGGACAGCTGGAACCTGTAGGGTTGAACTTAAAGCCCCGTAGGGACACATTCAGAATTTAAACACACAACCTAATGAAATGAACTCACAAATCAATGGAGGGAAATGAGCCATGAGGAGGATGGGTCAGCCACTAGAAAGTCAGAGAATTATCATGTTCTTTTTACCAATAAAAATAGTAATCTCTTGCCATTTTTCCCATGAAAATCCTACTCATTGTTGAGGGAAATCCATGATTTGTGTATTACTTATTCTCTCTCATAGTAATGTTAAGTGTAGATACTTAATGCATTGAGTAAATTAAAAGTTATTACTATGTAGATCAAAGATTTCATTTTACAGGGAAAAAATGTCATTCTTGTATGATGTATTTTAGAAGATAATTTTATTCCTATAAATTGAACCCCTATAGATGGATTGAAACCTTTGGGGAAAAAAGTGATAATAAACATCAATTTTGGAGTACGTTCTATGTGCAGGCACAGCATATATCAATACATGATGTACTATAATTCCCTTAAAAGTATTATGAAACAGTTATTCATGTTACAAATGAGGAACGTAAGCTCAAAATTTTTAAGTCTCTCTGACTTCATAGCCCGTGATAACGATGAACTACTACTAGATAGTTTTGAAACTTGGGGCCTATTAATAATTTTACACTGACATTGTGTAAAATGGCTTTAACTTTTTATTGTTTCGCAACACTACAGATTTAGCTGTGAGACACTGATAGATTTATGTTCTCAGAGAAAGCAGAAAAAACATACTTCAATAATAATTCTCAGTTACTATGCTTGCCCTGGGCTTCTTTTGCCAATTTCCTGCTTTCTATTAGATTGATTTTGAGAGATTCTCTTTTTTGCAAGTTTTGACCTGTGCTTTGAAAATTATATGTTAAATATCTGTTTATTTAGTGGACACAATTTAATTTGACTACTTCTCTTTTAATCATGAAAAATATAAGAATTTTAGGAAACATTAATGTATACCCCCATCCTTCTCCACCCATCTACCAGATTATTTTTCTCTATTTTCTCCTTATTTTTCTACCCCCACTACATAGCCAGCAAGTTTTTTTTTTTAGATAGTGTGTTTACCAGTTTCTTTCCCCATCATTGCTCCTAACTCCTTCCCTCTGAGTTCAATTTCCTTTTAAATGTGGTACATAGTTTAGTAGTTTTTTTCAGCGAACGTCTCCTAGTTCTAGACCATGCAGAGTTTTATCTGATGGCATACTGTGTTCAATAATTAGACTCCTGGATAAATTATCTCTACTCCTTTTCCAGAAGGTTATTGCATCGTTAACACATGGGATGCACTATAAGGGGGTAAAGAGTAAAATCCATTCAGGTGTAATTTAAAACTGTCATAAAGAAATAACTGATAAACCGTTTTGTCACAAATAGGATGGAAACCATAGGATACATTTTTGAAAACACATTGTCAACTAAGTGGTTTGTGAATTGAAATTGGGAAGCCATGTGAAGAGAGGTATAACAATCCTAACCTTTAGTGTGAGTGATTAGGGTAAAAAATTATAAGCAGGAAGAATAGAGAAATCAGGAAGATCAACCTAGTGTGGGGGACGAAGCTGATGAATTAGTGTTAGGTTGTGTTTTAGTGTTTACATGACATGCAGCTTGTAATTTGAATTATGTACGTGTGGCCAAAAGATGTTGGAGTTGGAAGTGAAAATTTGGTAATTACTCTCAGAAATATATTAAAGTTCTGAGAAAGGATGTAATGATTACATTTCAGTATATAGGGCAAGTGTAAGGACTTAATGACAGCTATTGATAATCAGTATTGTAACCAGCATCCTCTGAGTCACCTCTTCCCCCCAAGAATTCTGTAGGCTAGCAATTTTCTTTCTTTTTTTTTTTGTGGTACGCGGGCCTCTCACTGTTGTGGCCTCTCCCGTTGCGGAGCACAGGCTCCGGACGCTCAGGCTCAGCGGCCATGGCTCACGGGCCCAGCTGCTCCACGGCATGTGGGATCTTCCCGGACCGGGGCACGAACCCGTGTCCCCTGCATCGGCAGGCGGACTCTTCAACCACTGCGCCACCAGGGAAGTCCTAGCAATTTTCTTGAACAATCGGGGTGTTACGAAATTGCTTGGAAAACTTATACATGGCATAGTTTTCTACATAGATATGAAAAATGCAGGGAGTATCTTGATGCAGTATAATACCTTACTACAGGCCAAATACTTCAGACCTCATATTGTTCTTAGGCAGCCTCAAACGTGTGAATGATTTCTTTTCCAAAATATCATCAGTAAATCCACTGGTTGGGACTTGCAACACATTTTTCTGTAGAAACAATATTGTAAATCATGGTTTGTTTCAGAAACTAGTCTATAAAACCCTATTGAAACCATAATATGGCTCTACATCTGAAATTAAAATAATAGGTATAGGGCTTCCCTGGTGGCACAGTGGTTGAGAGTCCGCCTGCCGATGCAGGGCACACGGGTTTGTGTCCCGGTCCGGGAAGATCCCACATGCCGCAGAGAGGCTGGGCCCGTGAGCCATGGCCGCTGAGCCTGCGCGTCCGGAGCCTGTGCTCCGCGACGGGAGAGGCCACAATGGTGAGAGGCCCGCGTACCGCAAAATAATGATAATAATAATAGGTAGAGAAAACATCTTGTTTTCTTTTAAATGCCAAAAATATAATTAATGCCAAAAATATAATTAAGCACATGGGGCAGTCAGAATAATCTTTGGTGGATACAATGATTTTTAAATGTGTTGAGTTAGAGATAACTAAACCAAGTGGAAAACATGCCCTGAATAAGATGAGTTTTTAGATTTTATATATATATACATACATATTTATTGGAGTATAATTGCTTCACAATGCTGTGCTAAGTTTCTGTTGTACAACAAAGTAAATCAGCCATATGCATACATATACCCCCATATCCCCTCCCTCGTGAGCCTCTCTCCAACTCTCTCTATCTCACCCCCCTAAGTCGTTGCAAAGTGCCGAGCTGATCTCCCTGTGCTATGCTGCTGCTTCCCACTAGCTATCTATTTTACATTTGGTAGTGTATATATGTCATTACTACTCTTACTTCACCCCAGCTTCCCCTTCCCCCATCCCATGTCCTAACACCATACACAAAAATAAACTCCAGATGGATTAAAGACCTAAACACTATAAAACTCTTAGAGGAAAACATAGGAAAAACACTCTTTGACATAAACCACAGCAAGATTTTTTTTGACCCACCTCCTGGATTGATGAAAATAACAACAAAAATAAACAAATGGGACCTAATTAAACTTAAAAGCTTTTGCACAGCAAAGGAAACCATAAACAAGACGAAAAGACAACCCTCAGAATGGGAGAGAACATTTGCACATGAAACAACGGACGAAAGATTAATCTCCAAAATGTACAAACTCATGGGGCGGAAGACCTAAATAGACATTTCACCAAAGAAGACATACAGATGGCCAAGAGGCACATGAAAAGATGCTCAACATCACTAATTATTAGATTTACTTTTGAATGTTGACATGTGAGGAAAATTAAATTTATTTGGGGAGTGATAAAGTAGATGGAGAGATGTGGAGACTAAAGGGAATTCACGAGCAGTCTCAAAGTCCTTGAATGTTTATTGTACTTTTCTGTTTATTTAATTGTATTTCAACACTTTTCTTTTTTTTCTGCTTGGTATTGGTATATTGCCCGCACCAACAATTAGGTTCGTTTTATTTATTTGAATTTTAATTGAAGGAAACATTTTTATTTGAAAACACCAAACTTTTCTAACTAACCGCCTCCCCTCATCCTTCCTAATTAAAAATTCCTTCTTTATTCTCCCTTGGATTGATTTTCTCTACCTTACTTTTCTGGATTTTCCTTAAGTTTTTTTAATTTTCTCCCTCAGTGGTAGATCCTTCCTGACACATCAGTATTCTCATTTTACATTTACGTATTCTTTGTTTGTTCTATTTTGTGTCTCTGGCCAGACCTCAGTTTTTAGCCGGAAGATTCTGAGCTGAGTCCCAGGTCTTCACACTGTGTCCCTCCCAAAGGCAGGTATCCCTCTATAAGAAACTCAGACTGCTGGCACTTCCCAGTCCCATGTTGAGGTTCCTCCACCCCAGAGGTTTAAACTAAACCATAGGACTTAAGACGTTATGGAGATTCTAGAGACACGCTCTAAGGAATTGGTCATGGGACACTATGGACTCTTACCAAAACTAGCATCATATCTTCAAAACCAAAGAAGTAGATTGGAATGAGAAGGAGACTTCTAAATCAGGTATTGTGGGCATGAAGGGTGGTTCACGAGCGTTTTGAGTCAAAGAGCTAAAATTAATAGATGCCCACCAGGAAACGGGCAGGGTATGGGGAACTTGGGTGGGCATGATAAGAACCTCAACAGCCACCCACATACTGCCAGCCAGCTAAACACATATCCTAATACGACACAGCCGTAAGAGGATTCTTCTGTTTGGGCATTGATCATACCTTCAGATCTGTATAAGATTTGTATTCATTTAAATGAAGGTTGGTTAAATAAACTTTTCAAAAAAATAGTTAATGATATTGGGATTCCCCTTCTGAGTTATTAGGTAAAATCAATAATTCAAAGATATAATCCCTCTAATTGAGAATCTGTTAAAGATGATTTGTATTTTCATAAATAATGTATTATTACACTGTCTTCGGGCTAATTAAGTTAATTAGCATATTTAAACATGATAAATGGCAATCAAAATGCCATTTCTACATGTAGACCAGACAAGGAAGCAGGATTTTGTTTTTAATAGGACATACACAAATTACCAGACCATGTTAATGGTAGGGTATTTTTTGTTTTAATTAAGAAATAGATCCTAGAGAATGGATGATTTCTGTAGGCTTTCACAGAAGTATTTATTAAAAATATCCTCGTTTAGTTTTCATGTTTTATGGGGATAGTTTAAGAATTTTAAGAAGCGAAAACCCCTGGCTATGTAATACTGCCGATAGGAAAGGGTGTGCTCGTGGTCTTTGTGATCTCTGGACAATAAACTTTGTTTGGAAGTAGTCAGGGACTTTTGTCTATTTTGTTCACAGATGGATCCCAAGCATCAGGAATTGGGCTTGATAAAGAGAGGTACTCAAATATTCACTTACTAAATGAAAGGGGATTTTTAAGGAAAAATAATGTAATCTAAGTAAGGGATGTATTGTGGCTTGTTTCTGGCTGTAAACAAACTATATGTTTCTAAGATAGCACTGGTTATAGTCAATGAATTTGCCTAAGGGAACAAGACAGGAGTCACAATGTCTTTACAACCTAATCTCAGAAGTCACACACTGTCATTTCCACAATTACCCATGGTTATATAGGCCAGCACTCTTCAGTGTGAGAGGGGGCTACACAAAGGTCTGTCAGGCTAGAACTCAGTAAATACAAGAGGATGGAGAGTGGGATCATTTTGGAGGCTGGCTGCCACAGGGACATCCTGATATCCACTCCCAGCTTAAACGTCATTGATGTAAATGCTAAGTGTTCTCATTTGCTCATATATATTCAGCAGTTCCTCATTCCCAGCTGAAAAAAAAAAAATTCAAACCTGTGAAGCTCGCATATTACTCTCAGCTGTTGGCACTGACCAACTCTGACATCCCTACTCATACAGTTCCTCTCCAGTTAGCATCTGTGTATGTTCTGGATTGTAATCCTCCTTCCTTCTGTACTTGCTCCCACGATGATGCTCTTTCTTCTGTTTTCAGTCTCACCCTCTCACTGCATCATCCAATCAGCTTTTTCAATCTTTTAAAACTCCTTTATCTATGTAATTTCTTGCTTTAGTTACCACCTCTTCACTTGGCTTTTCCCTTCACAGTAAAACTTCTTAAGAAGTTGTTACTCTTGCTCTAATTTCTTCAACTTATATTCACTCCTCAGCCAACTCATATTCACCTTCCCAAAACTCCACTAAATCTTCTCTGGGAAAGGTTACCAGTTTCATCTCACCAAAGCCAACTAGCACTTTTCTAGGCCCAAGTTGCTTGGCAGTTCAGCAGTATTTGACATCTGTGGCCATCCTTGCTTAGAAACACTTTCTTTTCCTTGTCTTAGCTTATGGGATACTGTACCTTCATGGTTATACTCTAACTTCTTCATCTTTTCCTCTTCATATCTTTTCCTAACTCTTCTTCCAGGATCTTTGCCTCCTTATTCTCATTATTCAAGTCTCCTTATGTTATCTTGTTCTTCATATAGCTTTCAATGTTGACTGTTTTGTTCCTTGTCTCACATCAAATGACTTAATGAATTGAATTTCCAATAAGTTTAACATACACAAATTAAACTTTGATTTTGGTGCATGCTTTTAAGTTCCCTGATTTTATAATAGCTTCATGTGTATATGACTTATGTTTCCCAGAGTGGTTGTAAATAGAGTGTCAAAAATGCATTTTACACTTTTATATTTGTTATGACACATAACACAATGAGAGGGAACTATTTGGTGCTTAATACCCATTGAAATCAAATAATATATCAATATGACAGGACAAGTACACCCTATAAAATAAAGGCTATCTCAATTCTAGGCAGTGAACCAAATTTACTTCTAAGTGAAGTTGTTAATTAACCTTACTGTAATAATTCACACGAGCACAAATATCTAACACTGTAACTTAAGTAAGCATACATAGCACATCTGAATGGATAGAATATGCTTTAAGAAATATCCTCCGATGAATACAAGATGCTTTTTCTAGACTGACATCATTCATTTTTGTGTATGATTTGTATAGCTGCTGAGTGCTATTTTTACTCATTCCTTTACCACAGTGTAGATTGTAGAGGTCTCAATTCAGAGTGGCTGTATATAGATACAGATATAAAATGTATATGTAATATATACAATTTATATCTAATATATAATGTACATACATCATATATGTGTGTATATGTTCGATATATGTGTATATGTAATGTAACATGTATTATGTTACATATCACATCATGTAAATATGTGATGTAGTGGAAATACCATTTCCTTATCTTTCAACAAATAGTTACTGAGTACCTGTAGTGTGCGTGGCACTGGGGTTACAACAGCAAACACGTGCATAGGCCCCCCTGCGCTATGGATTCACTTCTCTTAAGGCAAACATACTAACCTATGAAAGGTCTTGACAGCTTTCTCTGTATTCATGAACGCCTGTGAGTTCATCATAAAGAATGCAAAATCTTAGTATAAATATAGATCTCCAAAAATAACTATGTGCTGATAAGCTATTATTATATTTGAGCTTAGGAGACAGATATATTCATCTAGCCATCTAGAAACCTAGTTAGCTAAATGACATAGATAGATGGATAGGTAGATGGATAAAACACACACCACTTGCCCCACCTCACTGCCACACACACGTACACATTGCTTTCAAACATAAATGCCATGGTTTAGAAGATTCTAAACTAAAAATAGTTAAAGGTTATATTTTTCAGCCTAATATACTACTTCTAGGTATGACTTTGGGAATATAGATATACATTTTTTTTCTTACATAGAGGAGAAGACATCTTCTCTATGTGACTCTGAAAGAAACTTTTGCTTGTGTTTAATGTATAGAATAAGGCAAGTCCTCATTTTGTAGGAATTTCAATAATCAGAATTGTATCTGTTACTTTCACTGCCCTTTATTAAGTGGAAGAATACAAGTTTTAATATTCATTGTTATCTTTTCCTGTCACCATAGACGTTTCTGATGGCTCTGTATGTGTGTGTTAAGCCTAGAATTTGTTATACACTATGTTCCAGAAACTCTGCTAATAAGAGTCAGCATTTGAACCCTGGCTCTCTAATGCATTCTGGTTCTAAGCACTGACATTATAATCCTGGCTTTGGAAATGTGTAAAGAAACTCACTAACTTAAATAGGGAATAATAAGTAATACCGAATTCACCTGAAGTCATTGTAGGACAAGACAGGCAATCGTAAAAGAAAGCACTTTTAATTCTTGATTAGAAGCCACAGTGAAATGAGTACAAGATATTACAGACACCAAAGTCCTATAATTACTGTGTCCCTGGGTAATTACTCCAGAAGTAGAGAATGTTTGAAAGCTTTGCACACTGACGAGTATAAGAAAGAAACACATTTTATGACTGCAAATCTGACCAAATGCAGCAATGATTAATTACTACTCTAGTTAAAATATCCTGTATAATCCACTAAAATTAATATAGCTAAAAATACCATTTATGCTTTTTCTACTATCGGAGTGCCAGCTTGTCAGTAAGAAAGAATATTTTGGTAATTCATCCTATCCATCTCTAGTCTTCAATGACAGATTGTTATGGCATTTTTTTTTTTTTTGGATCAGGACAGGGTTAAAACCCTTAACTTGAAAGACATGTCCAGTGTTTGGCTTAGAGACAGGGATTTCAAAGACAAGAGCCAAGGTTAGAGTGCTCGTGCCAAGAAGAAGGGTGGAAGGAGCATATGACTGGACCCATCTGTAGCAAACTGCCTTTGATGATGCGACAAAAAATAATGAAAACACAGCAAAGAACAGTGAATGATTCCAGTCATGAACAAAATCCTCTGGAAGAACAATAAAGATACTAGTGCAGAAAACATAACATTTCTTCCAGGAAGAAATTTTGAAAAGGAAAATCCATTTCTTTAACTTTTAAAGTCTTATGGCTTCTCTGTGGGCTCCGTCACATTTACATTCTCTCCTAACCTCATGTTGGCACTAATAATATTCATTAAAATTGACGGTGAAGCCCTGAGATGGAATGTCACTCTGCAGTATCTTTGCAATTTTATGATCAATAAAATACCCTTGTTCCAGAACACAGTAATCAATGTATGAGAAATGAATTTCAAACAAAACAACAGTAAAAGTATTAGCAAGATAAATATCTTTTAGATGTTAAAAATGCCATATGCAAAAAATAAACACAGCAACACATAGGATAGCTACAATTTTTGGAGAAGTCATGAAACGAAAGCTTGAAGGCTTATGAGCCAGCCTGCTAGAGAGAATTTAAGAATGACGAAGATAATTATTACCCCATAATATCTGTGCATAGTGTAGTAATTGCTTTCTGGCTCCAAAGCTATAGGTTCAGAGTGAAATGTACCAAATGAGAATTGCATCTTTTTATACCTGGTGATGAGATGTAGCATATTCTGGATCTATGGTTTATTGGAACAATATAAAATAGTTAATGCATTATATAATCTTCTAAGCCAGATTTCACTTTCTCTCTAGATTGCTTTCCTGAAGTTTATTCATCTGGATTTCCATTTTCCTTTCCATGTGGGAAGTTTATGAAGCCTCACTAATTGGGCTGGACATTTCTAAAATGCAAAGTGCGGACTAATGATAGCATTTTCATTCTTCACTCGTGTGCTCCAAGAAGGCCCCCAGGAGAAGTAGTTTGGGTCTGCACTCACTTTCTGTCCCACTTTTGGGCAATCCCATCACTAATCAGGCTATGCTCCTACTGGTAGTGTTTGTAACTAATCCACTCCTGAGAGTGGAGCCCATAATGAGATTCTTGAGACCGTGCAGTGCTCACTCTGCCCTCATGGCTACCTGGGCCATGCTGTCAGGTTGGAAGATGCCCCTTAGAATGGAAAGACTGAGATTTGACCCAAAAAAGTACTCATTCCAATTGAAGAAGTTTTGTGAAGCCTAATAATTGCTGTATGAGGTTCAGCTAAATCTGGCTTAGAATATTTTATAAAGTTGTAATTGTTTATACTCTTCCAGCAAAGCGCAGATATAGATATTGTGTATTCTCACCATTTCATAGTAAAATGAAATTTACTTAGTTTTACTAAGTAAAACTGTTTCTTCGGGAGATAAAAATTTACTACTACTCTAGGCACACATATCATAATAATTATTTTTGTTATCTTTAAGGTAGTTTAACTCAAATGATCATGATTTAGGAGTAATAGGGTTTCAAGTTAATATGATACTAAAATCACAAAAAAATGACCCTACAATGAAGTTCTCTATGCAAATCGTGATGCTAACTTTTAAACTAAGTGCAGTAAGCATTGAGTCATTCTGCCTGCAAGAAGTACAGTACCTGTGGCACTTTGAGTGTCCATGGAAGAATATCAGAGTATTGAGGGACTCTAGTGGCAGGTCATCAGGCTTTTAGAGACATGAGACAACTAACCTTGGTGTCAGTAGTGAAAGGAGGAGAAATCAGGGGTTGAGGCCTGGGGTGGAAGGCTGTGTGTTCCTTCCGCACGTGATGTGAAGAGCCTAGCTATTAACAAGGCTGAAAAAGCCTTGCAGCTTCATGTCACCCTGAAGCACTTCCTTATGTCATTCATGGGGGCCAGGATGCAATCAGCATAAGGACGACCATTCTAACAATGAACACAGTTTGACATAGGAACAGGATGAAAAATAAGCGTGAAATGAGATGATTATGTCATGTGAATCATTTATGTTGGGCATTCATCTAACAGGGATGACATAAAAATATGGATGAAACCAATCACAGAAGAGACTGATGTACAGCCAAAAGAAAATAAGAAAAGCAATTTGTTTAGAATATACAGTCAGTTACATCAATAGAGCCAAGAGTTGGGAAATCTAGCTCATATTTCTGGAATGATGACAATTGTTCCTTAATGTAATCTTAACTGATTTCAACTCAAATAAAACTAAAAAAAGAGACAGCACTGACTGTCCTACACAGAAACATACATTATCATGAGGTTTGCCTCTTTACTTGGGACACTTCAAAAACCAGAGCTCAAGTCACTTTCAGTGCCACAATTAAAATATTACAGAAAGGTATTTGCTGCTTTTGTGAAATGGACAGTTCACCATAATCTACTTTTGTACTCAGAAACTGCCCCAATTGTGTTGGCTTTAAGTATTAACATTTGCTTTAAAAATCACATTAGTTCTTGCTCTCTGAGTCTTGAAATGGCCTTTATCCAAAAGTGATAAAATTCTGAGCTGAGTTTGCTTGGCAGCCAATACCAGCCACCAGATCAACATCAGGTACCAGAGAAGTCTGGGTCTCTAAAAGGATGGCTCATTAAAACTGAATGTCAAGAGATTCAAACAAATAAAATTTGAAACATAATGCAACAAAGGGTAAGAAGATAGCATTGGAACGGGGGGACCACTTTTCCAAAAAGCGTAGGAATGGTTGACCTGAATGATTTTCGGCTCTGTCTTCTTACATATTGTAGTTGTATATTTAATCACATCATTAAAAAAAAAATGATTGGGGGCTATTTCCTCCCTATCTTTTCATCTGCCAGAGGGGCTTTGCAAGACAGTGGTGAGCTGCCCTTAAACAGCTAATGACAATGTGAAGTAAACCCCAGCCTTTTCAATTAGTCTTTAAAAATCAGTCTTGCCCCGCCCCCCCAACAGGCAGTAGAGTTGACAGGTGCGGAATTTGCCTCTGTGCCATCTTGCTGTTGGCTGCTATCCGTGCCATAGTTGGAATCTGAATCTTGAACTTTCTGAGGAGAGCATCTGAGCTTCAGGGTTCCTATCAGCTGAAAAATAATTAAGAAATTAGAGGACCTTCGAGATGGCAGAGGAGTAAGACATGGAGATTACCTTCCTCCCCACAAATACATCAAAAATACATCTACACGTGGAACAGCTCCTACAGAACACCTACTGAACGCTGGCAGAAGACCTCAGACTTCCCAGAAGGCAAGAAACCCCCCACATACCTGGGTAGGGCAAAAGGAAAAAGAATAAACAGAGACAAAAGGATAGGGACGGTACCTGCACCAGTGGGAGGGAGCTGTGAAGGAAGAAAGGTTTCCACACACTAGGAAGCCCCTTCGCAGGCGGAGACTGCTGGTGGCAGAGGGGGGAAGCTTCGGGGCCGTGGAGTAGAGCGCAACAACAGGGGTGCGGGGGGCAAAGCGGAGAGATTCCCGCACAGGGGATCAGGGCCGACCGGCACTCACCAGTTCAAGAGGCTTGTCTGCTCACCCGCCGGGCATGTGGGGGCTGAGAGCTAAGGCTCAGGCTTCAGAGGTCAGCTCCCAGGGAGAGAACTGGGGTTGGCTGCATGAACACAGCCTGCAGGGTGCTAGTGCACCACAGCTAGCCGGGAGGGAGTCCAGGGAAAAGTCTGGAACTGCCTAAGAGGCAAGAGAACATTGTTTCCTGGTGCGCGAGGAGAGGGGATTAAGAGCGCTGCTAAAGGAGCTCCAGAGACAGGTGTGAGCCGCAGCTATCAGCGCAGACCCCAGAAACGGGCATGAGATGCTAAGGCTGCTGCTGCAGCCACCAAGAGGCCTGTGTTCAAGCACAGGTCACTATCCACACCTCCCCTCCCGGGAGCCTGTGCAGCCCACCACTGCCAGGGTCCCGTGATCCAGGGACAACTTCCCCGGGAGAACGCACGGTGCACCTCAGGCTGCTGCAATGTCATGCCGCCTCTGCCGCCACAAGCTCGCCCCACACCCGTACCCCTCCCTCCCCCTGGCCTAAGTGAGCCAGAGCCCCCTAATCAGCTGCTTCTTTAACCCTCTCCTGTCTGGGCGAAGAAGAGACGCCAGAGGGCGACCTACATGCAGAGGCAGGGCCAAATCCAAAGCTGAACTCCAGGAGCTGTGCGAACAGAGAGAAAGGGAATTTTCTCCGTGCAGCCTCAGAAGCAGCAGATTAAATCCCCACAGTCAACTTGATGTAGCCTGCGTCTGTGGAATACCTGAATAGACAACGAATCATACCAAAACTGAGGAGGTGGACTTTGGGAGCAACTGTAGACTTAGGGTTTGCTGTATGCGACTGACTAGTTTCTGATTTATATGTTTATCTTAGTTTAGTTTTGGGCGCTTGTTATCATTGGTGGATTTGTTTATTAGTTTGGTTGCTTTCTTTTTTTTATTACTTTTTTAATTCTAATAATTATTTAATTTTTTTTATTTTAATAACTTTGTTTTCTTTTTCTTTCTTTCTTCTTTTTGTTCTCCCCTTTCTTCTGAGCTGTGAGCTGTGTGGCTGACAGGGTCTTGGTGCTCCAGCTGGGTGTCAGGCCTGAGCCTCTGAGGTGGGAGAGCCAAGTTCAGGACACTGGACTACCAGAGACTTCCTAGCCCCACATACTATCAATTGACTAGAGCACTCCCAGAGATCTTTGTCTCAGTGCTAAGACCCAGCTCCACTCAATGACCAGCAAGCTCCAGTGCTGGACATCCCATGCCAAACGACTAGCAAGGCAGGAACACAACCCCACCCATTAGCAGAGAGGCTGCCTAAAATCATATTAAGTTCATAGACACACCAAAACACACCACCAGACACGATCCTGCCCACCAGAAAGACAAGATCCAACTTCATCCAACAGAACACAGGCACTAGTCCCCTCCACCAGGATGCCTACACAACCCACTGAACCAACTTTACCCACTGGGGGCAGACACCAAAAACAACCAGAACTACGAACCTGTGGCCTGCAAAAAGGGGACCCCAAACACAGTGAGTTAAGCAAAATGAGAAGACAGAGAAATATGCAGCAGACGAAGGAGCGAGGTAAAAACCCACCAGACCAAACAAATGAAGAGGAAATAGGCAGTCTACCTGGAAAAGAATGCAGATTAATGATAGCAAAGATGATCCAAAATCCTGGAAATAGAATGGAGAAAATACAAGAAACGTTTAAAAAGGACCTGGAAGAACTAAAGAGCAAACAAACAACGATGAACAACACAATAAATGAAATTTACATTTTTCTAGAAGGAATCAATGGCAGAATAACTGAGGCACAAGAACGGATAAGTGACCTGGAAGATAAAATAGTGGAAATAACTAGCACAGAGCAGAATAAAGAAAAAAGAATGAAAAGAATTGAGGACAGTCTCAGAGACCTCTGAGACAACATTAAATGCAACAACATTTGAAATATAGCAGTCCCAGAAGAAGAAGAGAAAAAGAAACAGACTGAGAAAATATTTGAAAAAATTATAGTTGAGAACTTCCCTAATATGGGAAAGGAAATAGTCAATCAAGTCCAGGAAACACAGAGAATCACATACAGGATAAATCCAAGGAGAAACACGCCAAGACACATTAATCAAACTATCAAAAATTAAATCCAAAGAAAAAATATTAAAAGCAGCAAGGGAAAGGAAACAAATAACATACAAGGGAATCCCCATAAGGTTACCAGCTGATCTTTCAGCAGAAACTCTGCAAGCCAGAAGGGAGTGGCAGGACATATTTAAAGTGATGAAAGGGAAAAACCTACAACCAAGATTACTATACCCAGCAAGGATCTCATGCAGATCTGATGGAGAAATTAAAACCTTTACAGATAAGCAAAAGTTAAGAGAATTCAGCACCACCAAACCAGCTTTACAACAAATGCTAAAGGAACTTCTCTAGGCAGGAAACACAAGAGAAGGTAAAGACCTACAAAAACAAACATGAAACAATTAGGAAAATGGTAATAAGAACATACATATAATTAATTACCTTAAATGTAAATGGATTAAATCCTCCAACCAAAAGACATACACTGGCTGAATAATACAAAAACAAGACCCGTATATATGCTGTCTATAAGAGACCCACTTCAGACCTAGGGACGCATAAAGACTGAAAGTGAAGGGATGGAAAAAGATATTCCATGCAAAGGGAAATCAAAAGAAAGCTGGAATAGCAATTCTCATATCAGACAAAATAGACTTTAAATTAAGACTATTACAAGAGACAAATAAGAACACTACATAATGATCAAGGGGTCAATCCAAGAAGAAGATATAACAACTGTAAATATTTATGCACCCAACAGAGGAGCACCTCAATATATACAGCAAATGCTAGCAGCCATAAAAGGGGAAAATGCGAATAACACAATAATTGTAGGGGACTTTAACACCGACTTTCACCAATGGACAGATCATCCAAAATGAAAATAAGGAAACACAAGCTTTAAATGATACATTAAAAAAGATGTTCTTAATTGATATCTATAGGACATTCCATCCAAAACCAACAGAATACACTTTCTTCTCAAGTACTCATGGAACATTCTCCAGGATAGATCATATCTTGAGTCACAAATCAAGCATTGGTAAACTTAAGCAAACTGAAATCGTATCATGTAGTTTTTCCAACCACAACGCTATGACACTAGATGTCAATTACAGGAAAAACACTATAAAAAAATATAAACCAAATGTAGGCTAAACAATACACTACTAAATAACCAAGAGATCACTGAAGAAATCAAAGAGAAAATCAAAAAATACCTGGAAACAAATGACAATGAAAACACAACAGCCCCAAACCTATGGGAGGCAACAAAAGCAGTTCTAAGAGGGAAGTTTATAGCAATACAATCGTACCTCAAGAAACAAGAAAAATCTCAAGTAGACAACCTAACCTTACACCTAAAGCAATTAGAGAAAGAAGAACAACAAAAAAACCCCAAAGTTAGCAGAAGGAAAGAAATCATAAAGATCAGATCAGAAATAAATGAAAAAGGAATGAAGGAAACGATAGCAATGATCAATAAAACTAAAATCTTGTTCTTTGAGAAGATAAACAAAATTGATAAACCATTAGCCAGACTCATCAAGAAAAAGAGATTTGAGAAGACTCAAATCAATAGAATTAGAAATGAAAAAGAAGTAACAACTGACACTGCAGAAATGCAAAGGATCATGAGAGATTACTGCAAGCAACTATATGCCAATAAAATGGACAACCTGGAAGAAATGGACAAATTCTTAGAAAAGCACAACCTTCCAAGACTGAACGAGGAAGAAATAGAAAATATAAACAGAACAATCACAAGCACTGAAATTGAGGCTGTGATTAAAAATCTTCCAACAAACCAAAGCCCAGGACCAGATGGCTTCACATGCAAATTCTATCAAACATTAGAGAGGGACTAACACCTATCTTTCTAAAACTCTTCCAAAATATAGCAGAGGGAGGAACACTCCCAAACTCATTCTACGAGGCCACCATCACCCTGATACCAAAACCAGGCTAAGATGTCACAGAAAAGGAAAACTACAGGTCAGTATCACTGATGAACATAGATGCAAAAATCCTGAACAAAGTCCTAGCATACAGAATCCAGCATCACATTAAAAGGATCGTACACCATGATCAAATGGGGTTTATCCCAGGAAGGCAAGGATTCTTCAATATACACCAATCAACCAATACAATACACCATATTAACAAATTGAAGGAGAAAAACAATATGATAATCTCAACAGATGCAGAAAAAGCTTCTGACAAAATTCCATACCAATTTGTGATAAAAACTCTCCAGAAAGTAGGCATAGAGGGAGCTTACCTCAACATAAGAAAGGCAATATATGACAAAACCACAGCCAACATCATTCTCAATGGTGAAAAGCTGAAACCATTTCCACTAAGATCAGGAACAAGACAAGGTTGCCCACTCTCACCACTGTTATTCAACATAGTTTTGGAAGTCCTAGCCACAGCAATCAGAGAAGAAAAAGAAATAAAAGGAATCCAAATCAGAAAAGAAGAAGTAAAACTGTCACTATTTGCAGATGACATGATACTATACATAGAGAATCCTAAAGATGCTACCAGAAAACTACTAGAGCTAATCCATGAATTTGGTAAAGTAGCAGAATACAGAATTAATGCACAGAAATCTTTTACATGTCTTCACACTAATGATGAAAATCTGAAATAAATTAAGGAAACACTCCCTTTTACCATTGCAACAGAAAGAATAAATTACCTAGGGATAAACCTACCTAAGGAGACAAAAGACCTGTATGCAGAAAACTATAAGACACTGATGAAAGAAATTAAAGATGATACAAAGAGATGGAGAGACATACCATGTTCTTGGATTGGAAGAATCAACAATGTGAAAATGACTATATTACCCAAATCAATCTACAGATTCAATGCAATCCCTATCAATCTACCAATAGCATTTTTCATAGAACTAGAACAAAATATTGCACAATTTGTATGGAAACACAAAAGACCCCAAACAGCCAAAGCAATCTTCAGGAATAGAAACTGAGCTAGAGGAATCAGGCTCCTGAACTTCAGACTATACTACAAAGCTACAGTAATCAAGATAGTATGGTACTGGCACAAAAACAGAAATATAGATCAATGGAACAGGATAGAAAGGCAAGAGATAAACCCATGCACGTATGGTTACCTTTTCATTGATAAAGGAGGCAAGAGTATGCAATGGAGAAAAGACAGCCTCTTCAATAAGTGGTGCTGGGTAAACTGGACAGCTACATGTAAAAGAATGAAATTAGAACCCTCCCTAATACCATACACAAAAATAAACTCAAAATGGATTAAAGACCTAAATATAAGGCCAGACACTATAAAACTCTTAGAGGAAAACATAGATGGAACACTCTGACATAAATCACAGCAAGATCCTTTTTGACCCACCCCCTAGCGAAATGGAAATAAATACAAAAATAAACAAATGGGACCTAATGAACCTTACAAGCTTTTGCACAGCAAAGGAAACCATAAACAAGATGAAAAGACACCCGTCAGAATGGCAGAAAATATTTGCAAACAAAGCAACTGACAAAGCATTAATCTCTAAAATATAGAAGCAGTGTATGCAGCTCAATATCAAAGAAACAAACAACCCAATCCAAAAATGGTCAGAAGTCCTAAACAGACATTTCTCCAAAGAAGATATACAGATGGCCAACAAACACGTGAAAAGATGCTCAACATCACTATCATTAGAGAAACGCAAATCAAAACTACAATGAGGTATCACCTCACACTGGTCAGAATGGCCACCATCAAAAAATCTACAAACAATAAATGCTGGAGTGGGTGTGGAGGAAAGGGAACCCTCTTGCGCTATTGGTGGGAATGTAAATTGATACAGCGACTATGGAGAACACTATGGGGGTTCCTTAAAAAACTAAAAATAGAACTACCATATGACCCAGCCATCCCACTACTGGTCATATACCCTGAAAAAACCATAATTCAAAAAGAGTCATGTACCACATTGTTCATTGCAGCACTATTTACAGTAGCCAGGACATGGAAGCAACCTAAGTGTCCATTGACAGATGAATGGATAAAGAAGATGTGGCACAATACAATGGAATATTACTCAGCCTTAAAAAGAAATGAAATTGAGTTATTTGTAGTGAGGTGGATGGACCTAGAGTTTGTCATACAGAGTGAAGTACGTCAGAAAGAGAAAAACAAATACCGTATGCTAACACATATATATGGAATCTAGGGGGGAGAAAAAGGTTCTGAAGAACCTAGGGGCCGGACAGGAATAAGATGCATACGTAGAAAATGGACTTGAGAACACGGGGAGGGGGAAGGGTAAGCTGGGATGAAGTGAGAGAATGGCATTGACATGTATACACGACCAAATGTAAAATAGCTAGCTAGTGGGAAGCAGTCGCATAGCACAGGGAGATCAACTAGGTGCTTTGTGACCACATAGAGGGATGGGGTAGGGAGGGTGGGAGGGAGACTCAAGAGAGAGGGGATATGGAGATATATGTATATGTATAGGTGATTCACTTTGTTATACAGCAGCAACTAACACAACAATGTAAAGCAATTATACCCCAATCAAGATGTCAAGAAACAAATCAGTCTTTTCCTTATTCTTAGCCTAATAGTAGAGGTTTGGCTGTTTATTTTGATTTTTACCTCAGTTTTTACTTCACCTGTTATTCATGATTTCTTCCTTCTTCCCTTTATTGTTAGTGCCTCCCCCTGTGGAAAGAAAGAATGGCTTCTAGTGACTCTCAAGAAATAGTAGCATTGAATAAGTTATGGTAGATATACATATGTGTGTGTATATATACTCAGTATAGTGTTATGTGTATGTACATGTATACATACATATCTACATGTGTTTATATATATATATTTTTTTTTTTTTTAAACTAGAGGTTGCCAAGTGTGGAATCAGAAAAAGGGTGTGATTGTTGTTGGTGGGTTGTCATGAACTGCAAGGGTGAATCAAAAAATGAATGATTCTGGGCTTCCCTGGTGGCGCAGTGGTTGAGAGTCCGCCTGCTGATGCAGGGGACACGGGTTCGTGATCTGGTCCAGGAAGATCCCACATGCTGCAGAGTGGCTGGGCCCGTGAGCCATGGGCGCTGAGCCTGCGCGTCCGGAGCCTGTGCTCCGCAACAGGAGAGGCCATGGCAGTGAGAGGCCCGCGTACTGCAAAAAAAAAAAAGAATGATTCTGTGCCTTTTCTGTCTATTGTGTAAGAAGTGCTTCATACATTGTCCTGAGTTGCTTAGAACTGGAGAGGGAAATAAGAGGGAAAAGACCTTTAGTGGGTATTTGGCTCTACTTCTTGAGAGGACAGATGGATTTTATGTGGAGACTCTGTGGTCCTGGGCATTGTGGAGTGGGATGATTGCAGAGAAACTGTTTGTCCTTAGAGTCTCCTTTGAGCCACAAGCTACCAGCCTATTCATTAGTCTCCCCTCCCCACCAAATCCTAGGGCACTAATCTAATTCTTGAGTATGAAGATGTATACATATATTTTTTTCTTATTTTTATTTTTCTTCATCTCACTCCCAAAACATCTCACTGAAAATAAATAGGGTGAGATATGTTACTGTTTAAACAATTATGATTTATATTTTTAAAATATATATTTAATTTACTAGAGATCTTATTAATAAAATATTCATGTATGAACATATATTGGTAAAATGTGAATGTCTTCTATGTCAGACATTGTGTTAGATGCTTCAGGCACTTGATCTCCGATCCTTAACAAAAGACTGCAAGGTTAATGTGATAGTTTTCAGATGAGGAAAATGAGGCTCGTAGTGGTTGAAAAACATACCTAATTAGTACAGATCTGGGTTATTTCCATTATACTCCATTGTGCTCAGAATAAAGTAAGTATAGATAAGTCAAGTTTGAAAATAGTGAGAGATTTTAATTCATTTATCACTTACCATGTGGTTTAAGGGATAGGAAATACCTACAGAATGTGGCACTGTCCTCCCATCCAAACCTCATTCTTGGAAGCTGTGACATTCTTTACTGCTAAGCCCACAAGCAGTTTTGGAATACTTCTTTTCATAGATGAGAGGAAATTCTAGCCCCTCAAATCTATGGATAGAACTTTATGTTTTTTTCATCCTTTTAAATATGTTCTCCCTTTTCTAATTACCCTCCTCTTTTAGATCGTGTGTGTGTTTGCAGCTTCTTTTTACTAACAGGTGCAGCTACGAGGAATATCTGCGGCCAACGTCTAGGTCAGTGTACTAGGATTTGCCCAATTTTTACCGCATGAGTTTTCCCTTAACCACGTTTTTATCACTTAGTTTCATCTTGTTATACTCTAGTATCCCCACCTTTCATCCTTGGAACAAGGACATGAATAAATAAATGCAATAATTATTTCTTATTCTTGGCCTTAGTAAACTTCTTACCATTTATTGCTGAGTAATTAATCCGCCATTCATGGGCATTTTGGTCTCAGTACTGTTGCCTGAGGCTTCAAGGGACATGCACAGCTCTTTATATTAAACCTTAATGAGCATGTCTCTCATATTTTTTATATGCATAATAAATTGAAAGGCTAAACCAAATCAAACTTTCATTTTTTAGTTCTTACCCTGGCATTTCAGCAGTTAAAATGTCCAGATAATAAATTATAGACTGAGCGTTGTTATTACCTTTTATTTATTTATTTTTGTGCTACGCGGGCCTCTCACTGTTGTGGCATCTCCCGTTGTGGACCACAGGCTCCGGACGCGCAGGCCCAGCGGCCATGGCTCACGGGCCAGCCGCTCCACGGCATGTGGGATCTTCCCGAACCGGGGCACGAACCCGTGTCCCCTGCATCAGCAGGCAGACTCTCAACCACTGCGCCACCAGGGAAGCCCTGTTATTACCTTTTTAAAGAGAAATATTCCATTTGGCTTAGCAGAGGCTTAAACCATGCAGCATTAGGCCTCTTGTTAGCGTGGCTTTCCTGTTCCAGGTAGCAGGTGGTGGCATGAGTATTACATTCAGACAAGTCTGAGTCCAACCTCTGCTCTGTCCTTATATTTCTTGGTATGTGTTCTCAGTCTCAAGAGTCCTAAGTACTCTGAGCCTCAGTTTTCTTATTTATAAAATGGATTCATAATAGGTACTTTTCAGGATTGTTATGAGCATCATAGAGACTGTATCTAAGACCCCAGTGTAATTGTAGCTCCTGTATTAATATTATTATAATTTATATGCAGTACATACGCGTGAAAGCCAAAGAGGATCAGTTATTTTATGATTTATTGAGCATCTTCTATATAAGACAAATTGTACTAGGCATCTTTGATAGAGGAACACAGAGAAATAAGACATGGAATTTCCCATGAATGAGTTCATCCCAAAAAGATACATATGTATACTACATAGAACCATACACATACATGTGCAAGATGGCCACATATCAGGTCACATACAATAACTTCCTGAACTAGAAACATCAGGAGCTCACCACCTGTCGAGAAGCTCTCACCAGTGTCAACTGTTCTAGGTCAATGTCCCCCCCTTGTGGACAGAATAAAGAACAGTTTGACCTAATAGCACTTTCCATTACTACCTTTATGTCTTCTTCTGGTAGGGAGAGAGTGCCTTTGGGAGATGAAGTGCTGGTGATTAGGAGGTGAGTGGATGGACAGTCTCTAAAAGTTTTACCTACTTTTCACTGCATGCTACATTTTTTGTTAATTTCCTCAAAGGTATTCCTTCTTTATAAAGCACAAGCAATATGTTTACCTGCTTCCTGCAACACCTCGGAAAACATTTCTTTACTTGAAATTGCTCTAATTCTGAATTCTTTTTTTTTTTTTTTTTTTTTTT
>NW_020172293.1:6509932-6694004 GCF_003031525.2 Neophocaena asiaeorientalis asiaeorientalis | reverse complement strand
TTTTTTTTGCGGTACGCGGGCCTCTCACTGCTGTGGCCTCTCCCGTTGCGGAGCACAGGCTCCGGACGCGCAGGCTCAGTGGCCATGGCTCACAGGCCCAGCCGCTCCGCGGCATGCGGGATCCTCCCAGACCGGGGCACGAACCCGTGTGCCCTGCATCGGCAGGCGGACTCTCAACCACTGCGCCACCAGGGAAGCCCCCTGAATTCTTTAACTCTGAAATACTAATCTCTGAATACTACCTTTTGTTACTTTATGTCTCAAATTACTAATCATTATCTTCTATCTCATGGTGACCCCCAATCCTCCTTATTCTCTTAATCTCTGCCTCTTCTTTGTCATGGTCACAGCCATCATCCCCATCATAAGAGCTATCATTTCCCATGTGGTAGATGATCTTCAAAATCCTTTACATATACTTTACATATACTTTACGTACTCTTTTAATCATCACAGCCCTATGAATTAGGTGCTACCGGTTCACACACTACCCTACCTATAAATTCAAAATATAAAAAACTCTGAAATTTATTTAAAAATGTTTTAACTCACTCAACATGAAAACCTGATACAAACTGACATGAGGCTATTGGTAGTCTTTATTTACCCCATTGAAGGTAAATGGTCATATATTTTACTTCCAAAGTATTCATATATTTTATTAGGGAATTGATAGTATAAACTTGCTGGATATACACCTAAAATATAGTATGTGAAGCATAATATCTGCCTAAATTTTGAAAAATTCTGAATTAAATAATCTCATTTTTTGTCATAGAGGTTTGAAATAAAGGGCTGTGAATGAGTTTTGCTGTCATCTCCACTTCACAGCTAAGGAAACAGAGGCTGGAATAAATTGAGTGATTGCCCAAAGTCACCCACTAGTAAGTGACACAGCTAAGATTCAGAGTCACTGTGTATGTAGAGGCTGATTTCTAAGCATGTGCCTTCTTCTGACAAATGCTGTAGCCCTAAGTTTTCTCAGCTCTGCTTTACACACTTTACATCCACATTTTCCACAATCTTTATCTTATTTCTAGTTTTTGCTTTTGGACTACTGAGAAAGCTGTGTATTATATTGTTCAGTTCCATTAAGAGTTTGATTTACAATTTCAGCTAGATCTTCAGTGCAGCCCCGTATGTCTCCCATTCATTCCATAGAAATATCTACTCTTAGAGCCCTCAGCCTTTGCTCCCCACATTTCATACCTTCTTGATGACACCTGCCCTATCCCAGTCTACGTATATATTGCATCCATTTCTTTCCTCCATCGCTCCAGGATTAATTGCCATGGATCCGTCCTGCCCAGGGTCTTCAGCTCTTTCTACTAAAGAGCAGATCTTTCTAAAGCAGATCTGGTCAGGTTACTCCCTTATTTAAAAATTGTAGGGAATTCCCTGGTGGTGCAGTTGTTGGGATTTGGCACTCTCACTGCTGGGCCCCGGGTTTGATCCCTAGTTAGGAGAACTTTAAAGAAAAAAATTGTAGGTGGCTTTCCATTGGCTATAGGATTGAGCTCTTAAACCCTCACAAAGGAATTAAAGACACTTTCCATTGTATGGTCTTGGTCTCTATGTCTGAGTCTTACATCCTCAGTCTTTAACATACTTTTGATATTCTAATCATATCAGACTATTCAGGGTTCCCCAAATATTCCAGTACTTCCATATCCCACTGTCTGCAGTCATGTGATTTTCTTTACTTGGAGTGTCCTCATATACTTTATGTACTTGGTGATATTCTGTTCGGTTTCAAAGCCCAGTTCGAATGCTATACTCTTTATTACACCTTCCTAATTTCACACAGGTCCTTCAGTTTACTGAAACCCCACCAAAGTACTATATTATTTTTCTGTAATATTATAGGATTTGCTCACATTCAAGTTAAATAGTTGCATGGTGGTTTTGTTTCCATTTATTTGTGAGTCCCTTAAATCATAACAGCTTCTTACCTTTCTTCTTGACACCCGTGTCAATTAATGGCCTATACAAGAACCTAATAATAATTGACTTAAATTAAAATTCAACATTCATGTGAATCATAGCTATTCATTACTTGCAATAGGGAATATTAAAATGTAGTGAGCAAGTTAAACATGTCTGCTTTGAGATTATTTAAAACAAGCTGAATATTAGGTTGTGTTTCTGTCATTATAACATTTTATCAGCAAGTAGAAGGGTGTCTGACCTAGACTTGATACTCAGTATACGGGTTAAGTAAGTAGAAAAATGATAAATTCATTTTATCATGTTGGGGTTCTAATCTGTAATTAATAAACCTTTGTTTATCCTACTTAATTCCTATCCCGTGTGAATTGATGACTAGACTTATTCTTTTGTTATTGAGTTAATTCTCATACTAATATTATCTTTTCATCTTTATGCTCAGATTTTAGGTTTGTAATCCTTTATTCAATTTACTTTTTATTTCATTAATATATTTTCAGAGTAAAAGTGTGGATATATTTGACTTTGTTAAATACCAAACCACATTCCTGTTTTGGTGAATCCAATGATTTATGCAAGTCAGACATTCTCATTCTTTATACATACATAATATATATTTTTCTGGGTAGTAATACCTTTATACCTATAATTTTGTGCCTACTATTTACTATTTTAAATTGAGAATTTTATTTTTTAAATACTCTACTGAAAGGCCATTATTCACATTGTATAAACACTGTATACCAGTGTCCCTTTTGGAAGAAAACTTTGCACAAGGATCTTTCTTACCTTGAGGTTTGTCATTGCTCTGTACGCATTTGCTGTTTCACACACATATGTTTGTTTTATTCTCTCTCTCATTATTCCCCACCCCTGGAGGAAGACAGTGAGCTGAGTTATGTCCAATAATTTTGTCATAAAATGCTGTTCTGTTTGCATCGAGTGGTTATCAACCCTCATGAATGGCAGCATGCCATACAATCATTCATGACTGACATTCTGTTCCAGACCTTGCTGCCACCTCTTATTATGCTTCCTGCCAGATGCTTCCTAAATATTCCTCATTTTTTATTTTTTCCCATTATTCTTCTATGTTCAACCATATGAATGTTTTTCTCCTTCAGGAACCAAAGGTAGTGTGAAAGACAGTAGAAACAAGCCATCAACCACTGAGTAGGAAATCACCTTGAATATCATAGATAGGGAAGTTTTATTGGGTTAGCGAGCCCTTTCTTTAAAGTGAGTAAAGACCTCGCAAGACTCATTCTGAATGTAACTTTGTCAGAACAATCAGCTTCACAGCCTATTTCTTATTATAAATAATTCTTACTCCTTTTTGTGTCAACTAAGATTGAAAACAATTACAGTATGTCTGAGGAAATTACCTCTATGAATGTAGTAACTCACTGTTTAGAGAACATATCTGTTAGTGGATTTTTAAATGTTTGTTATGACAAGCTATGCAATTTAAACACATTAAAACTAGTTTTTACCTATATCAGAGAAAGAATCGGAAATCCAGTAGAATTTTTATAAAGAAGGCTATTTTCAGCCAGGACTAACAGTTCCACGCAACATCTTAATTCACCAGTTTGAATTAAGTATGTATTCATTGATTAAACAAACGCTTTTATAGTGCCTACACGGTGCCAAACTTATTTTAGGCGTGGGAGATGCAGAGGTTAATAAGATGGAGAAAGCTTTTGTCCTCATGGACTTTAAATTGTAGTGGTGAAGACAGACAATGAAGAATTATTGAAATAATTAAAACACGAGATGATACTGGAAAATGAGAGGTGAAAGTGCAATAAACATTAAAGCAGGGTGATGCCATATGAGTGAGAATGGAACCCACCCTGAAGGTCCTGGGAAGGCTTCTCCAAGGTGACATTTGAAGGGAAAAAGATAATCACTCATACTGGGAAATATATATATCAAATTTGTGTATGTGTATGAATGAAAGAGAAACTAAACTTTCCATCTTGTACAGTGTAAATGATGTTATGATTCTGTAGTTGGAAACCCTGGAAAACAGAAAGATTGGAATGGTAAAAAAAACAAAAAAAAAACAGTGATTGTAAGAAATTATACAACTGCAGCTTTATTGATCTCTATGCTTTGCATTAAACTGCCTACATTGCCTAAGACCCCCCATATTGGTTGCCTAAAATTTTAAAGAAAATTATCAAGAAATAAATGTTTTAAATTTAAAGGCGCATTATTCTAGGAAAACATGAGGACATACTGTTTAAAATGTTTTCAACGAATGTACGTCTAAAACCACACGTGTCTGTTCAGTGAGCATATTAGTCAAAACTTCAAAATCATTCTGTCAGAGCAGAAAACCTCCTCTAAGCACAAGAGCCACTGACCACAGATTTTACTCCCAGAAAAATAGCTGTTTGCAAGTTATTTCTGTGGAAGAGATTTGATGCACATTTAAAATAGCCTGTACTTGATTTCATTCTATTTTTGAAAATTCAAAATAGGATTAAACTATATATAAACTTTAAATATTTGAAAATGTTTGGAGGTTTAAAGACTATAAATTTCTAGTATTTACTTTTTCAAATACTTAATATTTAGATGATTTAAAGAATTATCAATATTTATCTGCTAGATACAGATATTATACTAAATTCTAGCCACTCCTTTCCATTTCTTAAAAGATATTTTTAAAATATTTTATTATGGCAATGAAAGGTTTTAGTACCATGTGGCATCATTAATCAATATTTTAGTCTTATCTAGAGGCAGAAGACAAAATTTGGTTGCTATACCAGTGATTAGGACCAAACATGTATTAAATGGCTTTGGTTCAGAATGATTCCTGTATGACATTGCATCTTTTTTATGTGCTTAATCTTTTGTGAGCATTATGTTTATTTAAAAGTTGATGAAATTTCAAAAAAATTAATAGCAAAAATAACTCATGAACATGCCAAACACAAAAAGAAAGTTTTATTTAAGTGGAATATTTGGAAGCTGTGCTCTATTATCTTAAAAATGAGTAGAGATCGAATAGTTCTTATAGTTCTTACTTTTTCTGACTTTCTCAAATTTGACTTGATAATTTTTAGTTACTCGTGGAAATTACACTATATATTTTTATATAGATATATACATTTATATATTTTAAAATGGCACTTATTTAAATGTTTTATTTTAGAATAGTTTTAGATTCATGTAATTGTTTCAAAGATTGCACAGAGAGTTCCTGTATACCCCACACCCAAGTTCCCCCTATTATTAATATCTTACATTAGGATGACACGTTTGTCACAATTAATGAACCAGTGTAATACATTATTAGTGACTGAAGTCCATACTTTATTCAGATCTTCTATTTTTCCTTAATATCATTTTTCTGTTGCAATAGACATGAGTCTTAGCCTCAATGACCTTGTTTCATACATTTGTAATACATTTATATAGTTTGGTCACATTTTGCCTTCCTTCCTGGGATATTGCAACCTCCTAAAGATGGTTTTTTAATTGCATACATTAAGGTTACTTTCTTACTGTAAAATTCTGTGGGTTTTGACAAATGCTCGGTGTCTTACATTTACCATTATAATGCCATACAGAAAAGTTTCACGGCCTTAAAAAATCCCCTGTGCTTTACTATTCAATTCCCTTCACACACCCTGAATCACTGGCAGCCACTGATATGTTTACCATCTCTATAGTTCTGGCTTTTCCAGAATGTCATGACAATTTTCATGGCAGTGGTATTCTAGAGGAGTATATTAGAGTGAATATAATGATCCTTCTAACATTAGAGATGCTATGAATATTGGCAAAGGGAGTGTGATTTGCTCTAGACCTTTCCACAGCAGGAATAAATGACAAGCCCCTCAAAAGGACAAGAACACAACTTTTATGCTTTGACCTTTGTAGTTAACACAGATCTGTTGGCTTAGGTGTAGGTTCTAGGATCACCATTTTTGTTTAGCCTTTGTTTTCTTTTGCTTCTGCTTTGTTTTCCTCAGAAGCCTGAAAATTTTGTTCCACTGTTTTCTATACTTAGTGTTTTAGTTGAGAGGACCCTGATTACCAATATAATTCTCATTTTTTGTAAGTCAACTACTTCCTATTTCTGGAAGTTTGAGACATTTTCTTTTAAACTCTGAGTTTAGAGATTTCACCAGGAAGTGCCTTGATCTTAAAACCTTGAGCTGTTCCTATCTCAGAAATTTTCTTTTATTGTTCTTTCTGATTATTGCTCCTCTAAAATCTATTCTCTCTTTTTTCCTGGAACTCTTGCATTCAAATGTGGACTTTCTAAATCTACTCACACCTCTTATCTTTTCACTCATAATGTTTAATTCTTTTTATTTTTGCATTTAACATTTTTGCATTTGTTAATAATAAATATTATTACAATATAATACCAACAATTAATGTAGGTTCTCTGTTAACATTACTCATTTTAATCCTCACAGCAATGCTGTGAGGTAAACACATTTACTCTCCATTTTACAGGTGAAATAACTGCTAGTAGGGGCAGAGCTCAGGTTTCAACCTGACTGTCTGACTTCAGAGCCTGGAGGCACATCAGTATGACGCATACTGTATTTTGAGATAATAATTCCATTTCATCTTTCAAATCTCATATTTGGCTTCTAGAAGTTTCTATCCTAGTTCAGTTTTTTTCTGAAATCAATTATTTTTTAATATCCCTCAGTCCTTCATGTTCTCAAATTACCCATTCCAACTACTTCTTAAACTTCCTTAAGATTTCTGGTAGTTTCTTTTTAAAAAAAACAAAAAACTATTTTTTAAAGAACAATTTTAGGTTTACAACAAATGAGATTTCCCATCTACTCCCTGCCTCCCTCATGATCAACATCACTCACCAAAATGGTACATTTTTTTTTACTAAATATATTAAACCTACTTGGATACGTCATCGTCACCCAAAGTCCATTACTTAGGGTTCACTCTTGGTGTTGTACATTCTATGGGTATGGACAAAAGTATATAGTGGTATATGTAATACTATGCTGAGTATTTTCACTGTCCTAAAAATCCTATGTGCTTTGTCTCTTCTTCATCTCTTCTCCCCCTCCTCCTGGTGACCACTGATCCTTTTACTGTCTGCATGATTTTGCCTTTCCTAGAATAGTTGAAATCATATAGTATGTAGCTTTTCCAGATTGGCATTTTTCACTTAGTAATATGCATTTACGTTTCCTCCATGGCTTGATGGCTTGATGGCTCATTTCGTTTTAGCACTGAAAAAAAACATCCCATCGTATGAATGCACCACAGTTTATTTATCCATTCACCTACTGAAGGACATCTTGGTTTCTTCTGAGTTTTGACGATTATGAATAAAGTTGCTATAAACATCCATGTGCAAGTTTTTGTATGGAAATAAGTTTGCAATCTTTGGATAAATACCCAGGAGTGAGATTGCTGGATCATATGATAAGAGTATGACTAGTTTTGTAAGAAACTGCCAAAATGTCTTCCAAAGTAGCTCTACTATTTGGCTTCTGGCATTTCCACTAGCAATCTGAGAACTCCTGTTGCTGTACTTCCTTACCAGCGTTTGGTGTTGTCAATGGTCTGGATTTTGGCCTTTCTCATCTGTGTAGTAGTATATCATTACTGTTTCAATTTGCTTTTCTCTAATGACATATAATGTGGGGCATCCCTTTATATGTGTATTTGCTATATCATCTTTGGTGGGGTATCTGTTAAGGTCTTTGCCCTATTTTTAAATCAGGTTGTTTGTTTTATTTTTGAGTTTTAAGCGTTTTTGTGTATTTTGGATAACAGTCTTTCTCAGAAATATTTTTTGCAAATATTTTCCCCCAGTCTGTGGCTTGTCTCTAATTCTTTCGATTTTGCCTTTCACAGGCTAGAAGTTTCTAATTTTAATGAACTCCAGTTTAACAATTATTTGTTTCATAGATCATGTCCTTGGTGTTTTGTTGTATCTTAAAAGGCATCATTATCCAAGAAATTAGAACATTCTCTAGCACCATATACAAAAATAAACTCAAAATAGATTAGAGACCTAAATGCAAGACCGAATACTATAAAACTAGAGGAAAACTAGGCAGAACACTCTTTGACATAAATCACAGCAATATTTTTTTGGATCCGTCTCCTAGAATAATGAAAATAAAAACAAAAATAAACAAATGGGACCTAATTAAACTTAAAAGCTTTTGTTCAGCAAAGGAAACCTTGCACAAAGCCTTTTAAAACTCTGATTCCATCTGTTTTTAAAATTCTGCTTTAGATGTTATATGTTGTTCAGTTTATTCTCATCCTCTAGTAGATATTTGGCCTCTTAGAGTCTAGTTACTTTGGCCTGTGAACTCTTGCATCTATAGTAATGTGAGGTGCTCTCTGGTGATTTAGGAAAAAGCAGAATACCAGCCCTTTGCCTGTGTCCATCCATGTGAATTTAAGGAAATGTGAATGAAGGGTAAGCCTTACAGCAGAGAGACCTAAGTACCACAAAACAACTATTGATCACTTCCATTAGTTTCCACTGGGCAGCATCTCTTCTCCTATCATCATTTGAACCTTTAAATATTGGAAGCAGAAGTGTAGGTGGCAAACTCTGTAGATTGTAATTCACATCTCTAAGAATTTTAAGGGGAATTGTGTAGGAAGAGTGGACTTATCACCTCTTCATATGAGCAAGATTTTTAACTGCTTTGATACCTCACAGATATTACAGCCTGAAGTTGAATTACTGTTTTCTGAAGAGTCTGGTATTCATTGTTCCAAGCAAGGAGGAAGGAAAACATGACCATACAGGAGCTCTCGACTACAACCTACACTCTTATTGCTATTTTCAGCCACCTTCTTCCCCAGACTGCTGCAAACCACCACCATCACCACCCCCACTATTCGACACCTGTGTTCAAGACAACGTATAGCCTTCCCAGGTTTTTCTCAGTTTTTGTCTCTTTCTTTCTTTCTTCCTTCTTTTCTTCCTTCCTCCCTCCTTCCCTCCCTCCCTCCCTCCCTTCCTTCCTTCCCCCCCCTTTCTTTTCCTTTTACTGTTCCCCAAATCCATCCTTCCCAATAGATTCCGTAGTTTTTCAGGATTGATAGTGGGTGATGGAGCCACCAGCCATTGTTAGCTCACCATCCTGACAATATGATTGTTTCTTTGTATTATCAGTAGTCAGAAAACGGTAATAGAGAAGTATCACCATTATAACACACACTGTAATATATCTAGAGATAAATTTATAATAAGTGTTAAGTTATTTATGTTAAAGAACTGTAAAATTTTAGTTAGTAGCATGAAAAGAGACCTAAACAAGTTGAAACATAAATGATATCTCAGGGTAAAATAATTCTATATTTAAATATTTCAGTTATGCATTAAATTATTCTAAGATTCATTTGGGAGAGTGAATGTATGAGAAAACCAAAAGAATAAAAAAAATTTTTGAGGATAAAAATGTGACCTATTAAATTATAACATTAAGGTTTAACCAACTCAAGTGTAGAAAGCTTAACTCCCTTTACATATCTTTATTCTCACCCACTTATAATATTTATGTCTTAATTATTTCCTTTATATACATTTAGAATCATATTAGACAGTGTTTTAATTTTTTCTTAACCAATAAAACATAACTTAGAAATTAAAGAGGTTAAGGAAATTTTATTGTATTTACTAATATCTTTGCTACTTTTTCTTCCTTCCTGGTGTTCCAAGATTTCTTTTTTTTATCATTTTCTTTCTGTTTAAAATGTTCCTTTAGCCATTCATTTAGGGTAGGTCTAAAGGTGATGTATTCTTTTAGTTTTCCTTCATTTAAAAAAAAAAACTTGGGAGGAGAGGTCTTGGGGCCCTTGGGGCATGATATAGGTGAAAGTCTAGGCTCTCTGGTCAGCCTTTGCTATTGGGAGTGGGGGTCAGAGAGTAATTTTTCTGTGGTGTTTGGCTGTTGTAGAGCTATTATTATCTAAATATTTTCATTCTCACTGGACTTCCCCTTTCCTGGCCCCTTGGCTAAAGAAAGTAGTCTGCTCATGTTTCATTTCCAGGTTGTCAGATTTTCGTGTCAATTTTGGAATATATGATGCAAAAGGAAAAGCTAGGAAACACCACCTTGTGCTCCCTTGAGTCCCAAGGTCCCTAGCTAATCTGCCTTCTCTCCACTTTTCAGAGTCTTCTTCTGTTTATACATAATTATATATGATCTCTGGGGGTTTTAGTTGTCCATAGCAGGAGGAATATAGAAAAGGAAGTCCACTCAAATCTTCCCAGAAGAAGAAAATCTAGTGGCTTAGTAAGTATGACATTGATGGAGGAACAGAAATCAGAAATTCACCTGGAAACTGTAGAAACAGGTTCAAAATATGTTAAAGGTGTCAGTGGAGGAAAGAGTTTTGATCAATTGGTTTTGGAAATATTGGTTCATACTTTGGGGATAATTTATATCTTTACCTCAAACATATGAAACAAATTCCAAGTGGCTATACTCCATGAATACACATCTATAACTTGAAGTGGCTCTATCTTTTTAGCATTTCTTACTGCCTTTCTTTACATAACCCAAAGGGAATGAGACTGGCATAAAGCAGGAAGACAAGCATATTGCCAAAACAAATATGCAATACATAAGGTAAATCATCGATATGCATAATACTTTCGGGAAATAATTCAAAGTTGTGTAAAATGTTGAATTGTAAGAAGAAAATATTTTTTCAATTTCTATAACTTAACCATTATCATATTAGTGTCTATTTTTTACAGTTATTAGTGTGTTTACTCACTTTTCAAATGTTTACTGCCTTGGGTTCTTGAATGTAACAACCACATAAATGTATCCTTGGGCGGTAGCAAAGTCATGATTGGAATTGAGAGATTTTTCTCTTAAAGTATTTAGAAAGAATTGTTATCAGAATTTTAACTAAATAAAGCAACAGTGGGTGCAGAACAACAATTGGGGGAATGGATATATAACCACTTCTTTAAAAGTTGCTCTGTTTTATGTTTCTATAGTAATTTTATGGTAATTTACTTTCATGACTCACCTCTATTAAATGATTACCATCACAGGGTAGGCTTCCTCTCTTTTCACCTTCTTATTCCTGGTGTCTAATGTAGTATATGGCAACTGTGTGCGAATCAAATATTTGCTGAATAAGTGATGAAAAGGACTGGCTGGACAAGTCAATAAATAAATAAATCTCCATTGCACGTTTGGATTAATACTTTTGATAATTATGGGAATATGATTTGGTATGTTATATCCAGAGTTGCATGAGAGCAAATATATTAGAATGATATATTATAATAACCCATCATTAGGTTGATCCATGGTTGGTTTTCTTAAAGACTTAACCCTCATTTTTGTCCTACCGCATAAAATGACAATGAGTATATTATTTAAATCTCATTTATTAGAAAGCCAGGTGTCAGAGTTAAGAAATGGTTTGTATTTTATTGGTTAAAGTGATCACACAGCCTTCTTTGTTGAAAACCCTTTTGGGGATTGGCATAGTGTATGAGTTGCTGAAACCGACTAATAGGAAAAATTAGCAAAGTGAATTAAGTTTGTTAATTAAAACAGACTTTTATCTATGCCTGTTATATTGCTAAGTGTTAGATGCCCTCTACTTTAATCTTTAATTTAACTAATAATTTCTTTGGTTCCAAATCACTAAGACATCACTGACAGTCAAAGACTAACGCTGAAAAAGCTTCTCTTCCTTAGTCATTAAACAGATACGAAATTCCATTAATAAGGTGTGACTTTCCCATCCCCTTCAATGAAGAAGCTACGTGTGTCTCTGGGTGTAAAAATGTGTTTGTTGTTTTGGGGAGGATGTTGAAAGCTCTATCTATGCACTGTTAGTTGTTTTGCAAAGTTAGTTTTAGAGTAACTGATACAGAGTTCTACTTTCTCTCTCTTATTCTACAGAAGAGCTGCTTGATTGATCTGTATCTCCTTTAACAGAACAAGGTGTCAGCCACATTTATTAACATTAGTTCCCCTAAAGCATGGATCTATGAATGTGTAACTCTTTTAGATCCCCTCTTCAAGCATTTCTCTTTTTTCTTTAGTGTACATTTTTTTTAAAAAATCCATAATTATGTCTATCACAGTTGTGTGCTATAAATCAACTGGAACATCTTGCTTGCTTTTCTAGCTGCCATTCCATTAAATATTCTCTTCTATTCCACTGTTTTGATTATAAGCTTCAGTGACAAAGTTTACTTGTGAATTCATCATGAAAACACAATACTGGACCCTGAAATATTAATTTTGGGAGCGTAACCGTAAACATAATTCTATATATTTTTTTCTCTTTCTTTCCTATATATCCATCATCATGATATGTTAACCTCTAATTCCCAATAAGGGCTATGCCCAGAATAGCAAAAAGCAACATATACAGTCTAAGCCTTGTCCTTGTGCTCGACTGACTTATATTCTGTTTTACTCTTGGTATCATTTTTTTGTGTCATTAGAGTTATGCTACATGTCATGTCATACCATGTCATGTCATGTTATACCAGGATTGTTCATATATTAGGATATTGTACTGCTAGCAGACCAACCTTACACATTCAGAGTGTTACTGACCCAGGTTCTTGCACTCTTTAATCAATAGAAATTGATAAGAGGTCAGACAAGAAATTCAGGCAAGGCTTTCTTGGGACTCATGCTACAGCACAAGCGAGTGAAAACAAGTGCCAGGTTCCCTTGCTCGCTCCCTGAGGCGGTGGGGGGGGGTGGTCCCTTAAATGGCGTGAGGGTATGGGGTCAGGCTGGAGGAATGGCTTAGGTGGTCTGCCCAGTCCCCTGCTTTTGCTCCTGGCACCTCAGAAGTGGCAGTTGGGTTTATCTTATTGTTCATAATTTGCCCCAACTGTGCATGTGCATGTGTGCATCCCTTATAGTTTCTTTGTATTCTGTTGCTGAAGGAAACTTTTGTCTCAAGAGGAGATATTTAAATAATTTTTCTTAGAAAATTAATTTTTCCTTTACCATTGAATAATCTGGTATAAAATAATTATTGTTGGTGCTCATATAATCATTATAGTAGAATTTTATAAATATCCAAAATCATATAATAGAATTTTTGAAATCTGGTCCTAGAAAGATCACTTTCCCTCTGTGCTCAATTCACTTCACAATTTCTTATCATATCCATCAGGGATATGTGATTTCTCCCACATATTCCTCCTCTTATCTCTCTTTTCTCTTTCCTTATGTAAGTTATTTAAGCTCTGTAAAGGAAGGTGCAATACCAATGATTCAAGAATGTGAGTAGAAAGTTGGTGGGAAGGGTACCTAGAGCTGTAAACCCAGGGCACCTGTAAACTGTTCAGATTCCATCAAATATCCATTGAGAATTTTGTGTGCAAGGAAGGAGAAGTGGATTTAACTGAGTAGGCCATCATTATTAGATAATGATGTCTCTGAAAATAGTGAAACAAGTTTACTGCTAATCTTGCTAGTATTGCTTTTGGGAATACCAAGTAGATTAATGAGCCTCTGTTTTGATGATGTAAAGTATATCATGAATATTATCAGTTTTTTAAATCAGTTTTCACTGATCAAATGCTTCTGTTCTAAATAATTGTTGTCGTGTATTTTTCCTTCTTTTGTGTTTAATCATCTGCCTAATGCAAACTTCTTTACCTTCAGACAGAGAAAGGACTATCAAAAGTATGGCAAGAAAGTAAGCAGAACTCTGGTGATCATTGGCAAAAGGCTGTCATCCTTCTGGGAAAGTTAAGGAATTTTGAAGTCATATTTCAAGGTATCAGAACAAGGGATCTGGGAGGAGGAGCTGCAATCGATGACATAGAATTTGAAAACTGCATGACTGGTAAGTTTCTGGAAAGCACTGCCGTTTGGAAGCACATTTATAATCTAGCCATTTTATCTTTGCTTCATATTTATAAAATGTTCTGCAGTTATGTATTTTGTACGTCCGTAAAAATCAATCGAAAGAGAGAATTTCATAATGGTTGAACTTAGCTACATGTTAAGAGATAATAGTTTCTCCATCCTTTAATTACACAAGTAATTCCTCTCTTCCTTCTGCATCATCCCCTTTCTAACATGCAGCAGTGTTGTCCTTTGAACTAATTTTCAACAAAATTTAAAATGTAAGCCTAATACATACATTTATGTAATTTAATTGATTTTAAATGAATCAGTAAAAAGGGTTAGAAAGCTGGAAGTTAGTGGATATATAAGAAATACATGCAACCAAGTATAATTCAAGCAGAACTTAAATTGAGAGCTCTGCTTAAGGGATTTAAAATGCTACCCTAGCAAGTGAATAGTAACTTGAAAAAACATGCTATCACTTATCATGCTTCTAAATGTGAAGTATAATTACACTTAGATTTTCTTTACAAAACTTCCCAGAAAATGTCAAAAATAATTATAAATACATTTGTACAGTTTCACAGCTGGCACAGTTGCTTTCTGAGGAGTCATTCTATCTGATTTCCAAAATAGTACAGTGTGATATATCCTGCCCATGAAAGATATGCCTTCTGTGGTGTCTCACACTGATTCACTTAGAGGCAAGCCCCTGGGACTGAAGAGCTCAACCTGAATGCTGTTTAATTCTGTTGCTGCTTTCATATTAAAATATCACTGCACCAAGGCAGTGCAAAAATGTGACTTTGGTTTTTGGTGCTGTTAAAGCATTTGCTCTCTTTATGACCAGGGCTGGTGAAAAGGATTCTGCTTAGGAGTCAGTCTTTTGGAGTTTGAGTCTCTCCCACACACCCCACCATGTTTCCAGCAAAGGCAGCTGATACTCAGCTACTATATATATATATATATATATACATGCATACATACACACACATATACATAGGTCCATACGTATTACATAAAATCAGAATTCATGCACCCTAGGTGAGCACAGGGGTCACAGAGCTCCAGGTCTCTATGTCAAGCAAAAGACAGGGTTTGGGCTTGGAGATGTTTAGGAGAGTGTTCCTGGACCACAGAAAAGGGGATCTGAAAATATAATCATGAAAATGTATCTTAGAACATGCTTTTTAAACTCTTTTCTAGTAACTTTCCTAGTAATATGCTAAATTTCTATTATAGTTTGTTACTCAACTTATATATGATTCTGGCAAGTTCAAAAGGAAAAATTCTTCAGAGCTTTTTCTAAGATTTTTAGAAAGAAAGAAGCTTTTATTAAACAGGAGAGATTCTTTTCCTCTCAAGGGAAGCAGAATGATTCTTGGATGGGCCGATTCAGGACAGAAGAAAAATGAGAGCTATTATCCCAGCTCTGCCAAGTTTCATGTAGAAATGTGGACTATTTCTTTCCCTTCTTCTCTTAAAGTCCTGTGGCAATTGACATGATTATAACTCATTTCGTTCAAGTTGATCAAACATTCACCGTACTGACTAATACTTTAATGTCTTATACATTTAGTGATATACTACTTTAAGGCTTTCTTTGTTATAAATAAAAAGGCAAATTTTGGTTAATCGTAGTGAATATGGTCAACTGTATGTCGAATATATTTTAGGAAGAAGTAACCATTTTTTAAATAGCCAGCCTGCTACAAATAACGAGGATTTTCAGATTATGTTTTAGTTAAGATAGGAAAAGAAAGTATTTTGCAAAAGTTTAAAAGACTATGTTTGGAACTAAAAAACAATGATTTTTTTTTTGTTCCCCTAGTTTTTATATGCCACTAAAATAGAAGTGTTGTGAAAAATGAGTAACAAGAAAGCAAATTAGAGCATAAGTTACCCTATGTTGTTTTCTAGTATTGCCAACTTGGAAGAGAATGGTATCTGACAAAACCCCTAAACATCAGAGAGGCAGTGTAGAATAGTGGTTAGGAACAAGGTGTCCAGTCAGACTACCTGGACGTGGACTCTGGCTCTGCCACCGACTAGCTTGGGTGAGTTTCTTCATTTCACTTTGCCTCAGTTTCTTCATCAATAAAATGGGGTTGATAAAAATAGCACTTCCATCATAGATTTCTGTGAATGTTAAATATGTTAATATATGAGAAGTGCTTAGAATAGTCTTGGCACATAGTAAAATGTATGTATTCCATTTTATCATTATATTCCGTCATCATTATTATTAACTATGCCATATTTTCAAGTGGTGCTTTATTGCCCCCTATCAGGAAACCAGCTTCAAATCATATGCAAACCGGTCACCATAAAATCTATCATGGAATTGTTGCTGTTCCCCGTTCGAGATGAAGAACCTAAAAAATGACAGTGTTTATTTCTCTGTCACATCCTGCCAATAACAATAGAGCACATACTGTATGATACCATTTATATGAAATGCCCAGGATAGCAGATGTGTAGGGACAGAAGTAGATTAGTGGTTACTTAAGGCTAAAGAGCATGGGGTAGGGAGTGACTGCTAATGAATATGGGGTTTCTTTATGGGGTGATGAAAATATTCTAAATTTTTATTGTGATTGTAATATAATTTCATAAGTATACTAAACCCATTAAATTGTAAACTTTATATGGGTGAACTTAATGGTATGTAAATTATACTTCAATTTTTAAAAAGTATTTTAAATAATTTTTTTTAAGTCAAAGCCTAGTTAACAAAGCATATAAGCTATGGAAAACATATGCAACAAAATTAAGTGAAAATACATCCCTATAAAACCCAGTATAAACAGGATCTCTATGCTGTTTATGTCTATAAGAGAGAAGCCAGGAGAATCATGAAAGGCCCAACAGATATTCACTGGAAAAATGCAGTCACGTGGTTTGAGAATGACAGGTAAAACTGGGAGGGGTTTCATCCACCTTTAGAATAAGTGGGTCCAAGGGGTCTGTGGTTAGGTCTGTGGGGCTAGAGCAGTCTAGACCCCATGAAAACTCAAATGGATCCATCAGGATTCCTTTCTAGGACAGTAGCCCGCATTCAAAAACAAAACAAAAAATGAACAAACAAATAAAAACATCCCTGGGAGTAGAATCAAAATTGAATAGACTAAATACAGATGAAGGATAGTGAAGACCCACATCAAAGAGTTGGAGGGGAATAGAGCCAGAAAATTTCAGAAAGCAAATCATATTTTTATAGATTTATATAGAATCTATAGACTTATAATCCTTTTTAGGGTCCTAACAGACCACCTCTGAAATCTTTCTTGGACTTTCTGACAACTCTGTAATCTTTGCATATTTTTTTAGACTTCAGAGTAGTGCAGAACAAAGTTTTAAATTGATTAAGAGTGAAAGTGGAGAAGGTAGAGGATATAGATGAGATATATATTTGATGGTTATTTACCTCACCTGCAAATAAGAAAGCTACTTGAGCATCATATTTATTTTTTACTTTCCATTCAAAAACACATAACTCAGTTTATTAGATAATATTTAGTACATGGCCAACATAAAGCTGGATATATGCTTTTTTATTTCTTTGCATTCTGAACACATCATGGTGCTATCTTCAATTTACTATCAAATTTATTGTATTTTTCTAAAAAGAAAAAATAAAATAAAAGAATAGGCATATCTTTGTCCTGTCCAAAGATACATTAAGAAGCATATCTCCTTTTTGGAAGCAAGTAGCTTATTCATTTTTAAAAAGTGACATTATGAATTCAGTATTTCCTCTTTTTAAATTCAAGTTGATTTAAAGATGATTTGTACAAAAATCTTATAAAATACAACCACCATTCTATGGAATAGAAAAGTAGAAAGAGAATTCATATAGAGAGGAAAGGAATATTCCATCACTGTAATTTATAAAAGTGCCAATTCTAAATTTAAATGGTTACTCATTTTCAATCAACATTAGTTGTTAAGCGCAATCATTTATTACATACAATCATCCAGCTGATACTTATTGAGTCTACTATTAATACTAAATAGCATTTATGTCAGCTTTGCAACAAGACCATTAGGTGCAAATCCTGGTTTATCCACTTGCTACCTGCTCCATGGTTTTAGGTAAATTATGTAATCTTCCTTTGTCTTATTTTTCTCAGCCGGAAAATGGTAAGAATACTGCTTCCACCTCATAGAACTCTCACAAGGATTAAATCATTTACTTTATACGAAGTACTTTGAAGAATGCATGGTGTACAGAAAGCACTGAATATTTTTGGCTAAAATATAGATGAACAACGTTGACAAAAAACTTGTCATTGTTCTAGGCACAACGCCTTTAAACACATCAACGTTTAAAAGCTTGTTCTGTTCCGTTCACATGTCCAGCAAGCCTTTATCGCTTGGCTAGTCTGCAGAAAACTCTGTGCAATGAGCTGTGTGCACCTCCTCGGAGCAGGGCTGAAATGCATGTGTCACACAGTGTTTGCTTTCCTGATTTTTTCCGTTTCCACTTTTCACTGCCCCTTTCTTGACGCCCGGCATTTCCTCCTCTTCCCCGTGTGCCTCTCCCCCGCCACCATGCCTTCTGCTGCCAGGGCTGCTCTGTGAACAGTCTCCAAGACACTGGTAAACCCAGGACCTCAGGGTGGGAGCCGATAACATTATAAGACGTTGCCTTTTCCACTGAAAAATCTAGAAGGTCCAACTGAATGATGACCAGTTTTCCATTGGGGGAAAAGGAAGAAATAATTCAGGGACTAGCAAATGCTTCCAAAAGTCAATAAAATCTTCTAAGTAGACAGCAGCACAGTAGCTACTCTGTCTGTCTCTAAATTCGTACAGAGCAAAACACATCATGTTCCCCAGATAATCCTAAATGTGAAAGGAAGGAAATACCTTGGGGATAAAGTCAGAGAAGACAGAATCATTATAGTTTCAGATGTTTAGTACATTGTCTTCACGCATAACTTGAAAAGACTTCCCTTTTTATTGTAACCCCTTAAAAACTGTATGTATGACTCCTAGGTGTACTGTCAGCAGTGATAGATTTGGAGTGAAAAATAGTGGCTTGATGGTAATGACTTCAATGCAGCATCACTCTGAATTAAACTGAACTTGGGAGATCACAAAGTAGTGATTGCTCTATACAGAGTTCACAAATACGTAAATCTATGCACAGAACCCTGTAGGGTGACTTCAAAACTTAGCTTCTTCACTTAGTTTAGAGGAAAAGCTGTATTTCTTCTCAACACGTGAGTGTTCCAAGTGCTGCATTTAGGTCTCCCCCAATTTTCTTTTAAAGTAAATGTGTATCAGAAAAGAAAAAAGAAAGGAAAATGATAGTCAGTAGAAAAAATAAATATCTCACCCTAATGAAGTAATTAAAAGTGACTTTTATTTTTAATAACTAACGGATAGATAATATGTAGTGCGTATAATGTAAGGGTACATAAATGATGGATGAATGGGTGGATGGATGGATGGATAGATAGATGGACAAATAGATGGGCGGACAGATGGGTTAATAGAAAACGTTCGTTCAAATCTTGTTATATGTGTGAAAATTCAGAACAGAGCCTTCATTGAGTTACATTCTGCCGGCAGATGCAGACAGTAAGCAAAGTAATGTGTAATACTGTGTCATGTAGTGTTAGGTGCAGTGAATGATACAGGGAGAAAGTGAGGCAGAATTATTACCCTGATTAGTCAGAAACAGTCTCTGAAAGTTACAGTTGAGCAAAGGCTTAAATGCACTAAGAGGCAACCACGCAAATGCCCTGAAAAAAGCACTCCAGGTCTCGGGACAAGCAAGGCAGACTTACTAGGAGGGAGCGTTTTGCTGAAGCAGAAGAAAGTAAGGGTGGGGAGGTGGCAGGGGGCCTCATCATGCAGAACTTTGTCATTAGAAACACCTGCTCTGTACTAGCAATCATCTCACAGCACAGTGGGTAAGCAAGCAGACTCTGGAGTCAGCCTTCCTGGGTTTAAATCCTGTCTCTGCTACTTAGCTGCTGTGTGACCTTGAATAAGTGCTTATCAGCTCTTTACCTCAGTTTCTTTATGGCAGTAAAAAGCGAACCTACTTTATAGGGTAATTGTGAGGATTTAACAAGTTAATATATGCCAAGGGCTTTGAACAGTAACTCTCTTCGTAGTAACTACTCAGTAAAGGTTAGACATGATTATTATTGAAATCCTCACTATCATGGTTAATTGAATCTTCATTACAACTCTGGAAAATTGAGGGATCCGGAGGTTGCACTAAATACCAGCCAACTTGATTCCCTTACTGATGCTTAATGGCACAGAAACAGCCATATTTAGCCATAACAGCATAGAATACTACTAAAATCATGATGAATACTATGGCGTAAAAGCGATCAGACAACACCTGCCACATCTAGGTTGCCAGTAGTTTCGAATGCTCTTGAAAGAAAGCAGGCGATATCAGACATATCACCTGTACTCCTAACAATGATGTGTTTTAGTAACACTAGTTGAAATATTTTAAACATGGTAAATCCTGTTTTTTTTAAATTTAATGTTCAGCCAGTCTTCATTGTTACATACTTGTTTTATTTTGGATTCAGAAAGTTTTTCAGTAAGAGGAGGGAGGGAAAATAAAACAGACTTTATGAACGAATGTTATAGGACTTATGAGATCCAGTTCACAGCAGTTTCTTTCTTTATCTGATTATATATAACTATTTTTGTTCTAGGTTTTCTTATACACCTTTTGTACATAAGGCTAAAAATGTCTGCCAAGAATTGATGTAATTTGTTAAATATATTCTGTATGTCAGAGCCAATTCATATCTTTAAATTAAACCTGAAACTTTCTGTGAAACTTTATCTGTTGGCTGGTGAAATGCCCAGTGGTTCTCAAATAGTCCTGAAAAAGACGATGAAAAAGTAGTCTTTACTTGAAGTAACTACTTTACATTTCTGCAAATATCTTTTCTTGATTAACAAGAAGTATCAAAGTCATGCTTAAAGATATTTCATTATAATAAATATATATCCTGATTATATTCCTCTCCCAACTTACGTATCAGTATCAATAAGATATCCATCCATACATAAATGCATCTTTACTAAGTATATACCATATATTATGCAGAAATTAAGCATTTTGACTTTTCAGTCAAAGAAAGGTAACTAATTTTTATTGATTCAAAAGTTTAATTCTTTATCAAAAGGGAAGAATGGTGATCTCAATTCACTGATTTATAAACAAATTACTACAAAATATTTAAACCTACCATTGTACGTTATAGAGATATTTACTATTTTCAAAATATCCATTTTCTCCCCCATGTGTCCCAGACCCTTTCAGGTAGGTGGATCTGTGTAAAAAAGCTCTGGCCAGAGTGCTGTGAGGAAGTGAGGTGTGTCACTTCCAGGTTGAAGCATTTCCAAGCTGGTGTACAACCCACCTGGTCTCCCTTCTGCTGCTGTGGTAGAGGACACCTCATTTTCCAGGTGATGTGTCTACATCTGCCTGGTCCCCTTGAGTCTGTAGAGGAAAGTCCCTCTGCCAACTTGTTTTAGACATATATAGCAAATGACCCAAAAAATGGTGTTTTTGAGATATGGAGATTATTTTTTAAGTGTCTTATAATCTAGTCAGATCTAACTAACACACCATGCAATTTCCTACCTTAAATAGAAGAATATTATTTACAGTTAGGGCTATGATATAAAAAATATATGTACCCTTCAGTTTCTAATACTCCAAATATGTTAAGAAAGAACATCTAACAGCATCCCTGGCTCCAGTCTTACGGGGAAAATAGTCAGAAAATGAAGTCCACACTAAGCAAAATTCAAAACCAATAAGTAGAGAGAGTCCTTGTGGCATCAACCCTCTCCTTCCGGTCATTGACAGCTGTAGCCCTCTGCTTTACTGCTTGAATTGATTTGAGCCAGGCCTCAGGGGAGAGACTTCCTTGTCATGGTCAACCAACAACATTGCTCTTCATTAAGCCTGAGAGCCACGTTATTTGCTTCTCATAAAATCAGGGAATAGATTCTTATTCCTGGTTCCATGACCATATTTTAGACAATAGAACTAAGTAATTGAGTTTATTATATCTTTAATCGCTATTTTTAGTTAAAAAATCAAAACCATGAATGGATCTAATTAATGTTGTGTTCAAGGCAATCATTATTATATACCTAGAAAATATCAGATATTACCTTATCTTTCAATAATCTTGATAAAATTAGCATTTCAATGTCAAAAGGTCTACATTTAAAGATGTAACTGTAATCATATCATAGTGATAAACTGAATATTATAATTAATGTGATTATACTGGATTATAATCAAGCACAAGGATATAACTTGGCTCGTTCATAATATTGAGAAAATATAATTACTTGAACACACGTTTTAGTAAGCCTTAAATAGCCCTTGAAATGTCCCTAGGTTCAAATGAAGGCTGCTGTAAAGCTGAATCCTAACATTATCCTCTATTCATGCAATTTCTAAGTAGAATTTGTTTCAATTACAATGAACATTTCCCCACCTAATATCTAGGTCAGTAAGACCATTACATAGAAAATTTGTGACAATATGGCATTTCAATTTTTACGGAATTATGTTTTATTAATTATTTTCTAATCAAAATGAATATTAATGTTTATCAATGAGACTTACATTTTACACTGATATAGATATACTTTTTTCATTACACTATTGAATTTTTTTTTATACAAGCTACAGGTGGTACTCAAAATAAGTAGATGTGGAACTCAATAAATTTATATCCAGGTGGTTCAAACATAAATAGGTTTCAACTAAATCCACAGGTATTTATACATGCACAAATATTAGGCCAGGGCCAGAAACCAATTTTTTGTCTATTTGATGAAACACACACGCACATACATATACACAGAGGCATGCATGAGTTTCTAAAAAGTCTCCTATTTTGAATGATCACATAAAAGGGCTTATGGGAAAACAGGATTAGGTCAAACCACTATAAGCATAGATAACTGAGTTATATAGCACTAGCATAAACAAAAGCAACCATAATAAAAATACAGGCACAGTTTAAAGCATTTTAAAATCCTAATAAATAGAGGAACTTTTCAGCAAATGTGCTACTTTACCTAAAAAGGTGGGTAGGGTACGATGCAAGGAATCTTGATGAAAGGGTGGTATAAAAAAGAGTTTAAGACTGTTGAATTATGGAGACATGGGAAGAGTGACAAAAGACCAGGAAAAATTTTTAAAAACATACAACAAATAAGCATTTCCAAGAGAACATGTGGAGAAAAGGAAGACGGGGTGAGGTGCATACTCAACAGCCCGTCATTCTTCTGTGGCTCTCCGGCTCAGCTGTGTTAGTGTCCTTCCCTCTCATCTGCTATGCCTTGGAGGCACAAGACATTACTGTAGAGGGAAGAATCATGCAGGCATCGACACAAATTCTGTGTTGTATTGACTTAATTCCTTTGCTGATTAGTTACATACAAACTTCACTGTTTTACAGACCTGCGTAGCATACGTGAACTTCAAGACAATAGAAGGAAACTAATATATATTGAACACCTACCATTGTGGGTGACATCATGAAACTAGACCCAGCACATCTCTTTTAAGAAGGGAATAAAGATGTTTAATACAGAAGGGGTTCTTGAGGGATTTGAGCAAAATGAGTCACACAAATTGTTTGGAAAGTTGCCTCAGAGGAACTGGGAAATACAGTTTTAAACTGTTGATTAAAAGGTCAGGAAGGAGCTCAGCAAAAAAAAATAAAAAAAAAAGTGTGGTTTGGATTTCTTTCCACTCATTTACTTTTCGGCCTTTCAGTCTTTATACATCCTCATGATCATTTCTGGGAAACCTCTAGTTTAATCATTTCTAGTTTAATTGCCAGTAGCGTCAAACATAAAGAGTTTATTTAAGGGTATGAGGAACCTCAGGAAACCCGAGCTCAGGAGTGCAGTTCAACTTCAGGAAGGTTCTAAAACCAGGGATTGAAAAGAGGGAACTTGAGCTGTGATCTTTCTGTGCCTCTTGTCTCTTTTAACTGCTTCCCTCTGCACATCTGTTTCAGGCCCCTCTCTGTGGAACCAGCTTTCTATGCTTCACCATACATAGGCAGAAAATGTGACTACACTGCAGGATTCAAGAGCCTCAAAACGCTGTTGCAAAAACCCACTAGTTATATTTCTAAATTCTCTGGTAGGTGATTACAATTGACCTATCTTGGGTCAAACAGCCATCTTCAGACTAGTTAACTAGTCTGATGTCAGGGATATGTACCAACATGCCTCCTGAGCTCCCACCTTGGTGACCATATGGATGAAGGGATGAGAGGGAGTCATCAGACGAAGGGAGTGGGGTAAACAAGTCCCCTCTAGACTCACTGAACACGTATTCTTAGAATAGTATTCATTCAACAAGTACAATACCTCCACAAATAAGTACACAGATGAGTTGGTTATTCCAATAGATGGCTGGTCTAATGGAGTAGTAAAAAGTAATAAATTGTGCTAGAGCATTGCAATAGAAATAGAGAGGGGAAGATGGCTGAATGAACTAGTGGGGGGAGACACTAGCTCAGGATGGATGCCTGTCAAACTCCCAGCTGGCAGGAAAAAAATTAAGCTAGGAGAAAACAGCAAAGGGCACACACCAACTGTCCTTTAAAAGGTTTCCTTGAAGCTGTTGCACATCAGTTCCACCTATAACTAATTAGCCAAAATTTTGTTGCATGGTCAAACTGGAAGGAAATCTATGAAATGTGTTTGTTCAAAACTAAGGATGAGGAAGGGAATGAACATTGGTTTAGAGAATGACTAGCCCACCACCAGTTCCTACTGGGTAATATCCCAGCCTAAGGGTATACAAAATTATGACTTTAATATATATTGTCAATAAGAATGATTATTAAGGGCTTCCCTGGTGGCGCAGTGGTTGAGAGTCCACCTGTCGATGCGGGGGACACGGGTTCGTGCCCCGGTCTGGGAAGATCCCACATGCCGTGGAGCGGCTGGGTCCGTGAGCCATGGCCGCTGAGCCTGCGCGTCCGGAGCCTGTGCTCCGCAACGGGAGGGGCCGCAGCAGTGGGAGGCCCGCGTACAGCAAAAAAAAAAAAAAAAGAATGATTATTAAAATGTAAATTTCCACTGGCAACCCTTCATCCGCTGTTGTTTGCTGTTTCTTCACATGCCACCCGTTAAGATTGCTTATTGCTTTCTTCTCCTCAGCCTTTGGCCATGTTCACCTGTCTCCATAATTCAACACCTTGAACCTTTCTTAAACCCCCATCTCTTCCGTCAAGATTGCTTTCCCTTTTTAGTTTAGATAAATTAATTTATCTATTTCTTTAAATCCTGCTCAACATTGGTTTTCATTCGATTTCTGCAAGAAGTTTTTTTTCTAATTTAGTAGATGAAATGATATAGCATTTTAATTTACATATGTGGTTAATAATGCAGTTAAATCTCTTTCTTTAAACCAGTAAGCCTGTTGTTGGTCATTCACATTTCATCTTTTGAGAACTGCCCATTCATTTCCTTGTCAAACATTTCTGTTGAGCTGTTTGCTTCTTGTATTGATTTGGACATGCTTTTTCTTCACTAATTATGTAAACATTCTTTTATAAGATATATTTTAAGTATGCTTTTCTTGCTTTTTATTGTCCTTTGATATTGTTTATGGTACTTTTGATGAAAACATCCTCATCCAATTTATTTAATCTAATTTAATCAAGATTTTACTTTATAAGTTTGCTTTGTTCTTTAGCTTAAGAAACACCCTCAGATTAAATGCTCTTTATGTTTCTTTCTGTTTTCCATCTTTACATTTTGGTGCTTATATTTAAATGTTCTTGAACCATACTACTTCATCACCACATATATTTTTATTAACTTTAATTATGCTTTATATTTTTGGTTATTCCTTCTTCCCAAGTGTTCTACCAAAAAGAAAAGTCACTGTAAGATTGTTTGTTTGTTTGTTTGTTTGTTTGCTTTTTCCTTTGCAACATGCTGGTACATTTTACTTTCCTAGTATTGTAATCTACTCTTTTCTTTTTTAGTCTGTTGTACTTTGCACTGAGGGAACACCCTACATTCATTTCAGTTTTTTAGTTCTTAGTGGTTAATTAGAATTCTCTTAATTGTCCCAATCTAATGGAAATTAAAATGTGGAATTAGGTGATTATCCTGATTATCAAAGACTCATCGGAATTCATTTGGAAGGGTGATGCTTTCATTTTCTTAATTGCTTTAAATATAAGCATAGCCCAAAGTATTAAAAGGGTCTTTTAATCTATAAAAAGCTAAATGTGTTGGTTGAACTAATAAATAAAATAAAAATATGAAAGTATTAATTAATAATTTTATTATTCATTAATTGATTTTTTACTCTTGTTAATATATTTCTAGGTCATTTTAGTGTGTTATTTTATGCCTAGATATATTTTTATGGGTTGAATCATTGAAAGTTATCTCATGTATTAAATATTATAAACACATTGAAATGAAGTTTAGTGGAACACAGCTTTCTTTGAGCATTGGATGCGATTGCCCAATACATTATGCAGTGTCTGAAAGAGATCATGAGAACATAACATATGCTCAGTAAAGCATATGGAGGCCTTCAAAAAGGCATAAAACATAGCCCCAGTGTTTAGATGATCTGAAAAATTCAGAATCTCCAACTTTCCAGGATTGGTCAACCTCTTTCTCTCTCTCTCTCTTTTCCCGCACTCTTTCTTTTTTTCTAACCATGTTTACTTCCTATTGTGAAATGCATCAGTGTTTGTGGCCCTTAGCTCTGGCCTCACACCAAAATCTCTTGGGGAGCTTAAAAGAATATCTCTTCCCAGGCCCCATTCCAAACCAATTAAATCATTATCTCTGGATGTGAGTTCCAGGCATCCATAATTTTTAAAGCTTCAGATAATTCTAATGTGCAGCCAGCTATATGAGCCCTTATTATACATATAAAAGTGTAGTTTAAATGTGTATTTTTAGCTTAATATTAAAATAAAATGATTCCCCCAAGTTACTCTACAGAAATTATGCATATTACCTGTACTTCAGAAATCCTTATACGCACTTCTCCTATCATATATTTTTCTGCTAGAGATCATTACCCTGCGTTCTATGATAATCATCTTGAATTTAATTTTAGTTTTGGCATAACTATATTCCTAAATCATATTATTTAATTTTGTCCAGTTTCATACTTCATGTAAATAGTCATACCGTAAAATTGTATGTATTTTTGGTGACTTGCTTCTTTTTTAGCTAAAGTTTTTTTGAGATTCTTCACTATGCATGAAACTGTGACTCATTCATTACCTCAATTTTATGTATTTATGAATGAATATTCCTAGAATAAGAAAGAATTCAGTTCTATCTCTAAGTTTTGCTTTTACTGAAATAAGTGCTAAGAAACCATATTCACATAAGACTGTGATGTTTGTTAAGATTGAATTTTGTTACAGCATCGTCCTTCAAGTGCTTGAACTGGATTGCCAAAAATATAAGTCAAAAATCACAATATTTTATAATCAAAAATTATTTTTTGATCTAGCATCTGAAAACTAAGTCATTGTTCAGATTTTTGGAAGCGACAAGTTAGAAACCACTTGACTTATAAAAGCACTTTTTACAATATAGTCAAGTAGAATTATTCATTCTCTCAATTTCTGGGAATAACATCCAAGAATGATTTACCTAACAAGACTTAAAAAGACACTATTAGTAATCCTTTTTACTCTTCCATTTAGTGGCTCCTTTTTTAACATAATATACTCAAAGATATGAGAAATTTGAAACAAATAATATACCTTTGTCAATTATTTGTGATAAAATAAGTTTATTCACCACATGATTCAAGCATACTTTACATGTTACTAAACAACCAGTGGGTCACTGAAAAAATCAAAGAGGAAATTAAAAAAAAAAAAAAAACTGGAGACAAATGAAAATGGAAACACAACAATCCAGGATCTATGAGACACAGCAAAAGCAGTTCCAGGAAGGACATTTATAACAATACAGACCTTCCTGAAGAAACAAGAAAATTCTCAAGTAAACAATCTAACCGTACATCTAAGAGAACTAGAAAAAGAAGAATAAACAAAACCTAAAGTTAGTAGAAATAATAGAGATCAGAAATAGATGAAATAGGAACTAAAAAAAAAAAGATCAATGAAACTAACAGCTGGTTCTTTGAAAAGATAAATAAAATTGTTAAATCTTTAGCCAGACTCATCAAGAAAAAAGAAAGAGCACCCAAATTAATAAAATCAGAAATGGGGACTTCCCTGGTGGCACAGTGTTTAAGAATCCACCTGCCAATGCAGGGGACATGGGTTCCAGCCCTGGTCTGGGAAGATCCCACATGCTGTGGAACATCTAAGCCCATGTTCCACAGCTACTGAGCCTGCATGCCGCAACTACTGAAGCCCGCGCGCCTAGAGCCCGAGCTCTGCAACAAGAGCAGCCACTGCAATGAGAGGCCTGCACACCGCAGAGTAGCCCCCGCTTACCACTACTAAAGAAAGCCCACACGCAGCAATGAAGACCCAAAACAGCCAAAAATAAATAAATTTATTTATTTAAATTAATAAATAAAATAAAATCAGAAATGAAAGAGAAGTTACAACCAGCACCATAGAAATACAAATGATAGTAAGAGAGTACTATGAACAATTAAACTCCAATGAAATGGACAACCTAGAAGAAATGGATAAATTCCTTAAAACATACAGTCTCTCAAGACTGAATCAGGAAGAAAAAGGAAATATGAATAGGTCAGTTACCAGTAATAAAGTTGAATCAGTAATAAAAAACAACAACAACAAAAGTACATGAAAAGATGGCTTCACAGGTGGATTCTACCAAACTTTTAAGAAGACATAACACCTTTTCTTCTCAAACTATTCAAAAAAAAATAATTGAAGAGGAAGGAATGCTTTCAAACTCATTTTAAGAAACCAGTATCACCCTGATACCAAAGCCAGACAAAGACATCACACAAAAAGAAAATTACAGTCTAATATCACTGTTGAATATAGACACAAAAATCCTCAACAAAATATTAGCAAACTGAATTCAGCAACACAGTAAAAGGATTATACACCATGATCAAGTGGGATTCGTTCCAGTGATGCCAGGATGGTTCAGTATCACAAATTAAGCAATATGATACACTACATTAACAAATAAAGGGGAAAAAATCATACGATCATCTCAATAGGTGCAGAAAAACTTTAGACAAAATTCAAAACAGTTCTCATTTTCAAACCAGTGGGTTTTCATCATAATAAGCCTGAGTATATTTTTAAAATTTACATAAGTGTGTAAATACACATCCTCTCGACAGCTGTCCCACTTCTAGATGCAATAATTGCTGGATATTAATTTATCCCTTATTCCTTATATATCTCTTTTAAAAATATGAAAGTTTAATATCCAATAGTATTTTCCATTTTAATGGCAATATCCTATATTCTATGTAGATCAAGGTTAAATGTTTTTGGCAATCCAAAGCTTGTTTGTCAGTAGAAATGTTCCCAAATTTAAGCAGAGGATAAAGTCAGGCTCTGCCATAATACCTGCTCTTAGGACAGTGCCTATCAGCAGACAATCAGCAAATCTTTTTAATTTTTAAAAACATTGTGGCAATATACACAGAACATAAAATTGACCAGCTTAATCCTTTTTAAGTGTACAATTCAGTAACATTAAGTATATTTACATTGTTGTACAGCCATCACCAACGTCCATCCAAGAAATCTTTTCATCTTGCAAAACTGAAACTCTGTACCCATTAAACAGTAACTCCCCAGTTTCCCCTGCCCTCAGCCCCTGGCAAGCACCATTCTACCTTCTTTCTCTGTGAATTTGACTGCTCTATTTTCCTTATACAAGTGGACTCATAAGAGTATTTGTTCTTTTGTGACTGGCTTACTTTGCTTAGCATAATATCCTCAAAGTTCATCCATGTTGTACCATATATCAGAATTTTCCTCCTTTTTAAGGCTGAGTAATATTCCATTATATGTATATACCACTTTCTGTTTATCCATTCATCTGTCAGTAGACACTTGGGAGATTCCCCTGGCGGTCCAGTGGTTAAGACTTTGCCTTCTAATGCAGGGGAAGCAGGTTTGATCCCTGGTCAGAGAGCTAAGATCCCACATGCCTCACGGCCAAAAAAAAACAAAACATAAAGCAGAAGCAACATTGTAACACATTTAATAAAGACTTTAAAAGTGGTCCACATCCAAAAAATCTTTAAAAGAAAAAGATAGACACTTGGTTTGCTTCCACCTTTTGGCTATAGTGAATAATGCCCCTATGAACATGGGTGTGCAAATATCTGTTCTTGTTCCTGCTTTCAATTATTTTATGTATATGTTCAGAAGTGGAGTTGCTGGATCATATTGTAATTCTCTTTTTAATTTTTTGAGGGCCAACTCAATATTATTTATGGTGACTACACTATTTTACATTCCTGCCAACACTACACAAGCATTCCAGTTTCTCCACATTCTCAGCAAAACTTGTTATTTTCTGGAGTTTTTTGTCTTTGGGATTTTAAAAAATATAGTAGCCATCCTAGTGGGTGTAAAGTCACACCTCATTTTGGTTTTGATTTGCATTTCCTTCTTTTGCATTAGTGATGGTGAGCATCTTTTCAAGTGCTTCTTGGCCATTTGTATATCTTTTTTGGAGGAATATCTTTCAAGTCCTGTGTCCATGTTATTTGGTATTTTCGCTGTTGAATTTTAAGCAAATACTTTTAAAAAGAGTAAAGGAATGAATATGAGCAATAAGGGCACCCTTCTGCTTAGTCATGGAGCAGCTATATCAGAAAAAATAAACAGATGTAAATACAAATATATAAACATTTATAAAAATACCTTATTCCCAATCTAAGTCCAAATATACTTGTGCAAAAGTGTCTAAATTTCAACACGCTCTTCTTCGCTTGTTGTAATCTCAGTAGCAACATAACCTTTCTTTGCTCTAAGGCATAGCATTATTTTAATCTATCATGATTTTTTTGTGTGTGTGTGGTACGCGGGCCTCTCACTGTTGTGGCCTCTCCCGTTGCCGAGCACAGGCTCCGGACGCACAGGCTCAGCGGCCATGGCTCACGGGCCCAGCCTCTCCGCGGCATGTGGGATCTTCCCGGACCGGGGCACGAACCCGTGTCCCCTGCATCAACAGGCGGACTCTCAACAACTGCGCCACCAGGGAAGCCCCTCTATCATGATTTTTGATGCACTCTGTTGAACAATGGCTTCTGCCATCACATTCATTCATGGAGCACAGTGATGTCATTACAGGGAATCAACCTTCTGATATGCTGAAATGAACATTTAACTTCTGGCTATTAACAGTACATCAGTCATTTTTCTATGGATGTTCACGTTTCCCTAGCTTCCACTGTGAGCAATGCTAATTTGTATCAAACTTTCATACTTCGATGGGAGCTTAAAAATATCAAAGTTATTTATATTTGTACTTAGGTATTCAGATTTATTAATTTTAAAATATAGCTTTATTTTTAGTTATGAATGCATTGTTAGTAAATAGCATTGTATTATAAAATTGTTTCATGCTAATATTTTTTCCCTTCAATCTCATGAAACTCCATCAGGCTGAAACATTCTTTGAAAATAGGGAATAAAAGAAGTGAGACTTTAAATGAGCTAAACATTATCATGTTTCTACTATCACAGCTTGCCCATGTATACTTTTGAATGTCAAATAGAGGGAAAGATGCAAAGCTCTATCTTCTATAAAGCGTGGAGTGTGGTTGTGAAGGAGTGTGTAAAGTAGAACCAAGATGATCATAGGTGCATTCTTGGCACATCAGTTTCAGGAAGCTTCATATTTGGAAATGAAGATCTAGAAATTGATTTCCTTAAACCTGTATGCCTTTATCTCCCTTGCAACAATTTTTATGTACTCTCTGGTGCACCCATAACTTAGCCTGAAGACTGCTAATACATGATAGGTCCATTCTTTCCCTTCTGATGTACATGCCAAGTCTGCCAAAAATCAAATATCTAAACGCATGGGGTTCAATTCTAGGTCTTCTATTATGTTCTCTGGTCTATGAATCTATCTCTGCTATTCCATACCTCTTATTTATTATAATGTTTAAATAAGTTTTGTTACCTGAAGTATATAGTCTCTTGATTTTGATTTTCTTTTTCAGGAGTGTCTTGGCTCCTGTTAGCCTTTTGTTATTCTGTATAGATTCAGGATATATATATATATATATATATATATATATATACATAGAGAGAGAGAGAGAGAGAGAGGGATCTCCTATAGGTATATATATATAGAGATGGATAGATAGACAGATAGAGAGATAGATATTCAGGTGATTCATGTATATCTATATCTCCACCACTTCTGAGAGGCAGGTTTCTTTCTCATTTACTCTAAAGCTGCAAATATAAACCTATTGATTCCAGTTTTGTGTGGGAACCTCCAATAAATCTCCTGCCCTGGGTAGTTCTTAGCCCGTGAAGTTATCTCCAGATTTTAATATAAATTCCAGTTGGCTGAATTCATTTCATTTCTGACTTTGAAGAGTCTTGCATTTGAAAATGTATTTCAGTATTTTATTACTGAATTGTAGATTGTAGATGTTTTCTCTCAGTTGGCCTTAATACCGTGACTAAAATCTCATACTGCCAAAAAAAGGAAGTGAAAAAAGATTTTCTATCAATATTATTTAAAATATTTTAAAATGTAAATGTAAAATACATTACTAACACAAAGGTATTTTGCAGTGTTTTATAATGTATTTTATGGAAAATTATATCATTTTTTAATGTTTAGCTACTTAAAATGTACATCTTTTCTCAAGATGTCAAGTCCTGCTTTATTCCTTTGGACATAATGTACTATTTGGTGAGTTTATCTTTAAAATAATTTATGCAACATATTAAGCAATTTAAATATTATGTTGAATTTGACAGTGCATCAAGTGAGCTTCCAGGTGTTTCTAGTCTAAGAATTATCTCATAGTCCAAGAAATCCTGTACTTTTAAATACTTTTAAACATTTTCAAATTTCCTTAAAAGCATGGGATATGCAATTTAAATTATATTCTTTCATCACCATTTTGACTGGAAAAGCAATAGCTTAGAGGTTATATAACATGATGGTCATTGGAACCATTAGCTCAGTTTGAATTTTAACTTCACTGTTTCTCAGGTGTGTGACCTGGGACAAGTTACTTCACCACTCTATGCCTTTTCTGTACAATTGAATTATTGTGAAAATCTATTGATTTAATCCTTGCAAAGTGATTAAACCAGTACCCAATCCATTGTAAGTGAAAAATTCATATCTCTTAATACTGATAGCATTTTCTAACACTATTTAGAAAGTAAATGATAGTGTAAAATGTTATTAATGATTTCTCAAAGAAGCGTTTTGTTGTAGAGAGAATGCTGACCTAAGATGACTACAAAAATAATTAGAACTTTTAATATCTCTAAATCAATGACAGTTTTACCAGCTTTATATGCTTTACCTTCACTAAATCTTGGTTTTTTTACATATAAATTTATTTATTTACTTATTTATTTTTATTTTTGGCTGCATTGGGTCTTCGTTGCTGCACGCGGGCTTTCTCTGGTTGCAGTGAGCAGAGGCTACTCTTCGTTGCAGTGCGCAGGCTTCTCATTGCAGTGGCTTCTCTTGTTGTGCAGCACAGACTCTGGGCGTGCAGGTTTCAGTAGTTGTGGCATGCAGGCTCAGTAGTTGTGGTGCACAGGCTTAGTTGCTCCACGGCATGTGGGATCTTTCCGGACCAGGGCTCGAACCTGTGTCCCTTGCATTGGCAGGCGGATTCTTAACCACTGCGCCACCAGGGAAGTCCTTTCACTAAATCTTATAAGAACCCACTTTATAGATAAAGAAACTAAGGTTCTGAGAGGGCAGGTTCTCAGGAATCAAGAAAAAATTTGGAAAAAGTAACATTAAATTACTAAATGTTAAGCATGTACTGAAAACTTTGCATACATGATCTCATTTAATGTTCATACACCTCTGTTATTCATGTTGGAACTTCAGTATCTCCGTTCGTCAGATGAGGAATCTGAGCCTCAGAGAGATTAATTAATTTAGCCAAATGACACAACTGGTAGAGATATTACTCAGGGAGATTTTAAGATTTTGTTAAAAAATATCGTAAAGATTCTTTGCTGTGGCTAAGCTCTTTGTAAACAATTAAAAAGTGCATCAAAATATTTTTCTTTAGTCCACAGTAAACTTATTAAATTCTGAAGATTTGAATGAAATATTATGTCAAAAATACAGTGCAAATTAAATTTTTATACATCTCACATATATGGCAGAGTTCAAAGGTAAGGGCCAAAGATAATATTATGCGGTGATCAGACTTATTTGTATTCATTTTATGCAGAAAACCATAACTTGATCACAGTTTGATGCTGGAATTTGCATGTAAATTGAAAATTATTTAACAGTGTCCTGCAGTGACCTGACTATACAAATAATAGAAAAGACAAACTAATTCAGAAGTCTGAATCAGATTGCTCAGCACTTCAAAAGCTTTTATTCTTCATTAAAACTCATTAATGGTATCAATATCAATGAGGTTCTAGAATCTTATATTTTTAGGAGGCCATATATTTCCTTGAAGTGGTACTGTTTTCCTTTATTACACATATCATTGGTTATGGTTGCAGCACTCCTAAAGTGCGACCAAGATAGGGTAATAATAGATGCAGTTAACAGTTTATATCCTTTTTTAGTGCATGTACTAGAAACCAATTTTACCAATCAAATAAATAGAGGTCATTTTTTCTAAAGATTCTGGGATGGATCAGAGAATTGAAGAAGCAATTGTGTAAGCCATCCTTGAAAAGAATAAGCTCCAAGGACCGAAGTAACAGGGGCTCGTGGGAAGTTGCTCCAGTGAAGTGCCCATTAGACACCTGTTCCCCCCAGAACTGCTATTTCTGTGTGTCTTGGTACAACATTCAATCCCAAATGCAATAATCCTGTTGGCTTATCTTTAATCAGTTATCTCTCCTTTGATCAATCAGCTATGTAATACCACACTGAGATTCTGGGTGATGAACATTAGCTGGCTCTTTTCTGTTCTTCCTCAGGCCCCACCCCACCCCATTTGGCAAGGAGTCTGTTGAGAGCTAAAAGGGCATGCCCACTCAGAACCTATGTTCCCCGTTCTAAATCTCAGATTACTCTGATCATGCAGCTCCAAGCTGGCTTCAGGGGTCTTTCCTCACCTCTTCCCCAGTTCTGTCTTCTCATGGAGGGACTGCACTGCTGGTATGCATACCCTGAGCTGCAAGGTTAGCTACACGATGACTATGAAGATGAAGATGGGATTGTACCCACAGACTGGGGTGTCCACTGCAGATCCTGTGCATGTTAAAGGTGGACCTATTGCCATAGCCTGCGTCATCACCTTGAACCAGGAAGCTCATTCACCTTGTGTTTATTTTGAACATCAGTCTATAACATATTTTATAAGACCCTAACTATTCATGTTTTATATCCATGTGATATATTCTCACACATTAAACACAGATGATTCATAATCTGCTCTTGGGGGGTATGTACACTTCAGAAATATGTCTCTACGTATTCAACACACACTTCCATATTCTCCATCTCATTAAATTAAGTTTTTTGCCTCATTATTTTTATGTATTTTGTATGTAAAAATGTTAGTGTTTTGGTTTTTTCCAGTTATTCCCACATTTTATTTATATAGGATCAATGCTGGTAAATTCTTGGGCTTTATGCAACTCTTGATTTCTTCATTCTAGTGGAAGTATAGGTATTGGAGTGGGGCAGCCTATAGCTGAGACATTCTACATTAGTAAATTTTAACTCTTTAATGCCCAACAATTTTTTTTTTTTTTTTTTTTTTTTGCGGTACGCGGGCCTCTCACTGTTGTGGCCTCTCCCGTTGCGGAGCACAGGCTCCGGACGCGCAGGCTCAGCGGCCATGGCTCATGGGCCCAGCCGCTCCACGGCATGTAGGATCCTCCCGGACCGGGGCACGAACCCGTGTCCCCTGCATCGGCAGGCAGACTCTCAACCACTGAGCCACCAGGGAAGCCCAATGCGCAACAATTTTAATGGAATTTTCATCTTACATTTTAGCTCACAAGAGAAAAGTGCTTTTGGGTGGCTGAAAATAATAATCTTAGATTACTTGTTACAGCATTTTTGTACTTGCATTTATATTTTTAAAAAAACAACCAGAGAATTTCTAGTGAATTAACTAAGAAAGTGTCTTTGAGATAGTATTCAAAACCCCTAGAACTTTAGAGTGGAAAGACTTTAGGGATCCAGAGTGTTTGAATGATTTCATTCCAGCTTACTTGGAGGTTTGACACTGTGGGAACAGAAATATAGCTCATTGCCTCTCAATTTAATGACTATTCTGTCACTCCATAGTAGGTGTAGGAGAACAAGAAGCAAACACACATGATAATTACTGACTTGGGTAGTAAGATGTATAAAAATAGTTGTTTTCAATTTGGTCAAAATGAATCAACTATTTATTATAAAATATATTTAAATAAACGTATATCCCTACTATGTATTAATATTTCGAGCAAATCAGCAAGTACTTCCGTATAATTTCTATGCAAAAGTTACCTGAGCAAAGGAAAAAAAATAGTATTTTGAGAGAAAAGCTAAATAAGCAATTGCATTTTTCTTCTGTGCCATTTTCTATCAGATATATATGACGTTGGTGCTTTGATGTGCACATTTCCTCTTACACCTCATCTCCAGTGGAATGGAGATAAACTTGAGCAAAGTGTGTACTCCCCTCTTAATACAGCAACTAGAAAATTTTAATTAGGTCTAAACAGATGACATATTCCATCCATTATGGGTCTTCTTCAAGCTAGAGTTGGAATCCAGCAACTTAATAAAGGGCCACTTGTGAATGATGATTACAATTTCCTTGGGTGAGTTTTTTTCTTTCCTTACAATTTTATGTCTCACACCAAAGTCGTCTTCCTCACAAAGAGTATTTATTGTCTCAATACTCCAGGTTCCTGTGCCTCACTTCTCTTTAGATTATCTTTGCTTTGTCTCGTGTCATCACACACCATGGGCCTACTTCTCTGTGTAGAAACCAATAAATCGCATCATTACCTGTGCTTATATAGACTATCAAGCTCACAGTATATATTACATCTCAGAAATTATCTTAGGCAGTGACAGTAGTTATCCTACAGTCTATTTATCCTCTAAACAGTTTTCAAGAGTTGACAGTTTTCTTATAACCATTTTTAACTGTGAAGTTCTATAGGAATGGTTCTGCCCAATATAGTTTAAATTCATTAAATGTAATTCTTAGTCCTTAGTACTCATAGCATGTTTAGAATTCATTTTATGTTTAATTAACCACCTATTCTGATTGTAATGGTAAAGTCCAGGCAATTTTACAAATTTAAACACAGTTCAGCAAATGTTACTTAATCACCAAAAGGTCCCTGGGATCTGTGCTATGTATTAGGGATGTAGTAATGAGTACAACATAGTTCCTTCCTTTAAGGATTCTTTCCTTTTTTTTCCAGAAGAAACATGTCTAGTTTTCTGTTGTATAGTGGATGAATCCAACAGGAAATATATCAGTGTACTGTATTTCAATACCACGTGCTAGAATTGATATTATCCAGAGCACGAGCAGAGCTGGATGGATAAAAGGGACTTTGAAAGAGTAACACTTAACTTATGGCTTATGGGATTGCATATTTGAGCAGGATGAGAGGAGGAACGGGGTTTATTGGTTAAGAGTAAAGGCTGGGCTTCCCTGGTGGCGCAGTGGTTGAGGGTCCGTCTGCCGATGCAGGGGATGCGGGTTCCTGCCCCAGTCCGGGAAGATCCCACGTGCCGCGGAGTGGCTAGGCCAGTGAGCCATGGCCGCTGAGCCTGCGCGTCCGGAGCCTGTGCTCCGCAATGGGAGAGGCCACAGCAGTGAGAGGCCCGCGTACCGCAAAAAAAAAAAAAAAAAGAGTAAAGGCTGTAGTCAAAGCATGAATTCTGGCTTTGCGATGATGTAGTTGTGTGACCTTCAGTAATTTTAATAAGACAAAAAATTATAGTACCTGCTTCGTGGAGCTATCTTCGGAATTAAATGAGTTTATATATGTAACGTGCTTAAACAGGATGAGACACGCAGTCTAGTCTCCTTAAGAGTCAGAGCCACCATATTCATCAACAGAATCATCCTCATTGTATACCAGTTGTAGTAGGGGAGGCTACAGCTAGATCACAGTTCAAGTTCATTTCTTATTCAGCTTGCAGTAGTTAGCAGGTGAGCAGATTAGGGGGACCACTCTTCTCATGCATTTATTCAGGGACCCAGGCAGATCTTTAGTCTCTGGCCTTCAAGGTCCACCCTAGTGAACATCACATCGTTCCTATCCAACGGATAGAGGAAGAGAACATGACGAGCTGTGCGTGGAAGTGTGTGTGGCTTTGCCTGGAAGTGGTGAGTATCACCTCCACTCACACTCCACTGGCTAGAACTCACCCTTGTGGCCCCACCTGGTTGCATATGGTGTTGAGAAGTCAAGTGCCTGGCTGAGCAGCTGCTACCCAGCAACAACTGTCTGCTGTAGAAATTTGAAGGTATATGTTGTAAACAGCCGGCCATCTCCACCCCACGGATGAGACAGGATGAAGGCGTAAAACAAGAGTAAGGACCAAAGTAGGTGAGAAAAGATGTTATGCTTCTGTGGACCATCCACATGTGAGCATTGTGAGGTTTAGTGTGAGTCCAGAAGTAGAGAAAAATAAAGTAGGAGGCAAAAAGAGAGAAGAAAGTGCATTTTTTGGTCACGTTTAGTGTGTCTGATATGTTATAGAGAAATCCAGCGTGAAGTGTATCCTAAGCGACTAAACTCAGGAAAAGGGACAGATTAGGTTGTAGATATCAGGTCATCAACGCCCCAGATGTCAGGTAAAATCATGACAGTAAATATGATGCCCAAAGAAGAACAAAGGGTCACAGTTTGCTGCATTGGCATTAAAGACCTGGACTGGAAAAAGAACCAAGAGAGAGAAGGAAGGTTAAGCTGTGATGGAGTAGTAGGAATATGGTGGCCAGGAGCTAAAGGGATTGAGGGTCACAGAAAGGAAGACATTTTTGGTATATCAGATGCAGAAGTAAAGTCCAGAATGGAAAGGGTCAACATTTCTTTTAAAATGGTAGTTAGGAAATTACCAGAAAACGAAGCAAGGGTTCTTTTAATGGAGCATTAGGACCTGAAAAGAGATGAGGGATGGATGAGGACTTTTGAATCACTAACCCACTAAAAATGCTTCTTCAAGCGGAAAAGCATACTGGTCATTATCAAATACATCACTTCTGAATTTTGTTGTTGATTTTGCTTTATTTTCTTATTATTTCCTTTTCCTTCATTGTAAACCTTCTAAAAAGGTTTTTTGTCTAAACCTTTAAATTAATGATTTAGAAAACTAGATATTTACAATATATCCATATCTAAAAAAAGCTAAAGATAAAAATCTGAGTTGCATGTCTGAAAAGAGAGGTTGACATATATAATTTTCTTTCAGACAAGTATAGTATCAGTTTATAAAGTCACCATTTTGCTTAAAAAGCTGAAAAGTTGATCTTTAAGATATTTTCCACTTCATATACACCTTGCCTCTGTGTAGCACAAGTGGATTTGCATTTTTTTATATTTTCCTAAGCTCTTGCTATCCTCTAAGACATGGTCCAGTAACTCTGATAACACTTCGATAATTTTGGCACAAACTGAACTTTGCTGTCACTGAGCTCACGGAGGTTGCACATTCAGATGTGTTGCTCTCAGTTGTCTGATATGTGCAGTGACCTTCCTGAAACCTAGCAATCTTTCTAACATAAGATAGATTTAAACGCTCACCCTGAATATAAAATATGAAAGGTATTCATTGTTATTTTCTGGACATTTAAAAATCCTGGTCATGAGATATGTAGTCATCAGCAGTGTTGAGATTTCCTTTGATTTGCAAACTTGCCCCCATCCTATTTCGAGAACAAGAGAGCCGTCAGGTGAAATAGGCAGTTCATCTGTGAAGGAAGATTTCAGGTGTGTGATCTTTCCCAAAATATTTTTTTCTTGAGCCTATTTCGCCCCGCCCCTTTTTTTTTTTAACCCAAGTGTTATTCTTCAGATAACATTGAGTCTTCCGTATTTGCAACATGTGGCCAAATGTACTTGATAAGGAAACTGAAATGAATGGGGTTTTATAAAGGACCTGCTTCTTCTCAGTTGAGTGGTCTGGCCTCTTTTTCTAATTGGCTACATGACAAGCTGAGATGATATGCATTTTGAAAGGTCAGCACTGAATAAATGTATTAAATATTTATTAACACACCAGTGCAAACTAGGGCTACATTTTGTTGTCCTCTGACAGCAAGCCATTAAATATCTTCCATTACAGCACTAAACAGCCTGTTTTACATATAAGTTTTCACTACCGGATTATAAATTCTTTGATGATAAGAACTATCCACCATGGTGTCTGACAACTGTTCAATATGTTTCTAGGATGAATAAGTAAAGATACTAAATGGATGATGTCACTAGATTTAAAGGTATAGTACTTTGTGTGAGAGAGTGATTACCATTGTTTTCATTTAGAGATTGATAGTAAATGAGTTACCTAAGGTTACAGAGCTTTCATGAGAATGGAGGTTCAGATCAATACATTGGCCACACATATTTTGACTTTCCACTAGCAATCAATGTTTACTGTCCAGTATTACCAGCTGTAACTAGAGAGAAACTTTTACTTAGAATGATAAAACTTTTGAAGCATACCTACAATAAAAGCTATCCAAAGATGATTTATTAACAAGTTAAAACAGATAAATGACAAGGAAAATGTATATATTAACAAACAAAAAGAAACTATGTTTATGAAAAAGTTCCCTCTTCTAGCCACTACAAATATATCTTTATGTTTCTGTTTCAATGAATGCACTCAAATGTTCATATATGTTTACTTTTATAGGAACACAAGGTAAAGAAAATGATATATGCCAATTTCAGAGGGTTTCTTTTTATAATAAGGAGCATGATTTGGAAAAAATTGTTTTATGGGACTTTCTTGAGATTATTTTTAGAATTCATGATATAAGGTTTTAACAGTTTTTAAATATTAAATTTATATTGAAAATTAGACTACAGAAAAATTAACAAAATCATGTCATAGGATGTGCTTTCCACTCACTACAAACATATAAAAATATCTTTAAAAAGCACTTGTTAATACTCTAAACTGAAATTTGAAAAAGAAAAGAAAATATACCAGTTCCAGAACCAAAGAAGGGACTCAAACATAGACCATAGATGAAAGCTAACTTCCCAGGGGCTTAAAGGACTTGGGAACCTGGACATAGAAAATGGTATCTGGAGACTGGAAGTTTTAACCCTATATCAGAATAGGAGAGCTAGACATGTACCCTTGCATAAAGCCTGGTCCTTTCCAGAGAAAGCCCAGAGAAATTTGTTTTCTGTCCAGGAACTTGGAAAAAATTAAAGAAAAATAAATGAACAGAACAGGAGCTACCAGCATGAAACCAAAACCCTAAAACTTGTGCCATACCACACATAGGATAGTACATGCTGTGAGACTGAGAACTCAAAAATAACACATTAATATTAAAATTTCTAGAACCACTGAAACTTCAAGGATAATGCACGTAGCCAGTGTAAATTTATGCTGTTGGGAACACACGCTATTGGGATCATAATACAGAAAAAGGAAAGCATAAAATAAAATAGGCAGGATACTAAATAAAATAATTAAATTTCACTTCCAGAAATTATAACTGAAAATAAATATCAATGGAAAAGTTAAACAAACAGATTAGAGGCACAGTTGAAGGATAAATCATCAAATAAGCGTGAGCTTACTCACCGAAATGCAACACAGCAAGGTAAAGAGAAAAAAAAATATGAACAGAAATTGAGACATTGAAGATAGAATAAGTGAATCTAACACTTCTAATAGCAACCGCATAGCCCAGGGAGATCAGCTCCGTGCTTTGTGACCACCTAGAGGGGTGGGATAGGGAGGGTTGATCATTTTCTGTAATTGAAAAATGGCATGACTCCTCAAGTTATCATAGCATAGAAACAATGACACCCCAGTAGCAGGGGGCAACCTAGTACCCAAATTTTGGTTTCCGACAGCATTCTCCAATAAAAGGAACCAGGGGTGCTTGGAGAAATGGCTGATGGCTGATTCTAGGACTGGGCTGGGAAAAATACAAGGTAAGGCTGAAGCAACTTACGGTGTTAGAACAGAAAGCAGTGTGCAAAAAAAAAAAAGGCTGCATTGATGGTAGCATGTCAAAGGGACATAGAAGCCAACTGAAAGAGCTCCCCTTTGCCAATTTGAGCAATAAAAAAATAAAGTAGCATTGTATTATGACTCAAATTGTAAAATAAATATCCTTGAGTCCATATTGATATAAATTACTAAATAAATATATAAATGGGAGGGAAAAGACCAATCTCCCATATGTAAGAACACTAATTTATGTAGATTCTCTACCCTCAAGGAGGGAAGCATAGATCTCCTCTCCACTATGTGGTCTGCACACAGTGACTTCCTTCCAAAGAAATATTGTATTTAAAGGGATAGAAAAAAGAAAGTAACTTTAAAGTGGAGAAATATGACAAGAACTACATCAGCCAGGTAGACAAGGTCAACATGAACAGTGACAAGTTGTGTCATAGTACGTGCCCTGGTCATGATGTGATGAAATTAACACTTTACTTCTGTAGTCTTCCTCCCCTACACCCATAATCCTACCTAAATTATAAGGGGGAAAAATCAAATTCTAATAGAAATCCTACAAAATACTTGACCAGTACCGTCCAAATTGTAAAAGTTATCAAAAACAAGGAAAATCTGAGAAACTGTCACAGTGAGGAGAAGCCTAAGGAGACATGACATGGTCATGGTTATTCAGTCTCCTTCAGCCTAAGGAGCCTGAATAACACACTCTTCAGTGGGGAGGAGTCTGGCCATTGCCATCACGTCTTTTATGTCCTTCACGTGGTAATATTCTGCATGAGAAATAAAGGTGCCAAAAATGTGTGCACATGTGAAATTTACTGTCTGAAATCCCAGAGCATACTGAATATCATCCCTTGAAGGAGATGATAAAACGAGTGTGTGTCCACAAATATAACCTGTAGAATGATTATATCTAATTCTATGTCATGAATCCTGTGCACAAAGCTGTTTTAATCCAAATCCAAATTTATACGGGCAAGGATTTCTTTACTGTAAATTCTATTTCAAAGGAGAATAATGTGAGTTTTCAATGGACGTCACTTTAACTTTGGGGACGGTGTATTCAAATCCACAGTGGATTAGTCCTATATGTTCCTCGTGCTTTTAGTGGATTAAATATTTGATTCTTATGGCTACATTATTTTGCAGACATTTTCTTCTTCCTAGGATTTTTTCCATTTATCGTGTTTTAGTTTTAGGTCTTTTGGACTCTGTCAACCTTTATTTTCTAAGCTAAAATAAATATTTAGTCTGTTTCATGTGCCATATTCTGCCAGCAGGTCATCTTCAACTTGCTCTTATGAGCACCAGTGCTCTTTCCATTCTCATATCATTAACTATAGTATATGTGAGATTATCTTTCATTTCATATATTTGTTGACCAGGTTAATAGGTACTGCCTTTATCATTTTGGCTAAATGAAGAAATTGAAAATGACTAAACACATGCAAGACGTTCTCACTAAAATAATGTTCCTCTTCTATTTACCATGCTGTTTTTGCTAACAGCAGTCTGATTGACTATATTCTTGTCTTAAGGAAGATCTACTGTCCTTAGAATTGCAGTCTCTTTTTATTTTTAATCCGTGCAACCCATATACCATAGATACTCTGGTTTATACTCAGTTTATTATAATTCAAAGCATTGACTTGATTCCTCTTCATGTTTTTTCTATTCTATGTTGTTAAGGTAATAAGCCTCATTTAGAGATGGAGTCTATTTCAGTCATTTTTTTTAAACTAAAGAACCAATTATTTAGATTATAAGTCAAAACCCATATCCTCTGTGGAGTAATTTTATGACTCCACAGCCTATGGCACAGAAAAATAATCTCCAATGCATAGACTTGCATACTAAACAATGTCCACATAGTTCTCTGGGTTAACTGTAAATTCTCACTAGTGTTAATTAAAATTATGTGGCAAAGTTTCTAAATCACTCAAAGAACACGAGCTTTCATTCTTCACCTTACTGATACCCACGATCTAATAAATATTGGCTGTTCTTTTAGATGCCTTCTCTCAATCTTCGTATTGAGACTACATTTTACTGGTAAATTATTTCTGGAAATTATTGAGGTTTTAGCTATTGTATTATGGGGATGACTACGGAAAGACTCTGGAAATGCACTTTTGTGAAATCTGTAGAGTTTTACTATTTTCCTTCATGAAAATACTCCCTAACCTTGAGTAACCTACCCCCACTGCAGACACCCTATCCTGAACCCATGCTAATCGATGTAACAAAGGAATTGCTGAGCTTTATTTAATTTGTTGAATTTGATAAAGATAGTTTCAGACCTTTAACGTACATCACTTTGAAGCTATAAAATGTTATCATTAGACTTCATGTCAGTTGAAATGATATGCCAACATGTGAATTGCTTTGAAAATTCTATGTCAATTTGCTTTTCTAAGCCCCCTTTAGATGAAACCATTATGCCTTCAGTTATTATAACCAGCATTTATAAAGCACAAATTGTATATTAGGTGCTGTGTTAGGCCCAAGAAAACACAGCAAAAACTCCTGTGTCGAAGGAGCTTAGAGTCTAGGAGGACAGCCAGAAGTGTAAACAGCTCTTATACGAGGTGGTAAGCATTTAATATAGGAATAAAAGTATCCTTAGGCAGCATGAAATAGGGAGTGTCCAACCAGAGGCTTGGATGGCAAAGAGAAAGGCAAGACAAGGGTAGAGAGAGAAGTTGTTTCCTTGAGTCCTAAGGTTGAACAGACCACAAGAGGGAATGAATGGTCAGCACAGGTAAAGGAAGCAGCATTTGTGAACACGTGGTAAAATGCAGACCAAGTGGCATATTTGTGAAGCCCTCAGTCCTAGGATATAGCTTCCTGCAGGTGCTTAAGAGAAGAGTTGCAGAAAATAAGCCTGGAAAACTAAGCTGGAGCCAAAAACCAAAATATTTTTAATGCCTTGATTGGGAGTTTGGGTTTATGTAATAGATGATGGTCAGCCCTTGACTGGTTAAAAGATATTTTGGAAGTACAATCTGTGTTACTTGCTGAACAGTTCCAGGTGGGACTGAGAGATGGGGAGCTGTCTACAAGTCTACCTTGGACAACAATTAAAATCTTTAACTTATCTAATAGTGTGGGAACTAAAAGGAGTATTGCAATTTGATGAAAGTATTACCAAATGATGTTTGTGTTTGTTATTTTGTTTTCCCCCCAGTGGGAGAGACTTCTGAGATTTGCCCGGAAGCCACTGATTTCTTGTGCCACAACAAGAAGTGTATTGCATCCCACCTGGTCTGTGACTATCAACCAGACTGCTCTGATAGGTCTGATGAAGCTCGCTGTGGTAAGTGTATTTGTCTGTTCTAATGCTGCCAGTTCAGCACAGATTTTCGCTTTGTTAGCAGAGTAACTTATTGGCATTGATGACTGAGAAGAAATGTTCTTCTCATGCACCAGAGTAGATTTAGAATAGACCATACATTTTTCCAACTTCTCTATGCAAATATTTAAATGGCAGCCCTTCCATCCTTTTTACCCCCAGACTAAAAACTGCAACAAATCTATAGCAAATCATGTTACAAAAATTTCCCATCACGTCATTATATAGAACTGTGTGCAGAGTCAGGGTTAAAATTGTCAGAAACGGAACTAGCAGAGCCTACATTTCTTCATCAGTTCTCATGACTGATTCCATTCCTTTTTCCCCACAAAATGACTGATTTTATAGATGAGGTGAAAAAAGAACACTTTGAATAAATACTAGTTTAATGATTAATTTTAATAATTACATTGCCCTGGAAAAAGAGGAATACAAGAACCACTTTGGTTTTTTTATTCAAACTTTAATTCAAATGATTTTTAAATTCATGTATAAAGCCAAGTGTGTGATTTTAAAATATGAACACATATTTAAATCCAAAGAATTTTTTTTTCATATATCTTATTGATGAGCATTCATATGGAATCTTGATACCATACAGGCTGCCTGTTGCCGTTAATGTTTGCAGCGTAACAAACTACCCTAAAAGTTAGTGGCCTTAAACAAGTTTCATTTTGCTTGCAATTTTGTGGATCATTCATTCAGGAAGGAATCGGCTAGGCAGCTTGTCTCTGATCCACATGGCTCAAACTGGTACAGCTGGACCTGGAGGATCACTTCCAAGATGCCTTTATCCCCTACATGTTTGGCACATGTGTAGTCTTTGGTTTCTCTGTCTGGATCAACATGGAATCAACCTCCAGGGTAATCCCTGTGGCTTGGGCTATCACAGGTTAGTCAGACATCTTACATGGGATTGACTTTTACCATGTGTCGACTGTAAAAGAATGCACAACCTAAAAGTTAAGAAGTATGTTTTATTGGCAGACTTTCTGAGGACTTAAGCCCAGGAGGCAGCCTCTCAGATCCCTCTGAGGGGCTGCTCCCAAGAGGTAGAGGGGGAGACAGGATATACAGGAGTTTTGGGAGCCCAAACATCAAAAGATTACTGTTAATTAAAGAAAACCAGATAGCTCAAGTTAAGGAATTTAGTGCTTTTCTGTGTTTGGGAAGATGCAAGAGACTGTGTTCAGTGAAGTCATTCCTTTGCTATACACCTTAGCTATCTAGGGCCAGCATCCTGGTTCTTCCCATCCTAAATCCCCTCAGGGTGCACCTTTGCGAGGGGTGGGGGGGGCGGAGCGCTGCAGTGGGTGAGGGTTTGATGGCGGGCATCCTGTTGTTTCTAACCTGAGTTCCCTCCAGGGCGCACCATGGGGGGGTGGGAGGGGCGGGCAGTGGCTGATGTTTACTGCCGTGGCATGCAACATTCTTCATTCACAGAAAGTTCCAAGGGCAAACATTCCAAGAGTCTGAGGAAAAATAGCAAAGAGTTTGTATGACTTAGCCTCAGAAGTTCCAGAATGTCCCTCCTGGCTCTTCCTAATGGTTATTCAAATAACAAAGTCTAGCCTAGATTCAAATAGAGGAAGGGAATAGACTCCATTTCTCAGTGGGAAAATATCACACATGCACAGGGAAGGCTTACTACACAAGGCACGTTTAAGTGTTTATTTTTAGCTCAGTGTTATTTTTATTCCTCGGGATGTTTACTTCTGAAGTGTTCATTTCTCTTTCTTGCATTCGCTATTTTTTTAAATTGTGGTAAAGTATACATAAAATATACATAACATAGAATTTACTATTCTAACCTTTTTAACTGTACAGCTCAGTGGCATTAAGTATATTGGCATCGTTGTGCAGCCAACACCACAGCTTCACACTTTTGCCAGCTTGCGTAAGTGTCATCGGAAAGGTTTTTCCCTTAGAGGGCGTCCAGAACCCATATCCAGAACTTTTTTTATCTTGAAAAATTGAAACTCTGTACCAATTAAACAATAACCCTCTATTCTCCCCACCCCCAGCCCCTGACAACCACCATTCTACCTTCTGTTTCTATGCATTTGACAACTCTAGGTGCCTCATGTAAGTGGAATCACAGTGTTTGTCTTTTTGTGACTAGCTTATTTTACTTAGCATGTTATCCTCAACATTCATCCCATCTTTTAATTTTAAGTCAAGCAAAGAAGAAAGTGAAAATGATTGGCACTTTTTTAAACTGTATTTTGAATACTACAGTATTGTAATCTTAATTTCACAAAATATTTCCTTTATAATATATATATTCTCAAATGAAATTTATAATACATTAAATAATACTTTCTAGTGTTATTTCTAGCTTCTTTTAAGTGCACCAAAAATATATATTTTTTTATATTGACTGTTAGGGATTGATTTCAATGGAGTTCTAAAACAATGCTCTGAAGCATTTTGAAACCACCATTTTCCCCACAAGACATAACAAATAGAGCATTTAATAATCACCAGCAAAACATTAAAAACTTGGCCAGATTTATGAAGGCTCTAAAGAAAAAATAATTTGAATATGATGGCATTGACATACATAATCCAGTGGGGTGAGAAGGACAGCTATCACATGCATATAGAAAACTTATTACAGACAGTAAATATCTTCCTCTCATGTAAAAATGTACATACATTGAAAAGTTTATATAAAAATTATACTCTTGTGTTTATTCCTGTTCCTAGTAGGGCTAGGAACAACTTTCTAAACATTGGGTATATAAAAATGAACAAGACATTGTGTTAGGCTTCAGAAATTCACTTTCTACTGTGGAAAGAAAAAACCTAGAGGGAAAAATGCATTAAATATAATGTTCTTTGCTTTTTGAAAAGGTAGTTAGTAAATGAAAAGATTCCTGATTATTTTTTAAGTGTAACAAGTGCTATCAGGAATAAGGTTATCACAGCTTATGTGGGGAATACATATGAAGAAAAATATGTGTGTGTGTATGTACATCTGTATATGAACTATAAAAATAGACCTAAAAACATCAGAAAGAGTTACAGGTGTTTTGGTTTTTCAAATGTGAATGCTGCCCATGTTCTTTTTGCTTCACTCATTTTTCTTCTCAGAGTACCTTATATGATTCTTATTTTTTTCCCACAGCTATTTAAGGTATTGATATAAAACACACAAAGGCAGTTTTGATTATCAGAAACTGAAGTCAGTTACATATCCATGTCTGTTAGTGTTACCCATGACTCTGATGGACAACTGCAAGAAGTATTTGAATTTATTAAAATAAAAGCAATATGTTGACAAATGAAATAGTCACTTTTCTTAAAACTTCTTCATAGATTTTGTTCACCTCCAAAAGGAACATTGCACAGCACACAGAGATATACAGGTGACTTACTGATGCTGCAAATTGACTCCATCAATGTTTTATATGATGGTCTTTGGGAAATATTGGAGGCATCAGGGCTGGATTCCTGCAGGCAGAGAATCTATCGTGGATAATGGAATAAATTACAACATTTTCAAAGTCACCTTTGGAGAAATATAAGGAAACAATTGACCTTTGGGTTATTAAACTGAAGTCTTCATTTTGACTTTGACCATCATTTGTTGGGCAATTATTTAAATTTTCAGAGGCTCAATTTCCTTATCTATATAGTACATATAATAACATACGGAGTGCTTTGAGAATTAAATGAAATAATGTAAAGAATATATTTGTTCAGTCTTTCAGGATTAATGTTAGCTTCTTCCATGCCATTATTTTTATATTCTCTTGAAATTTGTCAGTCATTGTGAATGCCTTATTTACATGTCCTTTATACTTATCAGACAATAAATTCAGCTATTCCTCGTGACTAAATTCTTACCTTAGGTTATGAGCAAAGATAAAATCTTTTGCATTGCTACCTCTTGTTGCAAAAATGCATGGTTGGTAACAAATAAGATCAATTCTTTTTAAAAGAAACAGTTAAGTTAGAAAATATGCTCTTTTTTTCATGGAGGAAATTATTACCTAAAACACGTAGTAAGCGTGCCTTGTATTCTAGGCTAGGGCTGCGCAGAATGGGATGGGTACTTTCTCTCCTGCATCTTACAGTGATAAACATCATTAGTCAGTCATGTCACTCTTCCCCACTGTAGCCAGATTCTCCAAAATCCTTCTCAGTGCAGCTTTCCAAAAAGGCATTTCACAGCGAGGAGAAACTGTTTAATGGTTCTATGTTATATATCATGGTATGGCAAAATAAGGTTGCTATGTGGATGTGAGAATTAAAAATAATTAATTATGGAGCCATCTCTTTAATATAACTGAGCTGATTAATATTTATACTGACCTACAACAATATGGCTGAATATTGTACCAGTGGAAAAGTGCCAGTCGTTTAAAACAATGTTAGTAATACTTTGAATCCGTTCAAGGGATCATAATAAAGATCACAATTTGGAGAATATTTTTTCTAAAGCAATAGCCATTTTGAAAATATTGATACATATTAATCATCAAGAAATATTAATATTACAAAGTCTTCATATCATCTATCATTCAGTAATTAGTATGGAATCACGGCTTATATAATGCAGTTCAATAATAATACCTGATCACATGGAAATGTTTACAGTAGTTCAATAGTAAACAACAATTAAGGTGGCAGTGCAAAATAAAGAAGTAATAAGTTGCCAAACGAATAGTAATAACTATGATTACTGTTATAAAACACACACACAGACCCTGAGAACTGACATGATCTGGAAAGAGAAAGATAGTACAGAAGTTGGACATTCAAGAAAGAGTATTATTTGCTAGATGGAATGGAGAAGGTACATTAATTAATACACTTGTAACAGAAATTCCAACCTTGACAGGTGTAGACATCATAACAGTCCCTGCTTGTTGCCTATCCATTTCTTTTTGTTCCTTAGAAACAGAACTGCAGTTTTATCCAGGGCAACATTATGACCAGCCACAGGTACCATCTCCTCCAAACTTCTTTGTAGCCGCCCGTGAGCACTCGCCCGCCAGTGAGATATATGTGGGAATTTGGGGAATGTATCCCTTTCAAAAAGAAAAAGCACCAGAATAGGAAAACGCTTTTTTCTTCTTTCCTCTTCCCACTCCTTTCAATGCCTTGAACATTTGAATTTTTCAACGCTGGAAGGTGCAGCATCATCTTGCAACCATGAACGAGCATGAGGATGGCAAGATGACAGAAAGGAAAGGTGGAAAATGTGTGCTTCGCAACTACACATTTGAACCACAGTCACAGTGCCAACCTTAAACTTCCTGACATATTGTTAATTGAGATAAATGAATAGTAGCTGTTTAAGCTACTATTATTTGGGTTTTCAGTTACTTGAAACTAAATGCATCTCTAAGTGATACAGACAATAAGGAAAATGTATTATCTCAAATAGCAAGAAGTCCAAAAGCAAGGGAGCTCTAGAGTTGGTTAATTTAGTAACTTTTGTCATCAAACGTATAGAACTATATGCCCTCCTTCATTCTTTATGTTCTGCCATCTTCAGATAATGGATTTTCTTATAAAGTCAGCTCCCCATAGAATCTCTTTAGTCCCAAGCATTGCATCTTTGCAATGATATCCTGAGAAAGGACAAATAGGTTTTCTTCCTTTTGATTTATTTTTAAGAATAAAGAAACCTTTTCGTAGGTGTCTTTTCCTTAGTAAGTCTCATCGTCTATAAAAGCATCCCAAGACTATCTTTTTTTTTTTTTTTTTAAAACATCTTTATTGGGGTATAATTGCTTTACAATGGTGTGTTAGTTTCTGCTTTATAACAAAGTGAATCAGCTATACATATACATATGTTCCCATATGTCTTCCCTCTTGCGTCTCCCTCCCTCCCACTCTCCCCATCCCTCCCAAGACTATCTTAAACCACTCAAGACAAGGGAAGTTTGAACATCGCATCATGATTGCTTAGATAAACCATGAGCTGCCTCTGGTGTTACAGGGGGCCGTTTCACTCTTCAAACAAGTATCTGAGTGAAAGAAGGTGAATTCCTAGATAAAACTGCAGTTCTGTCCTAAACAAGAGAGGGAAGGAAGGACTGACAAATGAGCATCGAATTGCTAGAGAACATGTGCAAAAAAAGAGAGAGAGAGAGAAGTAGTTCAACATAAAAGTTGAAAAAAGTCAGTTTTATTCAAAAGAAATTTTTCTGAAAGATTTCATTGAAGTAGAGGCAGTTTTGGAGACAAGACAGATTTCAGGCTAAAAAAGCATTGCATCAACAGAAAGGTTATTGTATTCAAGGCTAGAGGTTTTGAGGGCATTTTCAAATAATGTGAACACCTGAATATTTCGAGCAAGGGAAATAACATGAGAGCAGTCTTGAAGATTAATAATGTGGTTTGGGTGTATAAGGTTGATAGGATGAAGGCTACACTAAAGAAAGAGGCTCTTAACATAAACCAGGGGCTTGAACCAATGGAGCTGGAACAGGAACTCTGGAGCTGCAAAGAAAGGAATGAACTAAACAAGTTCTCGAAGGGAGAATCTATAGGTGTTGGTGATAGATTAGATATGGAAATAAAGAATGCAGAATCAAAGATAACTTCATAGTTCGAATCTTTAGAAAAAGAGAGAAGATTCATGCTATGAAATTAATCAATAATCTCAGAGAGAAGAACCCATTTGGAGGGATAAATGATGAGTTCATTTCAGGCTTGTTGATTTTGAGATGAAATTTTGAGACAGAAATACTATAGAACCTGTGTGTGACATCATTCTAACAAACACACAATGGCTGTCTTGTTTGTAACATTGGAAGATTCCACATGTTTGCGGTTGTGTTAACTAAACACCTGGAGAACCACATTCCTCACTTTTATCCATATTATATAAGCATGGTATAAACCTATGTATAAGCATGGCATAAAAAGGATATACAGAGCCCATAAATAAGTATATAAAAACCAATGGAGCATAAGTCATGTAGAATGAATGAAAGAAATGTATATAATTAAAAACGATTCTAGTTTTTAGGGATAAGATACAATCATGCCAGAGAAGTAAAATGCTGAGATTTTATGAAAATACTCTTAGAGATCCAGAAAATTTTTCTATAAAAATATTAAAGCTTTGTTTTGCCAAATGTTTGGCATCCATTTTAACAGCAAGTTTTTCCTTGCTGACAAAGTTTCTATATATGCTAATAATAGTTTTATGTTAAGAAAAAGTTATGAACAAGAAACCATCTGGAGAAGAAACGTTAAAAATAATACAAACTTCATCTTTCTAAAAAACAAAAGTCAATGACAATCTCAGTTGATTCATACTGATTAAACCACCCAATAATTCATTCTGTCTCTATAACACAGTTTTTACAGTGAATGCTCGAAAATAATAACTGCTATGCAAAAAGAAAATTAAAGAAAAATGAAAGCAGTATCAGGGTATTATGAAGGCACTTTTCACAGATGACTAGGTAGTAGACAATCAGTTATCTAGTAATTTTTCTCATTGTGAACAACTTAGTTTTTTAATGAGTTATGAATCAATACTTTTAGAAGAGAACTTCTTTCATTATTTAGTGAGAAATAATTTAGTCACTGGCTCTGAAATGTTGTACGTGGGTGATGGGTGTGGAATGCTGAGAGGGTTTGCATCCTATATGGTTTACTACTTCTACCAAAGGCACCTTTTCTCTAGTTAAATGATTTTTCCTCTGTAATGGTCTATGCTGTTCAAACACCAGAGTGGACAGAGGGAAGGAGTTAAACATCCAGACAACTGGAGATACTGACTTATTTGACCTGAATAATCTATATTATCATAATGTTTTGTACATTGTTCATGTGTAGATACAGTTTTTTTATCTATCTAAAATGTTATTAGTCAATCCATGTAAATCCTTAATGGCTAAATGACAGTATTCATGCACTGCTTCTAGACCCTGTGATAAAAAAAGTTTCGGTGTACAACTGATATTTCCAATGAGTGCAAATACCCTGGTTCTTTAAATTTTTAAATAAACAGAGTATGCAAATACTAATTTTAAATCATCGCAAATGTAGTATAATATCAAGTGTGACATACACTTCTACAACATACCATTAATATTTTTGTTTCCTTAGGCCAGTATACAAACACAACAGGAAGCTGCAATTTTGAAATAACTTCAGGAAGCTGGACCACAGCTTGCAGTCTTACTCAGGACTCTCAAGATGACTTGGATTGGGCCATTGGCAGCAGAATTCCTACTGAAGCATTGAGTCCAGACCTTGATCACACACCAGGTAAATGCAGTAGAGATAGGCCACGTAGTTCACTGGGCTGGAAATTTGCTTTAACAAATTTGAGTGAATGTCAGAGCACCTTCCTTATGTCTTTGTGGGGGTAGAGCTCAGTAGCCTTTATGAAAAGAGAGTTAGTTCCTTCCATTTAACCCCTGAATTATTTAATAGACCTAGAACTGATATTGCCACAACAAGGAAATCAATGACTCTATTTAAGAGACTCACAGATTTTATTTACCCTACCCTAAAGGTGGCCTTAAAGTCCCCAACTGGGGCAGGGACAAGTAGGGAACATTCAGATTAACGCATGCAGTAGACAAAGGTATATAGTTGGCATGCTGCCACGATGATCGCTAGCCTGCCACCGATTTCATTCCAGACCCTCTGAAGTACAGGGGCAGAGATTTAAAAGGTAAGTGGTGATAAAAAGAATGAGCGTCAGCAAACTCTGAACAAGGTTTGCTTCCTGCCTGTGACATGAGATCAATGTAATCTTAAATGGTTTTCCAATTAATAGAGTCAGAGTAGAAGGCAGCTTGTGTTCTTGTTTACTTTTACCCTGAAATCTTGCCTGATACTCAACACTTTTCTTAGGAATCTAACTTTCTTACGAATTAAAAATAACTTTTTTCAGTGATAACTTTTCTTAGGGATAAAATATCATGATGTTCAATTACAGCATGGATGTTCATTCTTATTTTAAAGGTGTTTCCTAATTCAGCTTCAGATTGAATATTTCTATTCCTTTCGACCTGTCAAGTTGTATTTTTTCTGCCTTTCATCAAGTTTTTTTCCCTTAAAAAAAAAATGAGATTAGTATACACCACGTTATAGGTTAATGGAACAGGACAGAGAATCAAGACACTTAGGTAAGTAATTAGGAGGATTTAGTATATAATAAAGGCCAATTCAGTGGGAAGACGTTGTATTATTTAATATGATGCTGGCATAGCTGGTTGTCCACCTGGAAGGAAATGAAATTAAATTCCAGTTTTTCTTCTATATATTTCATATACAACATATATTCCTGATGGATTAAAGATGTAGATCTAACAAATTAAAATAATAAAACTCTTACCAAGAAAACATAGGGTAAACTATGTATAATTTAAAGGCAGTATCAAACTTCCAAAAGCCTGGATGTAAAATTATAGCTATGATCTAAATATTTCATAAACAAAATCAACAGGCATATAATAGATTTGAAGTTTTTTTCTTTACATATTACAGGTAGACTATATATACAGATAACTCTCACAAACTTATTAGAAATGGCAATTTTAACAACCAGGAAAGATTTGCCTAGCCAGTTCACAGATGATCAAATTCAAATAATCAACAAATATATTAAATGATGCTCAAGTTCACAACTCATCAGAAAAATGCACATTAAAATAATCAGATGGGAAGAGATTTTCAAAAGCCACTTACAGATGATTGAGAGATGGAGTGGGGGGAACAGAAGGATACTCATTAATGGTTATGGGAAATTTTCTGTTTTGGAAAGCATTCTGACCACATAGAGATACAAGGACCAAGACATAAGTACATGTGTGTAAGGATATTTACGTCAGCATTGTTTGCAGTTGAAAGAAATGAGAAATAAAATGAACATGCATCATTCATACAATCATTTATTCATTCCTTTCTTCTTTTATTTATTCATTTATTAAGTGTCAGGCACTGTTCTAGGTCCTGGGGTTACATTAGTGAATAAAACAGACAAAATTCACTGCCACAGTGGAGTTCACATTCTAGACGGAGGGAAACAATAATAAATAAACATAATAAGTAAATAAGTTATATGGCCTGTTAGAAGTAGAGGAAAGAAAGAATAGAGGAAGTAGGATCCGGAAGGCCAGGGGATGGGTTGGGGGAGGATGGCAATTTAAATAAGCTGGTCAGAATAGGCTGCACTGAGAAAATGCCATTGGAAAAATGACTTGACGGAAGTGAGAGAGTGATACAGGTAGGTACCTAAGGAAAGAGTGTTCCAGCCCCGGGCACAGCCAGTGCCAAACACCCTGAGATCAGAGTGTGCCTGGTGGGTGACTCAGCCTGGACACTAGTGATGTTCTGGGTAATCTAATTAATTGTTGTGCGGCTGCCCTGTGCGCTGTGTGATGCTTGGCAGTACCCGTGGCCTCTACCCACTTGATACCAGCATCACTCCTCTCCCGGGTGCTGACAACTCAAAATGTCTTCAGAAATTGACAACTATCCCCAAGGGGCCAAAATTAAGAACCTAGAGGAACAGCCAACATAACTGGTTACATCCACAACACACAATATCACGCAGTCACTAAAAAGAGAGTTTAGTGCCATACAGCTGATTTGCAGGGATTTCCAAAAGATATTCTAAAAGGAGTCAAGCAACGTGCAAAATGATTATATGGTGTGATCTAATATGTCTAAAACAAACAATGACTGCCCCCCCATCTGTGCATATGTATAACTCCATACCTAGATATTTCCAGAATAACTACATGAACGTGGAAAAGAGGATGAAAAAGGATACATACTCGTTTATTAACATGAATTACCTGGATGGGTGATAAGGTTGGGGTAGAGGAGAGGAGGAATAAATGCAAAAAGAAAAAGAAAATAATTGAAACCAGGAATCACACCTCAAAAGAAACTCTAACGTACATGATGGTAGCACATTTGTGTGTGTGGAAAATGTGGTGGATATTTTCAAGTTTTACTCCTTAAAAAGCCTGAACTATTGTATTTCACTCTTTTAATATTTATTTTTTTCTTCAGTATTTCTTTTCATCAATTTTACATTACTGAGTAATATATCTTTTTCTAAAATTTTAAAAATATAAATAACCAGAAAAAAGAAAACCCCAGTTGTTCCAGTAGAGTAATATAACCACCTTTAAGCTTCGTATTTGTGTATCCTGTCATTCTTCCTTAATGCACATATTGGCCAATAAAAAGAAAGTTTCTACTTGATTTAGTAATTTAAAAAACATAGTGCGAACAAGTTTATGTTATGAAATATGTTTAGCAACATAGTTTTTATTATATCATAGTATTCTACTTGTTGGATATACCATAATTTATAAAATTAATGGTAAATTCTTAAATTATTTCCTAATATTAAACATCACAGTAATCAATATACATTTAGATGGAACTTTTTTTACTTTTCTGATAGTTCCTGAGGATAAATATTAATTTCTGTTCCTTGAGAAACTGTAAGAAATAAACCAATATTTATTTCCTACTAAGATCCAGACAGTAACATCTAGATAACAAATACTGGCGGGTTCTTTTGATAACATCTGCAGCAATCTTTGCAATCTTTCCTTCTCCTAAGACAATATTTGAAAATTACCGAGTATGTCTGCTTGTATAATACTACTAATGGGACAAAAAGTATTGTAGGCTCAGTTTAAGAAAAAGTAGAAGTATAATCGATGGACATGAGAAAGTTTCCACACATTGTCCCAAAAGACAAGCATAAGTAATCTATGGATACCTTTTAATGCAACAATTAAGGACTATTAATAGTTGTGATTATTTTCTTTTTTTGAACTTTTATAGCTTGTGTGAGTTCATTAAAGACCACATGAAAAGTTTTCCATCTGGTTATTTATGCAATATGGTATACAAGTAATGTCATCCACAGATAAGGAAAACTAATCATTCTGACAGAATCCTTTATTATCCTCCCTGTTAATCACTACACAAGACAGTATATTTTTGCAGAGTGCTCTTTTCAAAGCACTCTGATTATATCATCCTGGCTACACCACTACAGCTCACTAAACTTGTTTAGACATCACTGAGACAATGGGCCGCTAAATAGATTATAAGGACATTAATTAACGTTGACCTTCTGGGAAAAACAAAGTTCTTTATGAGAAGGCCAGCAGATAAAGAGCCTACAGTCTGTTTCTAAGCATCACAACATCGCTGTTAATTAAAGCTGCATTTATGTATCTTTTCACTTATTGTTACCAAGATGAAGCAATAGATACATAAGGAGGGCATTTTCAGTGCCCATCACAGGCCTGTTTATGAGTCTTTTTGGAGCCATTGCCAAAGTTGTAGAGAGAAACTTCAAGCATTAATCCACTCTCCAGTCTACACAAGAATAAATAGTGTTTGGGATTAGTATATACGGGATTTAATGGCAAGAATGACATTTGCGTGACATGAATTAACAGAGGTAAAATTCAAAAGGCTGCTGTCTCTTTTTTATTCCCTTCCCTCGTAACTTTATTTTCTTTTTAATGTTATAATAAGTTAACCATCTCCAGAATTAGACTGTAAACTCCGGTAGGGCAGAAGTCACATCTTTTGCTATTTTTATATTCTCTCCAGCATTTAAACTTGAGTAGCACTTGACGAATACTTGTGTAGGCCTCATGTGACCTGGATCTATCTCCTTCTGTATTTATTGCAAATATTTTGGATTAATTAAGGCAACGTATATTTCCTGAGTGCCTACTAAACTCCACACACAATGTGTTGGGAACTGAATTAAGTAAATGTTTGGAAGGTAACTGGAATGGAATATGTTGCCTGATATCACCCACATGCTTACCGTTGTGCAATTCTGTGTTCACAGCCCAAGGTCAAAAAGTACCCGCAAACAATCTTAGTGATACTAATGCTCTAATGTGTATGACAGCAGTTTAAAGTATTAAGTGTTCAACAGACAGAACTTACTTGGTACTTGGTTGACAGAGCCCTGCAGGCTAACGGGTGATAACTGTACTTCCTATCGGGCAGACAGGACAGATGTTATTATTCCTACATTAGAGATGAGGAACCAGAGAAGTTGAAGGTCTTCTCTGAGCCTCTATACTGAGTGACCAAGCCAGAAATGAACCCCTGGTGTTTGGAGCCTCATCCAAGCCCGTTCCCAGAACATCACTATCTTCCTTCGTCCTTATACAGCTCTGTCTGAATCTCCTTAACATCCATATTTGGGGCCACTTAACCTCTATTCCTTCTAGATTTATATCAGCATCTCACCCTGGTCTCTGATAGAGTAGGGAGGGTGGAGGCTTGGTCAGGGATATGGTGTGTTATACGCAAAAGCCAGCCCTCGATCACATGTTTATCAGACCACTCACTTTGATCATGTCCACACACACTCATGCACACATACATACACATGCAGAAGGAGATAATAACTGTACTGTAACACATTTTTAAAAATTCCAGTCCTTGGACCAGAAATGTTTGAGGTATTCCAGAAGGGAATAAAAAAAAGCTGATGGGATCAGAATGAATGGAGTAAAGACAGCAGAAATCCCATCCTAGGGAAACATGGTTCACTGTAGAGCCTCCCAAGGAAGCTACACAAATATTCTAAGATTAAAATCAAAAGCACTGTCCTGGACGGAATTGTGTCCACCGCCCAAATTCAGATGTTGAGGCCCTAACCCCCAATGTGACTGCATTTGGAGAAAGGGCCTTTAAAGAGGTTTTAAGGTCAAGTGAGGTCATAAATTTGGGGGCTTCATCCAGTAGAACTTGTGCCCTTATAAAAAGAGGAAGAGACACCAGGAGGCACCTACACAGCATAAAGGCCCTGTGAGAACCCACAGTCAAGGTGGCCGTTTGCAAGCAAGGAGAGAGGCGTCAGGAGAAACCAACCCTGCCAGCACCTTGATTTTGGACTTTGAGCCTCTAGAACAGTGAGAAAATAACTCTCTATTGTTTAAGCACCCAGTCTGTGGTATTTTGTCATGTCAGCCCGAGCTAATACAAATACCGAGAAATGTTATGAAGAATTGTTGAGAGTAACTGACTAAGGAACAGCGCTCAGAACACCTGGCTGAGCTGGGAACCTGACCCCACCCTTCGTGTTTCCCTGCCAGGACCAGGGTTTCAAACACAACTGCTCACAGAAGTAGCTTTTTCTCCCAGGATAAAATCAGACTACTGTCATCTAAAGAAAACTGGGCATCTGCCTGCCTGGGAAAGGATTATCGTGAGATAAGTAGATCCTGAAAAAAGAGACAGGGTCATACATGGGGCTGCACAGGATCAACACTCTAGGTTTGCAGGAGGAAGTAAAGAAAGATAACTCTGTCCAAGAGTAAAAAATTGGAGCATTGCATTTTGCATGCCTGCCGACCCCTTGGTCTCACAACCAAGGACAGTGGTTCTCAATCTTGGCTGAATATTAGAATCAGCTGGAGAGTTTAAACAAAGTACTAATATCTGGATCCCCCCACGAAGATTCTGACTTAATTGGTCAATGTTGTGGCCTGGGCAGCAAGATTTTTAAGAACTCCCCATAAGTTTCTAATGTGTATCCAAGGTTGAGAACTACTGCCCCATAGGGACGTCTATGTGGCTACATGCCCAACCCACCTGTCCAGCACCTTCTCTTCATTCTTCCAATCAAAGGAGAGCTCGGTGGGGAAACAGTTCTGTGTAACAGCAGCGGAAATTCTTTCCTGTTACCTATATACTAAGCAACAAAGGCCTTCATTCAAAAGTTGAAATGAAATGATGCTATTTGCAGCAACATGGATGGACCTAGACATTGTCATACTGAGTGAAGTAAGTCAGGCAGAGAAAGACAAATATCATATGATATCACTTATATGTGGAATCTAAAAAAAGGCTACAAATGAATTTATCTACAAAACAGAAATAGAGTTACAGCGGTAGAAAATAAACTTACGGTTACCGGCGGTAAGGGGTGGGGATAAATTAGAAGATTGGGATTGACACATACACACTACTATATATTAAATTGATAACTAATAAAGACCTACTGTATAGCACAAGGAACTCTACTCAATACTCTGTAATGGCCTATATGGGAAAAGAATCTAAAAAAGAATGGATATATGTATATGTATTAACAGATTCACTTTGCTGTATACCTGAAACTACCTCAACATTGTAAATCAGCTATACTCCAATAAAAATTTAAGAAAAAAACAAAAAAAAACGTTGAAATGGATAACCAAGAATTACCAGGCATTTAAAGAAAACCAATGTCATGAAAGAGAAGGATAAGGACGTGAAAAGAGAACAGTTATCCCTGGAGGAAATAGATAACTCGGTGTAGTAGACGTTTGTCATATGTTCTCATCGCTCTTTAGAAAGCTACTGCTCTGTTCGTTTACTGTTGAGCCTTTAGAGTCCTGTATCACCCAACTTGTCATGTGCTTAGGATGAAAACTGCCAATCTGATGCCCATGTGGAAGGCTTTGATTTGAAAACAAACAGCAATTACCCTCTTCCATTTATTGCAGCATGCTATAGGAGTATAATCATTTCTATGTGCGACATTATATAAAAAGTTGGGAATACATATATATTCCCATGTATACATATATGTTCCAATAAATATACTTATATCTGTATTAACATATAAAATATGTTTCCTACTGACTAAATATTTAATTATAGTAAGGGAGTATAGTTCATCTTTAAATGTGATATAATAGTTATGAAAAAAGAGTTCTAATCTTGTAGAAATATATACTGAAGTATATAAAGATGATATAATTTGATATTTAGGGTTACTTTCAAGTAATCTAGTGGTATTGAGGATGTGGGTGGTAATATAGAGGAAACAAGACTGATCATGGATTGAAATTGTTGAAGCTAGGTTTTGGGTAGATGGGATTTCATTAGACTGCTTTTTATACTTCAGTATAAATTTGCAATTTCCCAAAATAAAGATATTTTTAAAAATAGTTCCCCAAAAATATGAATGCAACTTAAGTGAAAAAGTCCTGGCAATATGACATCTAGCATGAAATAAGAACTGGATATTCAGAAAACACTAAGGGATTTGTACACAAGGTAGAAATGAAGACATGAAAACAATAATAAAAATAATCTCTTCACTAGATTTTCAAATGATACTCAGAGAATCAAAGTACATGATTTGTAAATATCTACTTCTTTTATTTTATCTGATCCTTAAACAATACACTGGAATTTATTATAATACCGGTTCACAGCAAATTTCTGCTTAAAATGGAAATTTTTTGGATACTTCAAGGGAAGTTAATTACTAACATACAACTACTCTACACACTACTACTCTTCATCGTCATCATCATCACATTAAAGTCTGAGAAGAGTGTTAAAGGAAAACAGCTCGGATTTGTGTGCTTCAGCCACCCCTTTAAAAACGCATGTGACTAAATGGGAGAGTTTCTACAGGTGCGTGATGCACAAATAAAATGAATTACGTTGGCATGGTGAAAAAATGTTTTTTCGGTCATTCATTCATTCAACAAACAGTCGTTGAGCCCATTTTTTGCTAGCTGCTGTTCCAATTATTTGGAATATATATTAAATAAATCAAAAAAGGATCTCTGCTGTCATGTGGCTGACACTGTAGCAGAGGGGAATAGAAAATCAATATCAAGCATTATAAATAAAAAGCTTGTATAGTTTCTGGGAAGTTAATTACTATGAGGAAAATAAGGAAAAGTGGAGCCTTCAAAGAAGGATCAACCAGGAACCAGTGGAGAGTAGCCTAGGAGTTACAAGGGTGGGAAGGTGCTATAAGTTAAAGACATTTTTCTGTGTAGCTACTAGAATGAGGGTGCCTGCATTGCTGTTTCCTAAAGGGCTGTGGATGGATGTTGAATAGTTGTTGTTCTTATCTTCACGAAAATCCAAACAAAAGGATTTTTTTTTTCAAAAAAAATAAGGAGAAAATTCAGAGGGATTTAGAAAAAGAGAACTAACATATGTTAAATGTTTCCTAAGAGTCAGAAACGGTAAAAGATTTGCATCTGTTATCTTATTTAATCCTTTTAATACATTGTGATGTAGAGGATACTGAATTCTTAGAAAGGTTAAAAAACTTGACCAAGCCACAAGGGTAAGCGGGCAGGGGGATTGGAATATTGAACTCTCTGACTAAAAGGCTTTCTTTTATAGCCTACACTGTCTGATATGATAGCCACCAGTGACATGGAACTGTTGAATCCTTGAAATGTGGCTGGTTCAAATTGAGATGTGCTTTAAGTGTAAAATACACACTGCATTTCGAAGATGGAGTACAAAAGAAAATAGAATTTTTAAAATATCTCATTAATAATTGGTGCATTGATTATATGTTGAAATGATAGCATTTGGGGAACATGGGGTTAAATAAAATGTATTACTAAGGATTAACCTATTTACTTTTTTAAATGTGTTGCTAAAAATTCTAAAACCACATGTGACTCACTGTTTCTGTTGGACAGTTCTGTTCTATATTACATTGCATACATAGAGAAGGCTTTCTTGTCTCTCAAGTGAAAAAAAACCCACTTGAATTGACTAAAGAGATACTGAAAAGTATCCATATCTGTATATCTTCGAAGATGGGCAATCTCTTGCTTATGAATTCACACACTTGCCACTAGAAACTGCAAAAATTATCTATATTTAACTTCAAGTCTACTTTAAGCAAAAGGTACTTTGAAAAAAAAAGAACATATAAAAAGTAAAGTGGGGTGATTATCTTCATAATATTATATTGTGTATATTACATCCTAATAATTAAACCTTATCATGCAGTTTTTCTTGTGGCATCAGTAGTCTCTATGTTAAAAAAACTGCTTTCTGTATTTCTGTATTATTGCCCAAATATGGTGGTTCCTTGTTCCATAACTTTCAAAGAGAAAAAACAATGTCTTTCTTTATTTCCATATTTTCTTTCATTTGTCTTCTATATGTTTTTTTTTCCTAATATGTAGTTAAGGTTCAAAGTCGATAGTCTATTGTTTTTATGAAATTACAGAGTTGGGAAATACCAGTTAGACAAGAGTTATGATTGTGTGATAACATCCCTATGATGACAGGTCTTGTCTACATAACTCACTATACAAAACGATCCCAGATCTGTATGTATACGTTGTGTATTAATTCTTACAGGACCTACATTTTCAAGTAATCACCTTAAATTTTTTTCTTAAGTACTATATAATGCAATAATTTTTGTTGGTAGAATGATGCTTTCCTTATGCCATTTAGTTGTTTCACAACTAGACAGCCAGAATTGAGTTGAAAATAGTGGCAATCACTGCATCATGAATCTCAAACACCACCACCACTACAGCCATCACCACAACTATGACCATCAGCCTGGCCAGCGCGGCCACCTGGGCCTTTACTGGTCATATAAATTGATTTCCTTTGGATGCTCTGCTTTAACAATGAATTAGACAGCATTATCCCCATAATTGGATCTGGTATCATGTGGGATCTCTGAATTTATCTCAGATTCTTTTGAAAGCTTTCTCTGTTCTACTTAATTTTAGAGCTGTTTCTTTGACTTGGCCTAGACAGGTCCCTTTATGTTTAGCATAACTACAAAATACGTAGTTATTCTAACTTTCTTTCATTGTCAATATTTTTTCTTTATGCTCAAGTTATGCATTATAGAATGTATGTAAATTATGAATATTAGTATTTTTTCTCATTTCCTGCTATTTGTACCTCCTTTTTCTTTCCCCTTTACTTTTCTCCTGTGTTGCCCCCAAAACATATAAGCAGTAGGTAAAAGGGGACATAGAATATTAGGATAAAATGAGTAATAATAAATAGCATAACATATTTTTCTGACTTTATTATAACTTTTGGTAACCTGTAATATCATCTTGTAAAAGTAGTTTGGCTCTGATATTTTCTAAAAATGTATTAGTTCAGTAATTATATACTTTAGAATGAAAGAGTACTAAAGAGTCTACTTTCATAAAGTACAGATGAAGAGAGGTTTTTTATTGTTATCATTTATTTCTTTTTACTACTAAAAATTGATAATTGTTAAATGTAACTAAACAGAACAAGTCTTGTCAAAAATTGTGTCTATGTAGCTGGTATTCACTGAGTGCCGATCACCAGGTCCCTGGCTTTCTTCTGTCTTTCTTGTTTAATCCTCACAATACCTTGAAGTTTTACAGCAGAGGAAATGGGTGCACAGAGAGAATAAATAACTTGCCCCCAGCCACACAGAAGACACTTGTGGAATCCAGCACTGGGACCCATGTCTCTCTAAAGCAAAAGCCTACATTTGTAACCCTTAGTCTCTAAGGCTTAACATGACATTCTCAAAACTTACTGAAATGTGAAATGTGATGATCAGATAAGTGAAGAATACTCAGTAGTTTCTCTTCTAAAACACAAAAATGTTGGAAGATGGCATTTTATCAGTATAAAATAGCTCAAAGCAAACAAGTATTTTTTTCTATATTTCTTATTTACTCTAGTTGCCATTTTCTTACCACAGTTCAGTATCATTTCTACTCTGTCTTGTGTTACTTTTTAGAACTACAAACATTCCACTCCAAATATACAGCAATGCCAAGGAAAAAAAAAACAGGAGACTTTTTTGGCTGATAAATCTCAGAATGTGTCTTGCAGGTTTAGATTTCTCTAAACCATTGCAAAAAGGCAATGAATGACACTCATCATTTGTTTGTCAACCAGAGTTAGAATAAAGGCAATTCTCTTTCTCACTTCATCTTCATGAAGTGAGAAAACAAGGGTAGTTCTCTTCATGAAGTGAGTGGTTAAGCCAGGGTTATCCCTCTTTTCCTTATTTTACTCAGAGACAAAGGGTAAACTTGACTTTGGTGATGTTTAGACAGCAAGAACAAGCCCAGATCATCTATAAGTCCTCTATGTGTCTTAAGCTCTCATGATCTGACAGTGATTTCCATTTTGTTGGCAAAAAGCAATGCTGGTGTCAAACCTTGAACCACTACCAATCATCCACAAGTACCATTTGTGTTTTATTTATTTATTTTATTTATGGCTGCGTTGGGTCTGTTGCTGTGCGTGGGCTTTCTCTAATTGCGGCGAGCGGAGCTACTCTTCATTGTGGTGCGTGGGCTTCTCTTGTTGCGAAGCACGGCTCTAGGCGCACGGGCTTCAGTAGTTGTGGCACGTGGGCTCTAGAGCACAAGCTCAGTAGTTGTGGCGCACGGGCTTAGTTGTTCTGCGGCATGTGGCATCTTCCCAGACCAGGGCTCGAACCTGTGTCCCCTTCATTGGCAGGCAGATTCTTAACCACGGCGCCACCAGGGAAGTCCCCACATGTACCATTTGAATCAATACCCCAACCAATTTATATCACGTTTTTCTGCCTCTGGGGAGAAACAAAATCTTAATTTCTGTTTTTCTTTTCTTTGTCTTAGTTTTGTCTGTGTTCACTTAAAATACTTCCAGGAATACTTAATAATTGTTTCAGGTAGGACCCAGATGATGCTTTCTTATTTTTGAAATGCCAGGAGGTATTATCATCTGTGAGACATGGTGTTCAGTGAAAACCATGTGAATGAAGCAATTCTTTTAGAATCCTGTAGGGCAAGATTAAACCCTGAATAAATAATCTGAAAATCTTTCAGGTTAGTTATCATTTTACAAGTATCCAGGAATCATGGTTTCTCTAAAAGGAATTTACTAAATGCATATTTATTTACAGACTTTATTTCTCAATAAAATAATGAACGATTAAGCTTATCCCTTTCTATCTTCTCAGAACCTTGCCTCCATGTATTTACTTCCTTTTTCGTGTGTCCTTAAATTGCCTCTTTATCACTACTTTGTGCCTTCAAGCATCACAATTCTCTTACCTTAAAAAACATACAAAATGAAATACCTAACTACCTAACCTTAACTTTGTTTCCCATCTAAGTATTATTGTTTTTTATTGTTTTAATCTCCAATTACCATTTCCCACACATTGTTTGTATCCCCTACCTCACTACACATATCTTCTTTGACTCTCTACAATCTGTCTTCTGCAAAAAATATTATTTCTTCAGCATATAATTATTGGTCACTGACTTTTGGTCACCGATGTAAAACTGTAGAGATAATTGTTTATCAGATACATTCCTGACCCTCATGGAGCTTGTATTCTTGCTGTCTTTGAGGACTTTATTGATTTCATAATCATAATGACCTGATTCTTCTAATGCTGCATTTGATCAATCCACACCTTCTCGAAGTGTTCATCTGTGTTTTCAGTACAGAGGACTGTGATTTTTCCCCTAATGTTATATTCATATTTTGTGCTTTTTCTTTCTCCTTCTAAGACCTAATTGTGAGTCTCACCCAATATTCTGACTTTGACCTTTTTATGTCTTTTCCTACATATTTTGCTTACTTAGAGGTTTTATTCTCTCAGTGCTCAAAATTTGCTCATTCCTGCATTTATGTAGCCCTTATTTCCACAACCTCGTCCTATATTTTCAATTGCCAGTATCTCCAAGTCACATATTCAGACTCATACTTACCTTCCTTTAAGAAAGAATCTCTCATAAAATAAATGAAATTGAGTTATTTGTAGTGAGGTAGATGGACCTAGAGTCTGTCACACAGAATGAAGTAAGTCAGAAAGAGAAAAACAAATACCGTATGCAAACATATATATGGAATATAAAAAAAAATAGTTCTGAAGAACCTAGGGGCAGGACAGGAATAAAGACTCAGACGTAGAGAATGGACTTGAGGACACGGGGAGGGGGAAGGGTAAGCTGGGACGAAGTAAGAGAGTGGCATGGACATATATACACTACCAAATGTAAAATAGATAGCTAGTGGGAAGTAGCTGCACAGCACAGGGAGATCAGCTCAGTGCTTTGTGACCACTTACAGGGGTGGGATAGGGAGGGTGGGAGGGAGACACAAGAGGGAGGAGATATGGGGATATATGTATATGTATAGCTGATTCACTTTGTTATAGAGCAGAAACTAACACACCATTGTAAAGCAATTATACTCCAATAAAGATGTTTAAAAAAAAAGAAGAAAGAAAGAATCTCCTACTCCTGGTTTTATTATTTCGGTTATTGACATTATCATCAACACAGTTAATTCTCTCTGAATTGCAAATTGTCACCTCTTCATTCTCAACTTATATCCTTTTCTTTCTTTGCGTCTCCACCTCTGTCGTCTTAGTTAACTCCTGGGCTATTGCACATGTCAAGGCAACTCATCTCCATGCAAATATTCTCCTAAACCAGGCCACTCTTCACATTGATGCAGGGTTAATATCCCTAAATAATGACGCCTGGTCTCCAAATCATCAGAAGCTCTTCATTGCCTTTTAATTGGCTTTAAAGTCTTCCTATGTTCTTTCCCAAATTGCATTTCTGATTTCATCTATTATTCTTCTATAAACTGTGTTCTTGTCCCTCAAACATGCTTTGGGTATTATAAATGTCAACTTTGGGCCATATCATTTTTTTAGTATGACCTGTAATTTTGTGTCAATGGTGAACATGGTGAATTGGTTTGAAGGAATCAAGGTAAGCAGGCCTGTAGTATAAGGTTTTCTGTTTATCTGGCTAGGAGTAAGGTTGTGTTTACTAGTTATTGCAGCTGTAGATGACAGAAGGTAAAGTTTCCTCTGGTGTCCTTGTTTTTGTCTCCCTTGTATCTTCATGTCCCAAACTTCTTAAATAAGGTCTGAGAGATGATGCTCTTTCAGTACAGTTCCCTGTTAGTATGTAGGAGCCCTACGGATGTGATGATGGGGTGGACAGGTGCTGAGTGTAAGGTCAGGGGAACGGAAGCTTTCTACAATCCTATGGTTTGAGCTCAGTCTTCTAGTGAGTCTGCGGCCTTTCACTGTGACTACTCTCACCCTACCCGACCCCACCCCAGACCCCTTAGGTGAGATAGGAAATCTAGAATTTGCCAAGAAAATTAGGCACACTTCCAAATGGCTTTTTCCCCTCTCCCTGTAATAAGCAGAGGAGATTTTTCTCTCCAGTCTTCACCGTGAGAACTTGGTAGGGCTCCTGGAGGTAACATTGTTGGGGTGCCCCTAAGACTGGTCCCCCTAGAGTTCATATCCCTCCAGCTTTCCCACACTGAGCCTCCAGCAATTTGTTAATTACAGTTTACCTTTTCCTCACCCAGTACAGGCTCCAGCCACCGTTCCTTTCCCCAAGTTTCTGCTTTGCTAAGTTGTCACTGTCTATATCTGCCTGTTGTCTCTTCAGTTTTGGGGCAGCAGTTTCCCCTGTGATCTCTATTCTCTGAAGGATCTAAGAAGAGTTTTTTGAGTTTTTGTTGCTATGAAGATGAAACTGTTGCTTTCGAAGCTCCTTACATGCTAGACTGGAAACCAGAAGTCTTCCCCCATTTTTTTTTTAGAATAATCTTTTCCCACTCCTATACAACCTTCTTTGGCTACTTCATCTCCACTGTATTCTTTAAAATACTAATATAATCTACTATCTTTTATGAAGTCTTTCCATATCCACCAAATTTAAGCCATCTTTTATCTGTTGAACTGCATAGCAATTATGATCTACATCAATCCTTGGTATTATATGCTCACAGTAACCCCAGTGAGCTGTATATCATTATTATTATCATCCCCATTTGATAGATGATGAATATGAGAGACAGCGGGAATAGTGTTTCGCCCAAAGTCATAAAGCTCACAAGTATCAGAGTTTGGATTAGAACCCAGCTAGTCTGACCCAGAGCTTATCTACTAAATAGTACATATCGTTAGCTTTTTTTCTTAGAGTCTTTTGGGTATGTTTCATATTTTCCCAGTCATAACTTGTCCATCTCCCTAACATCCAAATGCAAGACACGGTGTCTTCTATATAATAGTTATCCAATCAGTAGCTTGTGATTGATTATTTAATCAATTCTTAAATGATTATTTCCACTGCTAAAATCATATTTATATCTATTCTTTAAATTTTTCATGAGAGTAACAATAATTTGCAGCTGTGTTCTAAGCACTTTACATGTAGTGTATTGTTTAATCTTTACTGCAACCCCATGAGGTTAAAGTATCTACTATAATGATCTTATTGCTTCTGAGTCCTGGAGAATTTAAATAGGCTGCCCAAGGTCACATACCTAATAAGTGGAAGAGTCAGGATGTGAGTCAAAGCCTCCAGTACCTGCAGACTTAACTAGTGGAAAATCCAGCCCACAGCTTCTGCTGTTTATTTATTAAAAGAATATGATAATCCTGTTTTCTGTTTCCATAAAAATCAATATTCTCTTCTTATTTGCTTTCCATGCAATGGATCAAACAAAATCAAAGTTCTTACCATATATCACTTACCTAAAGAAAAAGGTTTATGATTTATATTTTTATTTTACTTTTTAATCTCAACTTGGCAAATGAAATCGTTACAGAAATGCTGTTAAGCCAGTAATGTTTCCAAAGGCATCTTGACAAGAAAAGACAACTAAAGATGTTGTTCGGTGTTCTTTTAGTATAAAGATTAAGAACTACAGAGTCCTTTGAAATTCCTAGGCTTATAGGAAGAACCAGCCAATTCCATTCATATTTCATCTTCGTGTGATTGAGACATTCTTGCTTCTAAGCAAATTAGAAGCTTTCAAAATAAGATGAATCTACCCTGTGTTGGCATGTCACAACTAGAAGCCTCACTTTTATATGAGAACATTGCATACTGAGGGGAAAAACTTGCAGCACCAAATTTGATAATAGTAAATAGTACTGAAATGAGACATTCAGCTGAAAAACATGTTTTAAAAATAGGTAATAATGACTCTCAAGAGAATAATGTCTGTAGAATAAACTGTTGGAAAGGGTAAAAATAAAGAAATGCCAAATCTATTCATTACACAGCTCTACAAAAAGCAAATAGAAGTGATATAATGACAGACAATGTCTATCAAATACGATGAGAAAATTTCATTTGACTTGAGAGGTGCTGCATCTGTGGTTGCCATTTTGACAACTTTGAGGAAACTTTTGTTCTCTAAGTATGTTTACATTTCACAGGCTGTAAAACTTGCAGATGCAGATAGCGGGCACCTTGAAAATCTGGGGGCGGGGGAATGAAAGTAAAAAAAGAGATTGAGGGCGTTTCAACTGATAGTCGTTATCTATCATTCTTCTATTTTAGAGTGAGAGACAGGTAGAAATTATAGAGAATGTAGAGCCCAGCTAAGTAAGTCTGACTCTGAGGAAGGGAGAATTTGCTATCTTGAGAGACATATTGCATCGCATTTTTTTTTTTTTTTTTTGCATCGCATTTAAAAAAAAAAAACATTAGCTTTATTTTATGAGCAAGAAAAAAAAAAAAAAGATGAAAATTGCCTACAATTTAAAACAGGGAATGAATTCAGATCACTTGAAGTGGGAAATTGTCTTTTATGATTTGACCCTAGGGCAAACGAGTTTGATTCTGCTGAGGGCACTGGAGCTTTAAAAATACAGCTTTCTTTTAAAAGTATTGACTGTCTATTTTAAGAAGACATGTCAAATTTATTACCTTATGGCATAATAACTCAATGAAACATTTTTGAAAACTCAAGATTGTAGCTAATAACATCTAAAAGACAAATTAGAATCTTTACTCTCTACAGACACCAAAGTTAAAAAAGAATGTCCATGAAGCATGGTGATGGATTCTGAATGTGGCTAATATATTTTGGCCTCTAATGTCAAGAAACAGTAGTGATTTGAACAAAGTACACTTTGATGCTGAATTTGCCCTATTTGACACTAAGTCAATTTTTGAAAACATGTCCAATTCTTTAAAGTTTTTAAGGTAAAAAATTGAACATTAATGAGAAATTTCTATCCAGTTCTTATTTTAACTAATTAAGATGTGAAATATAAAAGCTATACCCTAAGAATCTTAAGAACTTGTAATCATTACACATGTACAAGCAAAATTGAAGTATTAATCTGAAAATTTACAGAAAATATCAGGAGGCAGAAAGTATGGGGAGAGGTAAAATTCAGACAATATTTAGTGAATGCCTATGTTCTAGAGTATTACATCTAGTAGTGTTTAATTAAAGTATGATAGATTTTACAAACTTAATTGAATGCATACTGTCTAATATATGAGAGTTAAGTAACATTTTAGATGCCCAGTAGAAAGCTGTGAAACAGTCCAAAATCAAACCAACAAACAAAAAATTCCACTTCTGTAGAAATCTGTCCCACGAATGAATGCTGTTGATCATTCCATATAGTTACATTTAAATAAAGCTGGTTTAATGATTTATCATTAAATTCTAACTATGTTGTGGCAGCTGAGACTTTTCAGTTTTATTATCTGCTTTAACAAGTTCTGAACTTTGTGTGGGAGGCTAGATTCCCCTTGACCTTCCCCAAGGATTTTGCTGGATAGAAATAGGTAATTCACCTATAAATAGGTAATTCTCAATGAAGCAACTAAAAGTTTATAAATGTTCAAAAGTGGGTCTAGTCTGAGCTTGCTAGATAAAGAACGAGTCTATTTCTGAAAATATAATTTAATGTAAGGTTTTATAATTTTGTGATACAGTACATAGTTCCTGGATAATTCATAAATTTCTATTAATAATTTTAAGAGGCTAAGCAACTTTTCACCTTGATGATTCTCCAGAAAAAATATGACATTGCAACAAGTCTACTCCACTTACAAAGTCAGACTTACAGATGCTTGAGTTCTAGAATTTAAAATCCCCAAAGACCAAATTTGCAATGGTGGCTTCTAAATTGCCATGCACGGTCTTGCAATCTTAAATTTTTTAATGGATAAAACTTTACATTTACACGCACTAATGCATCACACAGGAATTGACTTTCTAATTTTTGTGTTTGACTGTGGGATTTTGTAAGACCAAAATTGAATATGCAAATCAGAAGAGGCCAGGAGGGGTGTGCTTTGGAAACTCACCCCGAGTCCCCTAACTTTGCTAACTTTAATGTTACGCCGTATATAACATTGTTTGTCTTGTACTGAAATAAGTATACTGCAGTGAAATGATGGATAATTATCATCCCCAGTGAACTATAGTTTTTTTGCGGTTTTTTTTCTACACTGAGTTCCATGATATAGCCCTAAAATACAAACATCAGATTGTCCCACGTTCTTTTCAGTGATGTATCTTTGCTAAACTGCTTTTCAGTAGTCGCTGTAAGAAAAAGTAAGTACTGGGGAAGATAAATGTGAAATAGGGAATGAAGGTGAGGGTTTTCGATCTGATTTCAAGGTTTAAGAATGTGTGCCCAGTAGGCACACATTCCAATAGAAAGTAACTGTGGCTAATTAAGAATGAAATAATTTGTTTTCAGTTTGTATGTTTTAGTTTTTAAATGCCTGTAATATTGTTGGAATACCAATAAGCATTAAGTTCTTTGGACTTAAATACTTAATAAACAAAACTGCAGTATTGCTCCCCACCTGGGCTGCTGTGAAAAAGGTATTGGGAGAATTCCTAACTTTGTAAAACAGATTAAATTTGTGTCAGTGAACACAATTACTTTTTTCCCACTGCCCTAAACATTTGACCTTCAGCATCAGGTTAGCAGTAAAGCATAGAATGAGATATATTTGCTGTCTGAATTAAACATAATCTGCTTTTGAGTTAGAAGTTCATCAGTCTCATTATGTATGCCATACTATTTAAGAGCTGAGCTACTAAATGTGGAATAGTTTCATACAAACATAGTTAACATTAATTTACCTTATTTGGAACTAGATCAAGGCTCTTTCTTTACATCCAGTATAGGTTGCATAGACTCCATATTTTCGATAAAGTCTTAACTTTATAAAAAAGTAATTATTATAGCTAATTGTATTATATTTCCTCATTCAGGGTAATGTTTTGAAGCATGTTCCATAAAGTGTAGTCTAAATGTACTGGAAGTCATCAAGAGTGTAAAAAGTAATCAGATGAAGGAAAACTTAGATGATCTTGTTTAATCAAAATAGCGTGGGTTTACAAGGTGGGAAGGTGACGGGGGTGTTGGTGGTGGTGTGATGAATTGGGCGATTGGGATTGACATATATACACTAATATGTATAAAATAGGTAACTAATAACCTGCTGTATAAAAAATAAATTAATTAAATTAAATTTTAAAAAATAGCATGGGTTTAAAGAATGCATGTTCTTAATGAATAAGCCATGGTTCTTGGGAGGTTTGACAGATGGAGTGTAGGTGTATCTTGGTTGTGCATGCCACATATATGTCTTCGTTTTCCAAACAAGAAAACAAACAAGTGACATCCTTGCAAAGAAATGTGAAAGAAAACTTAGAAAACTGTTTCATTGCTGAATTAAAATAGTGCGTACAATTTTCCTAATCCAATATTTGCTAGCACATAAAATATATTTCATAGGACAATGAAGATAGAAGACTGTTCACTGATGCAATAGGGAGACTTTTCAACTTTTCAAATTATTTCCACTACCACTCTTTTATATTGAGGAAAATCTATATATAGATTTATAATAATTCACATGTCATGTTCCTTGGTTATTTTTCTTGATTAAGATTTTTTTCTTTATTTTGCCAGACATTATAAGGGTTCTTAGCAAAGAGAAATATTTTCAGTAAGGAACATTTTTTTTTAAATAGATACAAGTCACTTTCAGTTTCTCATCTGTCATGTAAGTCATTTGGAAGTCATTATTCCCATCCGCATAACAAGACAAAAAGCTGAATAAACTAAAAGTCAACAACTCTTCCTGATCTGTTAGAGAATTGAGGTCAAAGGCAAACCACTGCCTCCAAATTGGAGACAAACAGGAGAAACAGAATCACAGCTTCCTGGAGCAGAAGCTCACGAAGAGAAACCTCTGCAGGAATCAGAACTGGGGTAGGAAATCCTAAACTATAACTGATGAATTGTTGCAGGCTCAATGTGCACACATTTGAGAGATTAAAAAATCCCAGGGGATTCAGTGTTGGGGGCTCCACACTTGTGTAAGTTTTAACTTCAGTAGTCCTGCCATTTCTCACAGTGAAGATAGAGAGACCTCCTCTCTGCTTTGAGCTGGTGGAGGGGAAAAGTAGCCATTTTGAAATTTACCCAGAACAGTGTGTTCTTAATAACAAGACCTGCCCTCAAGAGAGAGCACCAATAAGTATTGGCTATTGCAACAGCTAAATCCAAATCACTGATAACACCAAATGTGGATGAGAATGAGAAGAAACAGGAACTCTCATTCATTGCTGATGGAACTGAAAAATGGGACAGCCAACTTTGGAAGACAGGTTGTCAGTTTCATACAAAACTAAACATAGTCTTACATTAGATCCAGCTGTTGTGTACCTTGGTATACTCACAAATGAATTGAAAACTTCTGTCTACACAAAAGCTTAACACACTGATGCTTACATAAGCTTTATTCATATTTGCTAAAGCTTAGAAGAAACCAAGATGTTCTTCATAGGTGAATGGATAAGCAAACTGTGGTACATCCATACAAGGGAATGTTATTCAGTGATAAAAATAAATGAGCTATCAAGCCACAGAAAGACATGGAAGAACCTTAAATGATACATATTGCTAACTGAAAGAAGCTAATCTAAAAAGGCTATGTACTGTATGATTCCAACTATATGACATTCTGGAAAAGGCATACTGTTAATTCACAATTTATGATTTAAGAACATATATCTCAGTAACAATAATAAATACCACAGGAAAAAATACTTTTAATTAGAAAATATGTTAATAACCTTAGTTTAGAACTACAAATAAATATTTAGCATAAGAAAGTATATATATATATATTTTTTTCATTCTCCCCCAACACCACAGAGGGAATAATGACTATGATGAATTTTGATGATGTCGGCAGAAAAATAAAATCCAATTGTGTTTAAATGGAGAGCTCTTTCACATACTAATGCAGTTGAGAAGAACAAAAGTTATCTATTGCTTAGAAAAATAACGTGGTGACTTTAAGAATTACATTTCACTTTGCAGTTCTTGCCTACCATTCACTGTTAACTTTGGTCAGCGTGGGAATCGGAACAACCAAAAATGAGATACAATATCAATCAGCCCCAGCAGCCTCTGAACCTGCTCTACATGCAGCATACAAAATATTTTATGTATTTGAAACTGACAGACAGGTTTGAGCAAACTAGGAGAAAAGGAATACACTTTCAGAGTGAACACAACTATTTGATCACTTTATGCACAAGTCGCATACCAAGGTGAATTTTATGAATCACATAATCATAGTGACACTCTTTTTAATATTGGTTCAAAGAATTAAATATTATTAATATATAACAGAAAAAGAAAATGAGTTGTGTTTAATTTTCTGTGTGTGTGTGTGTGTGTTTGGGGAAAAATGAAATCTGTACTTGATTTAAATATATTCTGCCTCATGCTATAAAACATATTTCACTAAATAAAAAATATATTCATCTGTTACAAGGTAGTGGCCAGCACTTCCTGTATGTCAACTCATCTGGCCCCAAAGAAGGATACACTGCAAGAATCACTACTTCTCAATGCTTCCCAGCAAGCCTCGGAATGTGTACTGTTCGGTTCTGGTTCTACATGGTCGATCCCAGGAGCATGGGAGTATTAAAGGTACAAAAGGAAGATAGAGATTTGTCTTTCACTGAGATATTCAGAGCATGTGTTTAAACTTTTTTTTTTTTTTTTGGTAGTCAGACAGCACCCATCCTGATTCTATTAACTTCTCTTTTCTTTCTGGGGCGATGGGACTTTGGCAAGCAGTGCTGTCATTCATCTTAATCTCATTCAAGATTTATGTCATTCACTGCTGCCACCTGAACTCAATTATGGTTCATGCTATTTAAAAGATTATCTAGAGATAAAAGATTATGGGCAGATTCTACATATATCTTCTAATAACAACTTAGATAGGGACAATGAAGAAATATGATGAGAGGGATAATAATGGAGAGAATTTTCTTCCACACAGTAAAAGCAAAGCACACTTAAGATTATAAGTATATATCAGCTCACGCTAAAACCAACATACCTGCTTCATTTTTAACTAATTTAATATAAGAATCTGCACCAAATGCAAATGTCTTTAAAGAAACAAGTTGCTGCATTTATACTTCTTATTGCATGAGAGATCAATGAATGAGCTTTTCATTCATTAGGAACCAATTTTGAAATCTTAATTTCTAATTCAAAGATTGTATATCAGAACACAACATGTAGTGTTATTGCTTTGAAATTATAGAGTCATTTATTATTGGGATAAATACAATTTGGAATTTTTGTCTTTATCTCAAACATTGTCCCTTATAAATAATAACAGCTATTATTAAGTGATTCCTATCTTTCTGGCTGTTCATTTTAACTTTATATGTGTTATCAGTTTTAATTCTCACATTCACCTGATGAGGTAGTATCTTTTTCCCAAATTTTTAGTAAAGAAACTGAAACTCAAAGTGACTTAGTAATTTTTCCATGATTACACAACTAGCCAAAAATCTGATTTCAGAGGTCTGACATCCTTTATCCAGCATTGTTTCTCAGATTTTCTGCAGTATTCAGAGTTGTCTAAGGAAAAACATGAGGGAAAGAAGGAATAAACGGCCTTATCAATTCTAGCCATTGATAGGAAAGAGAGCTCTTATCAAGTAAAACTAAAAACATGCAAAGAAAGTGGTGGAGTTATATGGATTCTATTTAAATGTCCATTTTCCTAAATGTCCATTTTTAACAGTTTGAATACATGTGAGTCTATGTAGATCATGAGAAAAGTTTGCTTTTTTTTTCATTGTTTTTACATAATGTGAATATTCAGTAGATTAGCCTTTTGCTTATGCTAAATTTTGTCCAGGGTAATTTATAACTACTGATCTTAAAAAAAACTCTGTAACATGTTGTTTTTACCAACATTTTAAAACATCGATGCTGCAATTGAAGAGGACACTAGTCAATGGTTATTTGTTACACACGGAAGCAAATAAGAAATGGAAAGGCCAATGAACCATTCAATGGAATGCACGCGGATTCCAGTCACTTTCTAACAAAATGTTGCTTCCTCAATTCAAAAACAGTGTCCGTATATCCTTTAGCTCTTCACCAGCTGGTCATTCAGTGCTATAGACTGAATGTTTTCGTCTCCCAAAATTCAAATATTAAAGTCGAACTAAGACAGTCAACTAGTTTAGTTACCTAGTTAAACAGCCCACTGCTTTAATCCATGCTTCCACAAATAACCTTTGAAATGGAAACGTTGGCCTCAAGTCTTGATTTCTGATAGCTTGCTTTTGGTGAGTACAGGTTTTTCTAACTGGAGGCCAGCAGTTAAGTGTAGCAATGCTTTTATACTCTGGGCTGCCTTCAGAGAGGTCTACTGGAAAGAACAGTGGAGGCCAATGGTAGTCAGGTTGACACCCAGGTTTTGTAGAGGAACTGCCCTACCCTACTCCAGATTGTCTTGGTAGGTTTGACTGTCACCATGGCTTTTTTTTTTTTTTACCGCCTCCATAGATGACCCAAGTGGGGCCAATCATAGTCATTTACAGTATTTGATGCAATGTTTATAAGAGGCTTTCTCTTTCTTCTGTGTTGCAAGTCACAAGGAAGTAGGCTAAATCTGGGGCTATAGAAAGCCATCTTTCCCAATATGGGGAGAGAGATTGTGTGAGAAAGAAGCTAGCACACAGAGGGACATAGGACTAAAAAAAAAAAAGGAGGAAACAGAATTGTGCCTGTTTTGTTTAAATCCTGGAGCCTGCTTTACCTGAGCCAGTAAAATTCTTTTTGTTACTTGCTATTGAAAAATTCCTAACTATGACAGGCACCCAAGGAGAAACTGTTTTCATAATGTATCCTTATGTCTCTGACAGATCACAGTTCCTGTGGCAAGTCTCTTTCTCAACTATTGCTTTTAATCTTGAATTATTCCCAGACTGAAAAACTTCCTGAGTATGCCATATTTTTATATGTGAGTGAATCAATTAAGTGGAAACCCATTCTTTTTACCCTTTAAATCAAGGCTTTCCAGCAACATGCTGTTTGTTCACATGCAAGTTTATTCTTTCTTTTAATCTCTAATTTGGGTATAACAGTGTCACATTTTACAACATTTTCTACGGTGGGGTTTTTCAACTGATGTGTTGCATTTGAAAGAACCTGTAGTTACAGCATTGGCAAGTCTGATGGACAGATAGCTTCTTACAAAAGGTCTGAGAACCCAACTTTGTGCATGTATTTTCTAAATTAACCAGAAGTCCAACTAATATTATCTGGATTTGTGGTGAGGAAGAACCTCCTCTTTTGCATATTAAAAAGAAATTTTTAAAGAATAAAATAAATGATAATGTCCACTGAGGGCATGGATGTGGAGAAATAGATAGTCATTGCTATCAATATGCAATTATAAAGAGCATTTTGGAAATTAAAAGCTTTATAATTTTTATACTACCTGCCAAAACATTCTACATCTATAAATATTTATAAAGAAATAAAGATAGATATGCTTGATGTTTTATTTATAAGGTTCTTCATCTCACTGTTGTTTATAGTAGGAAATATTTGAAACGACCTGTATGTCAAATATTAAGAATTGGTGAAATATAGTACATTCACTCTTACAATGAAATACTGTGGAGAAATTAATTCTATGAATGAATAATTAATGATGAAGAGAAGTATTTATGATTCATTAATAACCAAAGTAACCAAATTAACAAATGTGTATTTTAGAATGCCATATAAAAATATATCTAGTTTTATATATGTTAACATATGAATATCTATATCTATATATTAATTTAATAAATATCTGTATCTGTGTGTGTGTGTATATATATATATATGAAAAATATATGGAAAGATAGACACTAAAATGGTAAAAGTAATTACCTCTAGATGGTGAAATGAAAAGATTTTTTTCATTACTTTTACTCTTATTTATTTTATAATTTTTCTACATTAAACATGTATTACCTTTCTAATGAGAAAAATATATATTTCTAAAGGGTCTTGATGTTTGAAAAGGTTGAAAGACACTGCTCTAGGATATGCCATAAATAGGTGACTTCTTGAGTTAATAAATAGCAAATACAATTCTGGAGCATATGGTAGATTATAACTGTGCTAATCTGAAACTATTTCTTACACTGATTACATAAATCCTTTAGAAAGGATATGGCAAAGAAAATACCTTCAGTGAAGTTTCATGATAGAGCATCTATAAGGCCATAAAAATAACAAGGTATTCCTAAAAGAGATTTCAAATTGCAGATTGTGAGAGAATGCTTTCTTGTCAGCACAAATTTTATGAAATTGTATTAAGTGCTATGTATTCCTTGCCCTTCTGTGCTCTGTTCTGTATCCCAGAGAACTACACTTTCCCGAGTCCTTTGCTGTCTGCATTCCTGAATAACTTTGGCCAACGGAAGGTACTGGCCAAAGATCTGAGGGCAGGAAAGAGGAGACAAGCCTTCCTCCTCTCTCTGTCTCTCTTCTTCTCCTTCTCTCTGTCTTTCTCTCTCTGTCTCTATATCTATATCTCTGTCTCTGTCTCTCTGGCTGAGTTTTTGCTGCATCTCATCTGTGACTCAGTTCCCCTAGAGAGTCCCTGCTTCCCTGGCTCTGGCTCCCACCAAGGATGCCTGCCAAATGCCATCTCCTTCCAGCAACTTAGCTTCACTACTCCCTCCCTTTGACCCTCTAGTTTTCAGATTGGAGACATCTTCCTGTACATACTAATCTAGACATCTTCCTGTACATACTAATCTTCCTGTACATACTAATCTTCCTGTACATGCTAATCAAAATTTCCTTGGTAGTTTCTCATATCTTCCATAAACTTGGTACCCATTCCCTATATTAAAGGTCCTCTATTTGAAATATGTTAGTTTATATTTTCTAACTCAGCCCTGTCTAAGTGCCCACCCCAATGAAAACACAAATCTTTTGAAGACATTAACTGATAAAACAATGAAAAATTTTGAGTGAGCTTCATTCAGTTTAAACTTGTCCTCCTTACATTAACTTATTAAAAACTTACTGTTTAGTAGGGGGGGACAGAAAACAAATTTAAGAAACACAAATAGGAAAACTTCAATTTGTGATACAATACTCTGGAGCAAAGTAAACTGTTTTCTGCTATAAATAATTACTCATGGTCTGCTGAGAGAGTTATTTTATATTGAATGGTAAGAAAGTCTCTCTGAAAAATATGAAGTTTGAATTTAGATTTGAAAAACCAGAAAGATCCATTCTTGTGAATAACTGAAGTAAGCATGTTCTAGGCAGAGGAAACAAGCTAATGGAAAAGCTCAAAAGTGGGAGGTATCTGAAGGCCAGTATAGCTGGCACAAAATAAGCAAGAGAGCGAGATACGCTAAGAGATAGGTAGGAACCAGCTCCTTCAGGGCCTTGTAAGGATGGTAAAGAGATTAGATTTTATCGTAAGAATCACGGGAAGTCATTGGAGAGTCTCTTAGCTTAGCCTGCTGTAACAAATTAACATGGCCTAGATGGCTCAAACAACAGAAGTTTATGTCTCACAGTTCTGGAGGTTGAGGAGTTCAAGATCAAGGTATGGGCCAATTTGGATCCTGTTGTGAACCCTCTTCCTGACTTTTCACTGTGTGCTCACCTGTCAGAAGGAGATCATCTCTCTGTGTCTCTTCTTATAAGGACACTAATCTCATTCACAGGGACCTCACCCTCATGAGCTAATAACCTCCCAAAGATCCTACCTCCCAAAACCAAAACATTGGGAATGAAGGCTTCAACATATGAATTTGAGGAGACTCATTAAGTCCATAGCAGAGAGTTTAAAATCGAGGGATAATAACACCTCATTTGAAAATTTAGAAGATCTGTCTGGCTGCTGAGGGGGAAAAGGACAGGACCTGGGGGTAGGAGGAGGCCAGAAAGTGGAAGTGAAACAGGGAGACAAGTTAGAAGATGACTTCCAGGGGTCTCCGGCAGAGAAGATATAGCTTGGTTTAAAGTGGAGTATAAGGATAAACTGGAAAACAATTGCTACAAGTAATGAACATGACTTAGATCTTCACTGGCATATTAAGATTATTTTCTAAATAAAGCACACTTTAATTGTATTAGTATATTAGTGAAGGACATCATATAAAGCTGGGGCAGTCAAAGAAAACATACAGTTGATGAGATCAAAGTGAAATTCAATTATGACGTCCCTATTACTTTTTAGGGTAAAAAGCCAAACAATTCAGTTTTATCCCAGCCTGTAAAGTAGAGTGCTGCATGATGGAGGAAATGTTTTACGGGAACTGGAAAGCCTGGTAGTATAATAAGTGAATAATATTCAGGATAGTGAATGAATAATATTCAGAATAATAAGATAGCTATACAGGCATCAGTACCCCTTGATTCACAGGCTCACAAATTATGGAACAATGCTAATACATACTTTATTTTCTAGGTCAGTTTCTTTCTGTCTTTCAATTACCTACCTACATATTAAATTAAAAGCACTCTTTAAAATGGTTCTGGTCTCTTTCTCATTCACATTGCCAAAAGAGCCCTAAGTGAAACCCAATTAATTTCCCATGAGATTATTTAGTTTCAGTAGTTCATCTTTCTAGCTTCTGGCTTGTTCTGATATTTAATGCTAGCTCAGGTGAGTTATTTAATATCTATGGAAAGAGGTAAAGTTTGACACAGGACAAGAGAATGTCTCTGCAAATGACTAATATCCTTTGGTTACTCCAGACTCATGTTTTAAAGATACAAAAAGGAAGTGAACTTTTATAATTAATACTTTTTGTAATTTATAGAAATTTCTAATTGCTCAGGGGGGGAAAAAACGAACTATTTCCTAAAACTTCTTTCAGTGTTAACAGGTGGGTTAATATATCTAAATGGGCTTCTAGAAGGCTGGTGTTCATATATCAGAACAGTTAGCCACCAGGTTGAAGTGGCCTTGATTTTAAAGTTGAGTTTTAGAGCTACATGATTTCTGCTAAAACCTATGGAATTTAGCATGTAAATATTCCATTCGGGAAGCCATTATTGAGGTGGCCGCATGCTTGTGAATTCTGCTTTGTTTTGTTTTAATGTGATATTTAGGACGATAATAAGATCAGAGAAAAAAAAGAAAAAAGCCGAGAATAATATCGGAGGGTTACTGTATGCCATACCCTGAAGTCGTTTACATGTATTGATTGATCTAATCCTCACACCTTCCATGAGGCAAGTAATGACATTACCTACATTTTAACAGATGAGGAAAATGAGATACAGGAAGCTTCAGGAACTTGTTCAAGGTCACAGAGCTATTTACGAAATGGCTCCAGCATATGCTTTTAATTACTATGCTCACTGCCTCTCAGAACTAGATGGGTTTTTTATGGCGTATTTTATTTTCCATATTTTATTATTCAAAATCATCTTTTATTTCCTACCAATAGTTACTGAAATCTGGTTCTTTAAAAGGTGCTTTGCATATTTCCGGTTCTACATATTGTAGTTTTCAGTATAAATTTGATTTGAATTACAAATGTAGCAAAAAACAAAAAAAAAATTGGTGTAACAGTTATTTAAATCGTCCTCCTAAATGTGTAGTGTGTGTAAGGTGGTGTGGGAGATGCTTTCGGTATTTCTTTTTCCTATAATTGCCTGTGTGGCAAACCATTTAATCCTTCTGTGCTGCTGCTTTTGGTGATTAACTTGTGAATGAGCCGTTCCGACTACAACCTCTTTGTCAAACTGATCCAGGCCTCCTCTGGTCAGTTTCGGAGTCCTCTTGGGTTTGTCATAAGAACTATAGCTGTCCTTTTAGAAGAGTTGGACCTTTCAGGGGCCCATTTTCTAGGATAAATGCAGGAGGAACTTCTGTTTATTCCCTGTGATGTTTCCAGGCACATGAACTTCAGAACGGGAAGTTTAGCAGAGAAGGAAAAGAGTGTCACTTCAATTCAGCCTTGTTTCTTAAATGCAGGATGACCTTGGGCCCTCTGGGGGATGGTGCAGAGGCATAGTGCACCAGCGAGGGCCAGGTACTGTGAGATATTCTGGAAAGGACTTCTGACACATCAATCAGCAACTACCCTTATCACTATATATAATAATATAATCAGAAATAATTAAATAATGAATCAATGAAGTATTGTGTGTGAACAGTTTCTAGTTAACAAAGGAAATGCATTTTAAATTTACATTCATTTAATCAGGGCACTGGGTTACCACTTAGTGCAATGAAGTAATAATTTACAAGATGGTAACCTGTGTTAATGACTTGCCCCAAAGGTTCTGGTTATTACCATGAGATGTTATGTTACCACATAGATGAGGACCTGGCCCATTTCTCAATTATCACTAGTGCTCTAGAGATTCTTCCAGTGATATGTTGAGTAAAAAGAGAAAGGAGGGGGCTTCCCTGGTGGCGCAGTGGTTGGGAGTCCGCCTGCCAATGCATGGGACGCGGGTTCATGCCCCGGTCCGGGAAGATCCCACATGCCGCAGAGCGGCTGGACCCGTGAGCCATGACCACTGAGCCTGCGCGTCCGGAGCCTGTGCTCCGCAACGGGAGAGGCCACAACAGTGAGAGGCCCGCGTACCGCAAAAAAAAAAAAAGAGAGAGAGAAAGGAGGAAAATGTTAAGTTTCGAAAAGGAAAAAATATATTTTAGAAAGTTGAATATGTACTTGTATTCATATAGAAATATATATACAAAATTAAATAGCTACTTGTTTGTATGGCATATGCTTCAGACAATTTACACATCAGATTTTTTTGTTTAATCCTTTTCTTTATTATTAGTGCTTAATTTAACAATGCATTTTTTATGATGTTATGTTATTGTGAAAGTTGTTGAGAGGCACTATCAGTATTCGGTCAATAATTTTATTCCTTTTTTATATGCATTTTAACTGTCCCAGACTAACCAGTTCTCTCTCATTCCTGTCACATGCTAAACCTCATGGTCATTATTTCCACAGGTGGTGGTACACTGCTTATCAAAGACAGCTTTTTTTTGTTTTGTTTTGTTTTTGGTTTGTTTTTTTTTTTGCGGTACGCGGGCCTCCCACTGCTGTGGCCTCTCCCGTTGCGGAGCACAGGCTCCGGACGCGCAGGCTCAGCGGCCATGACTCACGGGCCCAGCCACTCCGCGGCATGTGGGATCTTCCCAGACCAGGGCACGAACCTGCGTCCCCTGCATCGGCAGGCGGACTCTCAACCACTGCGCCACCAGGGAAGCCCAAAGGCAGCTTTTGAGAACAACATTCGATAGTGTTTAAAAGCAGAAACAATAATATATGCAGATATCCCCAGGCATAAAAGGTTGGAAGTGTGTCTAGGAGTCACTGAGCATACTTAGCACATTTCTGCCCTCTAAACAGACTTGTCGAAGCTCGAGATTATACCCTACATTTGAGCATTTCATACTAATTTAGCATAAACATAACTAGTAATGTACTAAGGCGGTAATTCGCAACGTGTCTCACACACTGCTGTGTTGCAGTCATTTGTAAGATGTGACACAGGTAATACGCAAGAACAGTAGTTAAAATGAACCCAGGTACTTTTTAGTGATTTCCTCCCTTTTTTGAGTATAGATTCAAGATTCTCCCTATATTATATCAGTGTGCTGTATTTAATCTGACAGGTCTTATTGAATAGAAGAGAAGAAATGTAAGGTTGTATCTGATGTGTCAGGCATTTTGTCAAGCAGTTTGCATGACCCTCAGGACCATGTGATGAGGGACACCGAGGAGAGTGCGTCAAACACAACATATCATCCATCACATAGTGAGACTCATGAGCTTCTGTTAACAACTTAGCAAAGGTGGGCACACAGACCTTGACAGCAAAGATACTTGGATAGGACAGGTAGAGGAAACGATGCTGACATGTGCTGTGTATCTTTTATTGTAGATAGTAGACATATAAACCTCAGGATGGTAAAAAAATGCTGCTGCAAGTTTCTGTTAAAGTATAAATTATCAGGCTGGGATGGCACTACATGAAACGCAAAGGGTGACACTCAGAAGGAGCTAATCGAATATGACCTTCAAATTAGACTTTCCCTTTAGAGTATAATAAAAGCAGGAAAAGAAAAGTGACCTCAGGTTGAAGAGTTATGCTGCTAAAAATTAAAATCAAGTTACCGTTTTAGGACAGAGACATGGGAATTTGCAAAAGAAGGTATTTCTTACCCCTGCCTACAAGCAGGCTAGATGCAAAGTCACCTTGAGAAAGAACCAAAACTCAGCTTCACGTAGAAGTCTGGGTCCCAAGCTGAATATTGCTTCTTAAAAAAAAAAAACAAAAAAAAAAAACATTTAACAGATTCATAGTAAAGCAACTTTTCTTTTACATTTTTATTTTGTGAAATCTGTCAGTCTCTATTTTCTTTATAGATTTTGGCCTTAATACTTTGCTTAGGAAGCCCTTTCCTGTCATAAAATAAAATATTCTCATTTTTTTAAGTTATCTCATAATTTTGACTTTTTAGATTTAACTAATTCATCTACTTATAATTGATTTTGCATATATATGGTGAGAAGTTAGAAATTCATGATTTTCTTTCCAAATAGGAAGCTCGTTCTTCCAACATCACTGATTCAGTACTGTGTCCTCCCCCTGTTGATTTGACATGCTTTCGTAATACGTTAAGTTCATATATGCATTTGTAAACTTTCTACAGATGTATGAAAGAATGATTGTTTCTTCATTGGATGCAAAGATAGATGCACAGAGAGATGATAGAAACACAGAGATAAATTAAATCATAATCCTCTACATCCTTACTCACTGTTATCTACGTAATTTGTCAATTTAGGGAAAAAAGGTATTTTAAGTTCCTCCAGTATAAAGTCTCAGTTTGTCTTTCTGTTCTTATTGGTCTCAGCCCTTACATTTCAAAGCCATATGGTTGAATGCACGAAGATTCAAGACAGTTATAGGTGCTCAAGGAATTATAACTTTTATCAGTATCAAGTACCTCCTTTATATTTTCCTGAAATCTTATTTTATCTGTTAATAATATGGACATTCTTACCATTTAAAAAATAAATGCCGTAGACATATATACACTACCAAATGTAAAATAGATAGCTAGTGGGAAGCAGCCGCATAGCTGAGGGAAATCAGCTCCGTGCTTTGTGACCACCTAGAGGGGTGGGATAGAGAGGGTGGGAGGGAGATGCAAGAGGGAGGAGATATGGGGTTATATGTATATGTATAGCTGATTCACTTTGTTATAAAGCAGAAACTAGCACACCATTGTAAAGCAATTGTACTCCAATAAAGATGTTAATAAAAATAAATGCCTTAACACCTTACTCATCCCTTTATTTTTAACAGTCCCATGACTCTTGACTTTAGTTATGTCAGTTATAAACAGCATATGGCTGGATTCTGTTTTCCGTAATCTGAGCTTCTGTTTTTTTTAATAAATCAATTCAGTCCTTTCACATATGTACAAAACGTTTTTCGTGTGTGTTTTCTATTAGTCTTTTTCTTGTTTCATTATCTTCCCCTTTACCTCTGCCTTTAATTAGAGTGATTGTATTTCCTTTATTCCTCCTTATTCCCAGTGTTTGTAAGTTTTAATTGCTGTATATTTTTTCTAAAGTGGACATTTAATTTTTAGTAAATCTATTCAAAATATTTATCCATTTTTATTGAAAATTAATTGCATAGTTCTAACCTATCCACCCCTCAAATTAAAGAAGACCTTTGGCAAAATTTTACTGACCTGGCTCATCCTTCCAAACAACTCTATGGCTTACTAAAATTTGTTGGAACATTAGATTCATGGTGTAAATAATTCATCTACTCTCCTGGCAGTCGTATTCTTTAAAATGCCTTAGACCTCACCGGTATATAATTATCAAGTAAGACTATATGTTTTACAGTTACCTTTGCTTACTACTCTTTATTAATTCCTCTGCAGTCCGCTATATTGGATTCTTTTTGTCTGATATGTATATCAGTTTGCTCAGGGCTGCCATAACAAGATATCACAAAGTGGGCTACTTAAACAGGAGACATTTATTTTCTCACAGCTCTGGAAGCTGGTGGTCCAAGATCAAGGAGTCGGCGGTTTTGATTTCTTCTGAGTCCTCTTTCCTTTGCTTGCAGATGTTTGCTTTCTCACCATGTCCTGGTCTTTCCTCTACGTGGGTGCATTTTTAATATCTCGTCCAATGTACAAATTTCCTCTTCTTATGAGGACACCAGCAAGATTGGATTAGGGTTCACCTTAAGGGCCTCCTTTTAATTTAATTACCTCTTTAAAAGCTCTATCTCTAAATACAGTCACATTTTAAAGTACTGGGGTTTAGGGTTCAACATGAACTTTGGAGGGTCACATGCAGCCCATAGCATGTTTTATTCATAGGTATTTCAGAAACAGTGCATGGCTGGTAAGCTTTTTGAGTTCCTGATTGGCTGAAAGAAACATATCATGGATCCATACTGGAAAGATAGTTTGGGTATGAATTTCTAGGTTCAAAATTATTTTTCCTTAAGTAATTGAAGGCACTCCTGCATTGTATTCTAATGTCCAGTGTCTATCTGCCATGTAGAAGACAGCTGTCTGACTGATTATTTCTCCTCCAGGATTTTCACATGTCCTACTTTTCTCGCAGGAAGTGGGTAAAATATTCTTTTAATCCTTGGAGTTGATAAATTCTCCTGGGAATTTGATGGGCTCTCATCATTTTTCACCTCCGGGAGGATTTCATCTGTAATTTATTTAATTATTTCCTTCTAAAGACATCTATTAGACTGATGTGGAAACTTCTGGATCTATCCTTGCTATCCCCTACCATATATTCTCAAAGTTTTCATCTCTTGGTCCTCTGACACTGTGGTCTTGGGAGGATCACTTGGTTCAGTTTTCCAGTTCACTTTGTGAAATTTAATCTGTATCGATTCTGCTATGCTGTTCATCTCTGGGGACTTTACTTCAGCAATTATTTCGTTAATTTCCAAGAACTCTGAATGCTTCTTTTTCATATTAGTTTGTTCTATTTTATAGATATGATGGACACTTGAATCTCTCAAGGGAATTAATTACATTTCTTTATATATTTCCCCATTTATCCTATTAGCAGTTGTTCTCGTGGTGTTCAGTACTGGTCTCAATTTAATTCCTGTCTTTCAGAATTTTCCTCAACTGTCAGGTTACTTACTATTGGTTTTCTATTCCTATATGTGGATGCGTCTAGATTGGATAATATTACCATGTGTATTTTATTGTATCAGACCAAGTAGGAAATTTTCTTTTCCTAGCAGTGAATATGCATTCTAATTCAAGATCTCCAGTTTTATTGCTCTGGTGTAAAGAAGGAGATGCATTTTCTAGTGGACTTACATTTCTGATGTACTGCTGGCTTGCTTATTTGTCGAGGGAAGTACAAGTACTTTGTGGCAGTCACAAGGCCACCACTTCACTTCTTTGGTCTCAGTGCCCTTTCGTGAAAACTCCCGTGTCAGATCTCCCACGCCAGCAGTATTTATCCACCTGTGTGTCCTAGGTATGAATGCCTGCATCAGTAACTCCTAACATATGGACTGATCTGGCTTTTTGTGGAGTCCTTTGATTAATTATGAGCTAGTGACACATGCGTAGCTTCTTCTCTATGCTGTCCACCTCTTAGAGTTATTCCAGAATTCCACTGCGAACAGTCACTTTTTTGTTGGTCTTTTTTTCACCTGTAGATGTTTGCAAGTTCCTCAGTTTTGTTTATGTAATTTCAACCAACAGTTTCCATTTGGTTTAAAACTTCCAGAAAGTCCTTACTATTTTTGTATGTTGGTAGATGTGCTCCTAAGTTTCCTGTGCTTCTGTGGATTTCTTTCAGTATTTTTCCTGTCTTTGCAGCGGAACGTTCTTGAGGTGTATGAGTAAACATATGTTTTTAGTTAGCCATCAGAACCAGGAACCATTTTTCCAAATATTTACAATTCTGCAGAATACACTAAAAAAAGTAAACTCCCTTTTTTTTCTGTTTGTTGTTTTACAGTCTAAAAATTTCCCTCATTTTGAAGGAAGATGTTTTGAAGGCATTTTGAAGGTAGTCTGTACAGTGATTAGTTGGGAGAAAAAACATGGAGGTATCAGGCTAACACTGAATGCTACACAGGTCATTCTACTATTGAGAAATATTTGGTTGGTGCTTTATGTCTGATTACTCCTAAATAGTCTGTCTCTTTCAAAGAATGTGAAGTTAATGTTGTAGAGCTAAATACAAGTCAGCCACTTCAATTTCCACATGCATAGTAGCTGTAATTTTTCTCAGCTCTTCTTCTTCTGATACAGCCAGTGACGTTTTTTGCAAACTAGCGATGTTCAGGAAAGGCAATCAACTGGAAACCTATGTCCTAGACCCAGCTTTCTAAGTTGCTAATGACTAGAAACTTACAGAGTTTCTAAAGCTCTCTGGTTCTCATTCCCCTTATTTACAAGCACCCTAGTGATGCATTTGTAAAAAACCTGAAAAATCTGAAATTGTGCCCTGAAATCATTTTTTTTTTAATCCCGTGAATGTGTCAGCTCATTATGGTGAAGTTGCCTAGTTAACTTTCTTATTAACATGACTCATCCTACTATATTAACTCTTTTTTTCTGAATGGATGATATATGATATGTAATAGCAAGCTCTTAGATAATAATAAAAAGGAAATGTATTTAGTCTTGATACTTTATATACATTATTTTAATTTAAACCTAATAACAGACATATCAGGAAGATATCAGTATTTCTTCCATTTAACAAAAGAGAAATCAAAGCTTGAAAATGTTACATAATTTAGCCTAAGACATCCAGTTAGTATTGGCAGAGCCAGGATTAGAATCTGGGTCCTAGCCCCTGACCATAACACTGTTCAGCCTTCTTATTTATAGGGAGGTAAAACCCTGAAGGAAAGTTATATGCTTTTTAAATATGATAGAGGGACCAGAAATTCCTCCTTTTACCACAAATATTCACCAGCAAATTTGGCTGGTCCTTTATAGTTTGAACAGGGTTTTCATGTCAGTGAACTCATTTAATTTGCTCTGAGATGTTACAGAACAAACTGGATTCCCTTTTTCCCATCTCCAATGAGAAAGGCAAAGAAAAAAAGAGTGATCTATTTCCACAGCCTTTAGGGACAGAGCCGAAATGTAGATGGTTCTGCAGTTCAAATTCTGACGTTCTAAGGTTTTTGTTTTTTTTTTAAATCATCCATTCTCCTACTTACCTATGGTGTATTTTTAAATTTTAAGACACCATAGCTTATTTATAACTCACTGACTGCCTAACCCAGAAAGAAAATTGTGGTGATGTTTTAGTGCGAACAAGGAACTATTTGTAAGAAATAGCGATTAGGGTATTGCTAGCTCTCACAGCAGTACCTGAATAATCCTGATTTTTATAAGTAGATACGTTTTCTTTATCAGATAAAATGATGAATTTGCCAAGGTAGAACTTGTGCAGTGAGAAACAATGAGAATGCTACTTCTACTTCCACCACTGGTCATCGAGTTACTTGGTCTCTAGGCCCTGTAAAGTTTTTGACTAGATGATCTCCAAGATCCTGTCCAACTCCAAAGTTCTTAAATCTTTAGCTTTTTCATTCTTTCATTCTTTAGCAAATGTTTACTGATCCCCTATTATGTACCTGGCAAGTGCTCAAGGCATACATAAATAAACAAAACAGACAACTCCCTGCTCCCGTAGAATTTATGTCATAATGGGGAAACTGCCATTAAACAGCAGGAAATGAGATCAGTGAGTAAGCTGAGTACTCTTTTTCAAGACTCTGTGACAAAGTAAAGCAGTGTAAGAGGATCGGTCGGGCTGGGTATGGGCAGAGTGAGCCGCTTTAAGGGTGTAAGCTTAGAGCAAACGCTTGAAGGAGGTGAGGCTGTGAGCCACGCAGATACAGCGCCCGGAGTGGGAGAACAGACAGAGAGAAAGAAACAGTACAAAGACCCAAGTCAGGAGTGTTCATGGGGTTTAAGGAGATGGGCAGGGGAGTCTTGTAGCTAGAGCACAGGGAAGGAGGAGAGAGTAAGAAGACACAGAGGAAGGGGAATGGGGAGAGGTCTTGAAAAAACTTTCATACCATTGGAAGGATATTTTTATTACCTTTGTTGTGTGACCCAGTTCTAGAAAGTTGCTATTACTGAGTTCTTAAGTGCCTCCTTTGATAGCTTAATATACCTGGTACTTTGATAATTCTTGCCTCTGATCAGGCAAAGGAGCTTGGTCTTAAAGAGGGAGTTGGGAAAAGGAGCTGACATTGGCAAGCTTAGAGGTGATGTGCCACTTGACTTTTTTAAACGTCCAAAATTGGAAATAGAAAGTGTGATGGAAAGAGGGTAGGGAGGAAAGAGAGGGTGAGTAAATGTGTTTAGAAGACCAAGTGACCATTTGAATAATTGCTTTAATTGGCATTGAAATGGATGAGGCAATTGTTTTTTTCCAACAGAATAGGAAATTGAGTGAATCAAAGCAAATCAGGAAAATTCCACACTAGCTCTGTCATTCTCTACTGTGAATATTTTGAGTTTTTAAAAATATTCTTTAGATTCATAGACTTTATTTCTTTTAGCAGTTTTAGGTTTACAGAAAAATTGAGCAGAATGCCCAGACGGTTCCTGTATACAGTACCCACTCTCATTACCCCCAGCTCCAAGTTTTCGCTATTATTAACATCTTGCATTACTCTGGTGTATTTGTTACAGTCGATGAGCCAATATTAGCTCTTTATTATTAACTAAAGTCCATAGTCTACATTAAGGTTCACTCTTCATGCTGTACATTCCATGGGTTTTCACAAATGTATAAGGATGTGTACCCACAGTTTCATACAGAATAGTTTCACTGCCCTAAAATTCCCCTGGGCTCAATCTATTCACCCTTCCCTACCTCTCCCACACTTCTGGTAACCATTGATCATTTTTTACTGTGTCCACAGTTTTATCTTTTCCAGAAATTCATATAGTTAAAATCATTCAGTCTGTAGCCCTTTTAGATTGGCTTCTTTCACTTAGAGATATGCGTTTATCCATGTCTTTTTTGTGGCTTGATAGCTCACTTCTGTTTTTATCACTGAATAAGATTCCAGTGTATGGATGTACCAAAGTTTAACTATTCATCTGTTGAAAACCCTGCTGGTTGCTTCCAAGTTTTGACAATTATAAATAAAGCTGCGATACACATTAATATGGAGGTTTTTGTGTGGATATAAGTTTTCAGATCCTTTGGGTAAATATCAAGGAGTGCAATTGCTGGATCATGTGGTAAGGATGTGTGTAGTTTTGTGAGAAACTGCCAGACTGTGTTCTAGAGTGGCTGTACCAGTTTGCATTTCCACCATCAATGAAAAAGAGTTTCAGTTGCTCCTTCAGAAAATTTGGTATTTTCAGTGATTTGGATTTTAGCCATTCTAATGTGTGTTCAATTGTTTTAATTTGTATTTCTCTGATGACGTATGACGTTGAACATCTTATCCTATGCCTATTTGCCACCTGTATTGCTTCTTTAGTGAGGTATCTGTTGGACATTCTGTGTATTTTTAAATTGGGTTGTTTTCTTATTTTTGAGTTTTAAAAGTACTTTGTATATTTTGTAATAGTCCTTTATCAGATATGTGTTTTAAGATATTTTCTCCAATCTCTGGGCCATCTTTTCATACCCATAACAGTGTCTTTCACAGAGCAGAAGCTTTTAATTTCATTGAGGTCCAATTACCAATTTTTTCATTCATGGTTCATGATTTTGGTTTTCTATCTAAAAAGTCATTGCAAAACTCAAGATCACCTATAGTTTCTTTTATGTTATCTTCTAGATGTTTTATAGTTTGCAGTTGACATCTAGGTCTGTGAACCATTTCGAGTTAATTTTGGTGAAACATGGACGCTCTGAATCTAGATTCACTTTTTTGCACGTGGATCTAGTTGTTCTAATACCATTCGTTGAAAACACTAACCTTCCTCATTGAATTGCCTTTGTTCCTTTGCCAAAGATCGGTTGACCATATTTATGTGGGTCTGTTCTGGGCTGTAGAGTCAGTTCCTTTGATCAATTTGTCTATTCTTTCCCCAGTACCACACTGTCTTAATTAATGTACCTCTGTAGAAAGTCTTGCAGTCAGGTAGTGTCACTCCTCTGACTTTGTTCTTCTCCTTCAATATTGTGTTGGCTATTCTAAGTGTTTTAGCTTTCCTTATAAACTTTAGAATGAATTTGTCAATAGCCCTGAAATAACTTGCTGAGATTTTGGCTGGGATTGAATTCAATCTATACATCAAGTAGGGAAGAACTTACATCTGGACAATGTTGAGTCTTCCTCATGGAATATCATCCATTTAGTTAGATAGTTTTTTCATCAGTTTTGTAGTGTTCTTCATATAGACCATGTACTTTATTGTTACATTTTTACATTTATATTTCTTTTTTCAGTGCTAATATAAATGGTATTATGTTTTTAATTTCAAATCCAACTTTCATTGCTGGAATATAAGAAAATAATTGACTTTTGTACATTAACCTTGTATCCTACAACCTTGCTATAATTGCTTATTAGTTTCAGGAGTTTTTTCATTGTTGTTGCACCTTTGAAAATTTCTACATAGACAGTCATGTCACTTGCAAACAGAAGCATTTTTATTTCTTTATAATCAGTATACCTCTTATTTCCTTTTCTTCTCTTATTGCATTATGTCAGTTTCCAGTACAATGTTTAATAGAAGCAGTGAAAGCAGACATCCTTCTTTGTTCCTGACCTGAACAGGAAAGTCTCCAGTTTCTCACCATATACAGGCAAAAGTGATTTAAAGAACTCCAATTTCAGACACATATTGAAAAAAATATATTTAACTTTAAATATGTTGAAAAAGAAGCTTATAAGTATCTAAGTTGGATAGCACAAATTAACTACTATGGTAAGACTGTAAGACTGAGCTAAGATTTTTCTGCTGTACATGAAACAATGCCTGGTACTTAGCCAAAACTCACTAAATATTTATTAACTGAATGAACGAAATGGTAAATGAATGTGTGATGACAATGAAAAGCAGGACTCAGAACATAAAACATTTATGTTCTTCATTAAAAAATAAAAATAAAAACTGGTGACATAAAAATAAGAATGAGATTAGCTATAGGTTCTTTGTAGGATATTCTTTACAAGTTGAGGAAGTTCCCCTCTATTCCTAGCTTCTTAAGAGTTGTTATCATGAATGGATGTTAAAATTTGTCATATGATTTCTCTGCATCTATTGATAAAATTATATGATTTTTCTTCTTTAGCTTGCTGATACGATAGATTACATTAATCAATTTTCTAATGTTTACCAACTTAACATACCTGAAATAAATTCTACCTCATGGTTGTGTATAATTCATTTATACATTTTTGGATTCATTTTGCTAATACTTTGTATAGGATTTTTGCATTTATGTTCATGGAAGATATTGGCCTGTAGTTTTCCTATCTAGTAGTCTCTTTGTCTGATTTTGGTATTAGGGTAAAGCTGGTCTCATAGAATGAATTTGGAAATGTTTCCTCTGCTTCTATTTTCTGGATACAACTGTAGAGAGTTGATGCCATTTCTTCCTTAAAATTTTGGTAGAATTCACCATCAAACCCATCTGGATTTATTGCTTTCTCTTTTGGAATGTTTATTAATGATTGATTCAATTTCATTAATAGATAAAGGCCTATTCACATTATCTGCTTTTCTTGTGTGAGTTTTCATAGATGTGCTTTTCAAGGAATTGATCAATTTCATCTAGATTATCAAATTTGCGGGCATGGAGTTGTTAATAATTAATAACCCTTTATTATTCTTTCAGGGGATCAATGATGATGGCTACTCTTTCATTTCGGATATTTATATTTGTATCTTCTCTCTTTTTTTCCTTAGGTAACCTAGCTAGAAGTTTATCAGTTTTATTGTTCCCTTCCAAGGACCAGTTTAAATTATTGATTTTAGATCTTTCTTAATTTCTACTTTATGAATTTAATTCTGTGAAATTTCCCTGTAAACATGGCTTCACTATCCCACAAACTTTGTTTATATTTCCATTTTCATTTGGTTTGAAATACTTTTAGTTTTTCTTGTGACTCCTTCTTTAACCCATGTTTTATCGAGAAGTGTGTTGTATAATCTCAAAAGTATTTGGCCTTTTTCTTCAGCTATTTTCCTGTTACTTATTTCTAGTTAAACTCCACTGTGATCTGAAAGGATACATTGTATGATTCCATTCTTTTAAATTTGCTATAGTGTGTTTTATGACCCAGATGTCTTCAATCTTGGTGAGTGTTCCCTATGAGTCTGAGAAGAATGTGTATTCTGCTGTTTCTGGATGACGTAGTCTACCAGTGAATTAGATCCAGTTGATTGATGTTATTCAGTTCAACTATGCCCTTACTGATTTAATGCCTCCCGCTCTGTCAGTTACTTATAGAGGGATGTTGAAGTCTTCAACTATAAGAGCGGATTCATCTACTTCTCCTTGCAGTTGTACCACTTTTTTGAATTGTACTGTCTCAAGTATTTGATGTTCTGTTGTTGGGTGCATACACATTCGGGATTGTTGTCTTCTTAGAGAATTGACCGCTTTCTCATTGTGTAATGCCCTCTTCATCCATAATAGTTTTCTTTCTCCGAAGTCTGTTTTGCCCAAAATTAATATAGCTTTTCCAGCTTTCTGTTCATTAGTATTAGCATGGTATATCTTTCTCCATCCTCTTACTTCTAATCTACCCATGTCTTTATATTTAACTTAAGTTTCTTATAGACAATACAGAGTTGAGTCTTGTTTTTTAATCTACTCTGACAATCTTTGTCTTTTTATTGGTATATTTAGAAAACAGACATTTAAAGTGATTATTGATAGTTGAGTCAATACCTAGCATATCTGTTACTGTTTTACATTTGTTAACTTTGTTCTTTTTGTGTGCATGTGTCTTATACTCTTTTTTGCTTCCTTTCTTTTAAATGAGCATTTTTTATGAGTCCTTTTTTCTCTTCTCTTAGCATATCTTCTTTTTAAAGCCTCTTTATTGTTTGCCCATGAGTTTGCAACATGCATTTACTAATAATCCAAGTCCACTTTCAAATAACACTATACCACTTCATGAGTAGTGCAAGTACACAGTATTCTCAATTCCTCCCTCCCTTCTCTTATAATGTGCTGCCATACATTTCACTTGCCCAAAAGCTAAAATCACTGAATACATTCTTGTTATTATTATTTTGACTAAACTATTATCTGTTACATCAATTAATAATAAGAAAAGTAAAATATTTTATTTACCTTTATTTATTCCTTCTCTAACACTCTTCTTTTTTCTATGTAATCTGATTTTCTGACCATATCATTTTCCTTTTCTCTAAGGAACTTCTTTTAACTTTACTTGCAAGACAGATCTACTAGCAAAAAATTTCCTCAATTTTTATTTGTCTGAGAAAATCTTTCTTTCTCCTTTATTTTGAAGGATAATTTTGCTGGATATGGAATTCCAGGTTGGAGTTTTTCTTTCATCACTCTAAATATTTTGTTTCCCTGTCTTCTTGTTGGCATGTTTTCTGAAGAGAAGTCTGATGTCATTCTTATCCTTGCTGCTCTATAAGTTGTTTTCTCCCTCTGGCTTCTTTCATTAGATAGATTCTCTCTAACCTTTGATTCTCTGAAGTTTGAATATCATGTGCCTCAGTGTAGATAAATTTTAGTGCTGGTATTTATCATGTTGATGTTCTCAGATCTTCCAGGATCCATGGTTTGTTGTCTATCATTAAGTTTGGGAAAATATCATTTATTATCACTTTAAATATTTTTTCTGTTCTTTCTTTCTTCTCCTACTGGTATTCACATTATGCATGTTATACCTTTTATAACCATTCCACAATTCTTGGATAGTCTGTTCCATTCTTTTGTTTGTTTTTTGCATTTCAGATTTGGAATTGCCTATTGACGTATTTTCAAGCTCACTGATTCTTTCCTCTGCCGTGTCCAGTCTGTTGATGTGCCCATCAGAAGCATGCTTCATTTCTGTTAGAGTGTTGTTGTTTTTCTTAATTTCTAGCATTTCCTTTTGATTCTTTCTTAGAGTTTCCAGTTCTCTGCTTACATTGTCCATCTGTTCTTCCATGTTGTCCACTTTTTCCATTAGAGCCCTTAGCTTATTAATCATACTTGTATTAAATTTCCTGTCTGATAATTTCAACATCTCCACCATACCTAAATCTGGTTCTGATGCTTAGTCTGTGCCTTGACAGCCTAACATGATATACTGGGTAAAAATTAGGCCTTTAGTATGAGGTTTTATGTTCATCTGGCTAGAGGTTAAGCTGTGTTTGCTGTTTGCTCTAGCTGTAGGATCAGGGCTCTATAATTTTCCCTTTTGTCCTTGTTTTTGTCTCCTCTGCTGTCTTTGGGTTTCCAGAGAGATTTCTTCCTAAATAAGGTCTACAGTGTACTGTTCTTTAAGTTGAATCCCCGTATTGTTACATAGAAGCCCTACATATATGTTGGTGAGTTGTGGGGTGAGAGAAAGCTCTCTGTAGGGCTACAATTAGGTCTCAGTCTTTTAGTGAGTCCTTTACTACCGCTGGGTTTTATTCTTTATAATTTCCCCTCAGATTTTTACTTTTTTCACTCCTTAGGTAATACAGGAAGACTAGAGGGAGCTGAATTGGTAATTTCCCCCTGCATGGAAAACTACCAGGCACTGGAGTTGGGTATTTTCTTTTCCCCAATTCGGTTACGCTCTGATGAACCTAGTCAGTTAAGCTCTTTTTAAATAATTTGTCTTGCGGGTAGGCCTTGCTGAGAAGAACAGGATGCTCTAGGTATATTTCTGGGTATATTTTCCCCTCCTCCTGCCAAAAAATTGAGGGAAACTTTTCTGTGATTTTTCCCTGTGAGGACCTGATAGGACTCCTGGAGGTCTAACTCACAAAAGTTTGGAGATACTCCCCACTGACGCCTGCCACCCCAGATTTTTTAACTTTCAAACTTGTCCACAGTGAGTCTTCAGCAATTCATTAACTACAGTTTAGGCTTTTCGATCTCATTACTGGTCCCCACAGGGGTTTCTGTCCCTTGGTTTCTGTTTTAGTAAGTCGTGATTCTCAGCATCTGCCTATCTCTCTCTCCAATTTTGGAGGCAGCAGTTATGATTGCTCTGTGACCTCAATTCACTGAAGAATTTAAGAAGAGTTGTTGATTTTCAGTTTATTCAGCTTTTCTCTTGTCGTGAGGACTAGAGTAACAATTTCAAGCTCCTTACATTGCTGTCCTGGAGACTAGAGGTCTGTGCTGTACACATGTAATGAATTGTTTAACCTCTCTCTACCCCAGATTTCTAACCCCAGATCTGTAAAGGGAAGTTAATAGTCTTACCCTACATCTACTACATGTGGTAGTGTTCATATAACATAACATATGTGAATGTTCTAGATTTTATTAATATGGGCAATATTATTGTTATTTCTATCCTTTATTAAATGAATATAAAGCCTATAACCTCCCTTTTGAGGGAAATTTCCCTTTTCATTGCTTTTGATTATTTTCTTTCCTCTCATATAAAATTTGAGTGTTTTCAAATGAAACCATGAGAAATTGTGCACTGCTAAGGATTAAGTACAGCTCAGTTCATTGCATTGCCCTATCAGTAGTGATTAAAGAGCAGACACCTAGCAGAACAGCTGAGAGTTAACTGAGGGCCAAGTAAAGCCAAGGTTTCCTCTCACTGATGCATTTTACACCCTAACTTTAATGAGCTAAGTAGGTGATGAAATGGATAAATGTTTCCGTTATCCAAAAGTGTCCATTCAGAGTCTCTAAATCAGCACTGGGACCTGCCTTCAGTGTTTCAGGAACCTGGAGACTGACTAGTTGCAGGAGAGGAACTTTAGGAAAAGCTACTGGTCGAGTTCTTTTAATTCTTTATCTGGACAACCTAGATACATGGATATTGTTGAGGAAGCTGGTCTCTAAGAGCCATACTCTTCTGGAATTTAATCATCATCACCCATATTTTCTATTACCTGTTGCTGAGTGTTCTCCTCCAGAGGAATGTTCATTCTAAACAAATGCTGAGGAGTTGCTTTCTCAAATCCTTGACATAAATTTAACTGGTTAATGTTATAATATTTGTATTTAAATGGTATAATATTATTTTATTCTGACTATCTATGTTTTTGATTTAGCAAGTTCTCTTTAAGTTTTTCCTACCCTACATTATAAGCTTGGATTATAATATCACCTTTGAATATAATATAAACTTGATTATAATATCAATACATAAACTTCATTATATCTTTATATATTCTTTGAATACATTTTGCTTTTATAATAAAAATCATGGTAACAATGGTTGTTTTACAGTATATAATGTTAACAATTATTATATTAATGGTGGGTGTTCAACCAAAATGTAGAATATCAAAGTAGAAGTAACCAGATTATTTATCTAGCAGTTGATTTTTATAAAGCTATTTCAAATAATGTTGTTATTGCAACATGAATTGCTTTTCAGTAAAATTTGTGTATTAAAATACAAAATTAGAAACAAATGAATTTAGAATTAATTAGCTTTGAAGACATTAGCCACTTTAATTTTTCAAAGTGATAGTTGTTTAGGGCTTCCCTGGTGGCACAGTGGCTGAGAGTCCGCCTGCCGATGCAGGGGACACGGGTTCGTGCCCCGGTCCGGGAGGATCCCACATGCCGCGGAGCGGCTGGGCCCGTGAGCCATGGCCGCTGAGCCTGCGCGTCCGGAGCCTGTGCTCCGCAGCGGGAGAGGCCACAGCGGGAGAGGCCACAACAGTGAGAGGCCCACGTACCGCAAAAAAAAAAAAAAAAAGTGATAGTTGTTTAAAAGTTTTTTAAAATAAATACTTTGCTGAGCATTATCATATACATACACACAAAAAAAGTCTCAGGAGACACTGAGTATTATTTCTGTTGAAAGGCAAAAAATACATACCATAATTTTAGTCTTTAGTGGGTGTCCCATTGGCCATAAATAAAATCCAGCATTAAAAGGAGTCCATAAATGATTCTTCTAGTTTTTCTATTGGCCATTGTGGCTACAAAAATCACTTTACATGACATGCAGTTGTTCAATTTAATACACTGGTGGTTCCATAAATACATATTACTATTGAAACAACTAATGAACTTGTCAAAAAGTTTTGTTGAAATTAAGTAGTAAGTTAGTAAACTCAACCAGAATTAATTTGGACTGTAGTAGGATGAAATAATGGGATAAAAATAGGTTGACATATATTGGAGAGTTAATGCTCATGATGAGAGGGTACAGGAGGGATGGCCAGGAGATGTCATGGTGGGGTTTTGAGAAGTAGAGTAAAAGGAGAATGGAAGGAAAGGGAATCTGTCAAGAGCATGTAGGATCGATTGAAGATTAAAAAGACTGAAAGCAGAGAATAAAATGAAGTGTTAAAACAATAAAAATAATACATTAATAAATAAAACACACGTATGCTAGAGTTTTGGATAAAACCAGAAAAGGTTGTGTTATATTTTCATGAAATTTGGTTTTCTGAGATGATTTTCCCAGAAAAAGAGTTATAAAATAAATAAAATAAAGCTATTTCTTTTTAAATCTCTGTGATGTAATCCAGGATTGATGCAAAAGGAGGGCTCAACTTAGTTTGATTTTGTAGAGTTGTCCTGTTATCAAGGTCAGTCAGAAGCTTCATACGTATTTCTTTTTAACTTTTAAAAAATGGGTAAAATTTGTATGAATTTGAAAACTAAGTATTCACTAAATCTTGGAGCTGAAGACTCTTTGGAGTGAGTGTTTGCTTATGTGTGAGACGGAAAACAGTCAACTGACCCAAATTCCTTTCATATTGAATCTTAGCTTATTTTATTTTTCAAGAAATCAAATATGAAAGGTAATTTTTACTTAAGAACTGTCTGCTTTTCCAAAATGTTGGTGTTAAAGTCTCACTTTTCAGGTTTCCAAGCTTCAGGCAAGTTTTTCTTTTCTTTTTTTTTTTTAGTCTGTCATCTTGATTTATTGTTGGTATTATGTTTAATGTCCATTAAGAGCTGGATTTCTGACTTGACCTTAGACTTTTTGTAGTAGTGCTCATTGGCAGTATGCTTAATTTCTGGTCTGAATTATTCAGTGGTTTTTGGTAAGACTCCTAGAATGTCAATATAATATCATGTGTAACAGAATGAGTGATATTGTCCTCTCCTTCTAATAGTATAAAATTTGGATAGATTTTTATAGGATAAATTATCTGTAGATAAATTTTGACACTAAGAAAAAAGTGAGGAAGTAAGATTTTTCAGTAAAGGGAAATGTCATTGAAGAAAAAGAATATTGCAATAGAAGAAAATTACTATCCATGAGTATTCTTTACTCTGAGCCTTATTTTTCCCGTGTAAAAGAAAGGATTGTATAAGTGATTGCTGAAGTACCTTAAAAGTACATTATATATGTATAATATATATGTATATATTATACATATGTATAGCAACTAAGGAAATGGTAATCATAAAATTTTGGTGCAAAAAAATGTAGGAAAGTATCTTTTCAACTTTATTTTTTGTTGTTTAAATAGATTTTTTTGAAGAACGCTAGGAAATGTCTGTTTTTGTTTTGTTCGGAATTGTTTTTATTGTTTAAAAAAAGATCAGAACTTGTCATGGTGGTTGGTTTCAAAACAAGCTCTATTTCTATTTCTCTTCCCTTTGAATCTGTTAGTCCTTATACTTTAAAAAGTCCTGAATATTGATGTTAGTTAATTCAGATAGATTTTCTGTCTGTCAAAATGTTAAATATTTTCCACAGATTGGTTCCTGAAATGACTTGTTTACTCTCATATTCATTTACTATGAGGATTTTCTACAGTAACACACCTTAGTCGAGATGGATGAAGTTTTTTTAAGTGGTGAAAAATTCTAGTTGTACACCTCCGCCAGCTTTTTAGATACTTGAGATAGTTACAGTTTGGGGCCATGTCTAATTTGGTACACAGAAATTGATATGTCAAAACTAAACAAAGGTCTGACTCACCAAAGGAAATATAACATCCACAGTCTCACTTTATAACCACAGCTTGCCTGAGTATAAGCTGGATCTTGCCCACTATGTTATAGAAGAGATTGTACATCAAGGATGATTAAAAGTATTATTATTGAGTTGTCGCATTGCTAGATTCCATTCTTTCAACAACAACCTGGATGCCCATATGCCTCTAACATCCAAACAATGAAGAGTTGATTTTTCTCTGTTTGTTTCTTTTTCTCCCCCATTTTTAGGTGTATACTGTTGAGGAATCTGGACTAAACATCCTGGTGTGGTCAGTGATTGGCAATAAAAGAACCGGTTGGATGTATGGACATGTACCTCTCTCCAGTAACAGTCCATTTAAGGTGGTATTTGAAGCTGATCTGAGCGGAAAAGAGAACATCTTTATTGCCCTTGATGACATCTCCTTTACCCCAGAATGTATATTTGGAGGTAAGCCATCCCTTCAGAAAATGGGATGTTCAAGGATTGTTTTAAATATCTGAATATAGAAGAATGGGGATTTTCTGAGGCATTGCATTTCCTTTCACGTCCAGTCCTACTCATACATTGTAGAAAGAACAGTATGTACTGTCGGAGGTAAAGTTTTTCTCTCCATGAAACTTTATCATGAAATTTTCATATCCTCTAGGCAACAGAATAGCTTAGACTAAAATTCTTTAAGAAACCCAGATACACAATGGAATATTACTCAGCCTTAAAAAGAAATGAAATTGAGCTATTTGTAATGAGATGGATAGACCTAGAGTCTGTCATACAGAGTGAAGTAAGTCAGAAAGAAAAAGACAAATACCGTATGCTAACACATATATATGGAATTTAAGGGAAAAAAATGTCATGAAGAACCTAGGGGTAAGACAGGAATAAAGACGCAGACCTACTGGAGAACGGACTTGAGGATATGGGGAGGGGGAAGGGTGAGTTTTGACAGGGCGAGAGAGAGTCATGGACATATACACACTAACAAACGTAGTAAGGTAGATAGCTGGGGGGAAGCAGCCGCAAGGCACAGGGATATTAGCTCGGTGCTTTGTGACAGCCTGGAAGGGTGGGATGGGGAGAGTGGGAGGGAGGGAGACGCAAGAGGGAAGACATATGGGATCATATGTATATGTATAGCTGATTCACTTTGTTATAAAGCAGAAACTAACACACCATTGTAAAGCAATTATACCCCAATAAAGATGTTTAAAAAGAAAAAAAAAAAAAGAAACCCAGAGAAAATTTAGTTCCATCAGTATAGCTTTATTGTCTACTTTCTTTATTTCCAAAGGTTCACAACAACTGCACGAAGTAAAGATTCCTCTGTTCACCTGTCATCTTCCAGACAGTCTTTTCCATCCATATTAGCTTTTCCCTTTCCCTGGGCCATTTCCCTTCTGTTTCTACACTACAATCTAGAACTCTGATTCTATTGCATAAAGAAAAAAAAAATCTTGTCAGTAACTCCTTTTCTTAGAAATCATTCGCTTAACTGAAATCTGAATTTCTAATGTTTAAGATGCTTCCACTTAAGTAGCTATTTGTTCTCTTGTAAATTCTTCACGTTATCAACATTAGAGAGTAGGATCATTGCCTTTCAGACTACTCCATGCCTCTTTCAAAATTCTGTTCTTCAGCCTTTATTCAAAATTTTCTTCTCTTTTAAAGCCACACATCTGGGTTCTTTTTCTCATGGTTTTCCACTGGATTCTAAATCCTGGGCAATCTCAACCTCCAGGTGAATCAAACTGTGTGAAACATTGGCCTCTTAAATCCTAGTAACTTTCATAAATATTTTTCCTCATTAACCAACTCCCATAGTTATATTCTGAACTTTATCATCCCCTCTGAAAATTTAGGGTTGAAAACTATAATCTAATCATTATGTCTTCTACATTTACGTCTTCTACTCCTCCTAAACCTGTTTTCAAACGTAAGTAATAAGAAAAAATGCAACTCTAGATTTGCAATGTTTCCTGTTTTTTTCCATAAAACAACCTTTCTATACTTTTCCCCTAATGGTCTCAGATTTAATGATCTAACACCTCAATTCCATTCTTAATCAAGCACTTTGAATTCTGTCCTCTTTTTTTCATTTTAACATAAATTTGGGTCCTAATTATGTTCCAGGAACTCTGCTAAGTACTTTGCAAGTATTAACACATTTATTTATCAGACCATCCCTGTAGAATAGATACAAGTATCTAGCTAATGTTCCGTATAATGGCTTTATCAGTCTTTGAAATTGACTTACAGTAGCCGTAGCTATTTGCATTTTCCAAACTGCTACTGGTCATACTCATTGGGACCACTAAAAATTTCAACTTATCACTTTAGCTGGACTCCCAACAGTCCTAGATGCAGGTTTAGGACCATTCCCTGGCACTACTTTTCTACGACAATCCTCAAATCCTCGTCTCTTCCTTGAACTTTCTTCACTCTGCCAATGTTCTTATATCCTTTGAACAGAAAATAGAGCCTGTTTATAAGGAACTTCCTTAATTTTCTCTTCCCTTCCTCCAAATGTGCCTGTAACTGCAACCAAATTATTTTTGTCACCGTTTGTCTCAGGAAAAAATCCCTTGAAAAATCCTGCTGAGAAATCTGCTGATAGCCTCAGGGAGGTTCTTTTGTATGTGGCAAGTTACTTTGCTCTTGCTGCTTTCAAAATTCTTTCTTTTCTTTGACTCTTAATGATTTAATTATAATGTGTATCTGGGTAGACTTCTTTGAGCTGATCCTGTTTGGGCACTTTTTTTGTTTTGTTTTGTTTTTTTTGCGGTACGCCGGCCTCTCACTGTTGTGGCCTCTCCCGCTGCGGAGCACAGGCTCCGGACGCGCAGTCTCAGCGGCCATGGCTCACGGGCCCAGCCGCTCCGCGGCATGTGGAATCCTCACGGACGGGGGCACGAACCCATTTCCCCTGCATCGGCAGACGGACTCTCAACCACTGCGCCACCAGGGAAGCCCTGTTTGGGCACTTTTGAGCTTCATGAGTCTGGATTTCTATATCCCTTCCAAGATTTAGGATGTTTTTGGCCATTATTTCTCTAGGTAAACTTTCTGCCTTTTTCTCTTTCTCTCTTGTTCTCTGGGAATCACATGATGTGGGATTCAAGCCAGGTCACTAGGCCGCCTCAGGGACCGTGGTCAGATTGAAGCCAGCAGGCCTGTGACTGGGAGTACACACAGGGCTCCTCCTGGTTGCTGAGGGAGCAGGAACTGAACCGTGGTAGAGCAGGGTTGGAACTAGTCACAGGGCAGCTCCACAGTTCACAGCCAGGACTGACGTCAGCGGGCCTGCTTCCAGGGGCACAAATGTGTGTAGGGAGGACTAACTCCTGGAATGCAGTAGAGCAGGGCTGGAACTGGGTCATAGGACTGCTGCAGGATCTTCAGTCAAGTCCAAGGTCAGCCGGCCTCTTAATGGGGCACAGACAGGCGTGGGTCCTCCCCCACCTCTTGGCATGTTGGGCTGGTTGTAGAAGTGTGGCCAAGCATGGCTGTAGCTGAGTCCACTGGGAAATGGGGCTACTTTTGGTCAGTATCCAGGACCACTTTCAGTGAACCTGCCACCAGAGCATGGGCCTCCCTTCTCAAAGCAGCTCTCCCTGGTCTTGGGCTTCACCAGAGTTTCACAACTCCTGCCAGGATCCTAAAGCTCCCACGAAGGCACTTTTGTCCATGGATGACTGCTAGTTTGTTGTTTGGGGTTGGAGGGATGTGAGCTAGAGACCTCCTATTCTACCATCTTTCTGATGTCACTCTCCTCACATGGAATTTTTAAAGGTTTTTTAAAAAGAAAAAAATAGCAATTATATATTTATGCCTCTGAAACGTTTGGTAAAAATGGTCTTCGAAGTGTTAGCACTTAGCAAGGAAAACTTCATTTCCTAGTAATACTGTATAAAGGAAGCATTATTATCACATAACATTTAAAACTGATCAAATTTCAATGAAGTTCTCTGCAAATATTCTAATTTTATTGAATGAAAATGCCCAGGATGGGACACAGTTTTCCAATGGAATATTGTTGTAAAAAAATGTTAAAATTCAGATGGTACAGGGCCTTCTACAATGAGTATTTGTTGAACAAAGCAAGAGAAAGATTAGATAAATGTTTCCAGTATTCATCTATGTGTGTCCTTCTTCACTCAGCTCGCAGAGAATGTGAAAAATTCTCTACCATCAAAACTATTGAATACTTGCTGCTTCCATCTTTCCTTAATTAGCTCGGTCTCGATTCAAGTGAACTAGGCAAGCTAAATTAACTTAGATAATATTCTCCAAATCTATAATAAGGCATCCAGATGTTTACATTTAGCATATTACATTTTCTGATGTCCAGATTAACATCCTAAGATTAAAAACAGCATCCTAAGATTAAAAACTCTCAACTTCATTTCAACCTCATATTAGGTTTTTTGGTTGTTTTGACCATTCTCCCCACACACCCTCAATAAGATACACTCTTCCATAATATGAAGGGATGTAGAACTACAGCATTTGTCACCATAAGTTACCTGTAGTTTTCTTTCCATTTCGAAGACTGCCCTATAATGGCGACCCCTCCCCTACCCCCACAGATCTTTAGTTTCTGCGTTATTACTTCTCTATCCTTCCTTTAATTACTTCAGGTTTCCCAGGGAAACATTTTCTAAATGGAGACATCCTTGATGCAATAAAGCATCTCCAGCAATTCTGAGTCGGCAGAGAAATGCATTTATTTTCATAGAGCCTGGTTTTTTTAACCATGTGAGTTTCCAGGGTGGAAGGTGTTTTCTATTTTTGTTCTATAATTTGAAACAAGAAGGAACACATTTTTCTCCCTGGTGAAGAAACATTTTACAGGGCTGGTAGGACATTGCTGCCTTTAAAACTATACAAGACATTGTACAGTATTTGAAGCAACAGTGAGTGAGAAAATGTAGCATACTTGAAGATATGGTGCATATCTACAGAATTTTTTTCAGGAGTCTAATAAGGGGGCAAATACCAGTAGACACAGCTGGAAGGGGAATGTTAGGTAGGAAGCAGATTATTTTGGTGTTCTGGGTTGAATAGTGTCTTCCTCCAAATCCATGGCCTTCCCAGGTCCTCAAAATGTGAGCTTATTTGGAAGTAAGGTCTTTGCAGATGTAATTAAGATGCGAGTTAAAATGAGGTCATACTGGAGTAGGGTTGGCCCTTAATATAATATTACTGGTGTCATTCTAAGGAGAGGAGAAGGGACACAGCAACAGACACGCAGGAAGAACATCATGTGATGAAGGAGGCAGAGATTGAAGTGGTGCATCTCTGAGTAAAGGCATGACAAGGATGGCCAGGAAAACCAGAAGCTTAGAGAAAGGAATGGACTGGGTTCTCCCCTAGAGTCTTCAGAGATAGTGTGTCTCTGTCAGCACCTTGAATTTCAGACTTCTGGCCTGTGGAACTGTGAGAGAATAAATGTCTATCATTTTAAGCCATCCAGTTTTTGGTACTTTGTTATGGCATCCCTAGGAAACTAGTACAACTGGGAACACTGATGTCTATTTTATAACCAAGAACTGGGTTCAAATTGTCATTAAAACACTTACTACCCACTTGACCCCATTTTTCTTATCCATGAAATGATTATCATCAAGATTTAGGAAATGTGCCTTTCCTGGAAAGAGTTGCAGTAACTAATTTTTTAAAAAATTTTTATTGGAGCATAGTTGATTTACAATGTTGTGTTAGCTTCAGGTGTACAGCAAAGTGAATTAGTTATACATATACATATATCCACTCTTTTTTTTTTAGATTCTCTTCCCACACATTATAGAGTATTGAGTATAGACCATTATAGAGTATTGAGTAGAGCTCCCTGTGCTATACAGCAGGTTCTTATTAGTTATCTATTTTGTATATAGTAGTGTGTATATGTCAATCCCAATCTCCCAATTTATCCCTCCCCCCACTTATCCCCTGGTAACCATAAGTTTGTTTTCTACATCCATGACTTTACTTCTGTTTTGTAAAGCATTAACTATTTCAGACAAAAAAAAACTAAGAATAATTCTGCAACATCTTGTCTTCTACTGATTAACATTCCTAATTGAAATGTACTGAGTCCGATGCTCCATTATTTAAATACACAGTAAATAACAAGGGACGCTGCTATGGATTTTAAATCTAAGAGAACTCCAGTTTTAGGGATTAACTTTATGAACAAACTTTCCAACTAGATTTTTTTGTTAAATTGAAAGAAAATGATCTTCAGGAAGTGAATGCAAAGAAAAGAAATATTATCCTAGGGCATCCTTTTTTAAATTGACTTGGTAAATATAAAATGAGAGTAACTAGCAAGGTGCCAAACAAATAATGAAATTCATAAGGCATTCAAGGGGAATAAGCAGCCACAAGTTCTCCTTGTTTATATTATCACTGCTAAACAACAGTGGCTCTCACGTCATTCTGGAATAGAGATTTTCATTCTTGTTTCACATCTCTGAATTTGAGCAGCAAGTATTACTCTGGAGCATTTCCAGGACAGGTATATTCTCTTGAATGCAAATTATTTAAAGATGGAGACATTTGTCTGTTTTCATCATCTTCATCATTTATATCATCTTCAGTGATGTATTCTACATGCCTAGAAGAGTCCTGTTATATAGGAGCTACTCAATAAACATGTCCTATGAATAAAGAAATATGTCAAATGAGTAGATGAATAAGTAAAAGTCATCAACTGAATTTATCGACATATGGTACCTCCTTTCACTACCACCGATGAACTCTGCCTCCAGTCTTATTTTCAAACCCTTGTTTGGGAGGTTAAGAGAGACAGAGACAGAGACAAAGAGAGACACAGAGAGAATCCAATAGATTCTGTGTGGCTATATTGAGTGATAGATGACAACTATACTAAAAATTTGGAGACATGAGTCTAAATCATGACTGTATCACTAAATACTTGTATAATTTTAAGAAACTAATTGAAACTCCTTAGACCATGTTTTGTCATCAGGGAAATGATATAGACAATCTCTTAAGTCCCTTTCAGGTCTCCCGTTTTATGATCATATGGGACTTGGTTTGTAAAGGAGGATTAGGAAGGCAGAAGGAAGGCATAGAGAATGACATAGAAAAGAAGAGAGTCCAGAGAGAATGAGGAGGGAGTTCAAAGGGATCTAGGGTTATGGCAGAAATGTCATTGCAGGAAGACACAGAAGACTTCTTGCTACTTGCTGTATTTGTGAACTTGAGTAAGTCTGCCCTTCATTTAGTCAAAGTTGAGAATCTACTGCGTGCTGTCCTGGATTTAGATTGGAAGGACATATGTGCCTATAATATTATCGCCAGCTCTCCAGGAATTTACAAACTAAGGACATATTGGGATAATGATGCATACGTGGAAGCCTAAAATATTATAAAGTGCATTTGAAACTCTCTCAGCTCTAAAACTATAGTTCTAAGATGATTTCATTTGACTTGAAGGCAGCATCAAGTATATGGAAGTAACTTATTGAGCCATCAATGAATATTCATAAGAAATATTCAGTGGTGTGTTGGTAGACTAGCTATCAAGGGGGAAAGAATCCCTGATGTGTAGCATTTCCCTATTTCCTTGGTTAAATACCCCCAGCATGGTTAATTTCAGGTTGCCAGTATGACCTCACTGAAGGTGTATTTGAGAAGAAAAGCACACAGTCAGCTTTGGTGAAGCAGTACAACAGGCTGCCATACACACACGTCAGAGGAAGGAGCCTAAGGGTTAATGATGCTCCTTTCCTCCCAGCTGGACAGAGGAGTGAAAACTATGGCTGTGGTCCAGGGCAAAGAATGAGCACATTTACTTCTCATAATGGATGAAGAGTTTGCTCATGAAAACTTATCTCATAATAAGGATATTTGTACCATTTGTATGAGTTTATATTTTTTAAAAAAGCCTCAAAAACCTCTTGGTTATGAACCATAAAGAGATGTCATCAATTTTTGAGTGCCTTTATCCTTTTCTCAATATCCACTTTGAAACCAGAGATTCTGCCTTCTTTTTTCCCCCTCAGTTCCATTTTAGAGCTCAAACTCTACTTCAAGACCTTCTTATTACTCATCGGAATCCCTGTTATGGCTGCATAACAGACTTATCTAATTTACACACACACACGTAACTACCGGCTTAATCTTCTAGTCCCTACTATAGTGTAAGTTCCAGAAAAGTAGACCCTGCATTTTTCTTATTCACCACGATAACAAAAAGAATTTTTTATTGCAAGCAACAGAAGCTGACTCGGGCTCACTTAAAGGCAGAAAATAAGCTTACTGAAAGAATATTGGATTGCTCCAAAAATTAAGTGTAAAACTAAGAATCTAAGACAGAAAAATAAGTGGGAAGTGAGTAAGACTGAGTAAGCCAGAGGTTGAAACTACCTAAGTCCACTGCCTATGAATACTTCCTTCAGCGCTGGGCTGTCTACTTTCCTGCCACCATTATGAGTAATCTCTAATCGTCCCTTTGTCACTCCCTTAAAATTAAAGGAGCTGGTTGGAAGCATACTGTTGACCAAGCCCAAATCATATGTCTAAACTTCAGAGTCTTGTAAGTTACATTTTCATTTCTAATTTCCACATCAGCCACCTCTGGCTGACGACCATTCCACTTCTTTTTGAAAAAATCATAATCGAGCTTGAATATTCTGCAACCATCTGGACCAATTTACAAAGCTGACCAGAAACAATAAATTTTCTATCTATACTCCAATGGTGAGAGATGAAATAAAACTGAGACTAATCAAAATACATAAATTCATGCAAGTTGTAAAGAAGAAAAATGCTTAGAGGCTGTCAATTGCCTACTGAATATGTTTCTTATCCTTTGTCGCAGCTCCCGTCTTATCTCTCTGATTCTGGTTATGAAATGATCCCTTAAAATAAGACCTCTTGCCTTTCTCTAGTCATGTCCCATATTCTGTCCTCTCGTCTCATTGACTTTAATCTTACTGCTCTCAGGCTGGAGATGCCCTGCCCTTTATCTCCTCTTGTGTAAATCCTTTTTCACTTTCAAGGGCAGAGCAAAAGCCACCTTCTTCATGAATTTATCCTTAATATCCCCAGCAGGAAACCAAACTCTGTTCCAGATTGTTAAGGCCTTAAGTTTGCAGCTCTCCTGTGATATATCTTACATGGTATTTTGTGATATGTGTAGCCTGTTTTCTGTCATTTTCAGTTCCTCTCCATTGAAAAATCTCCATTGTCATTATCTTGTCTTTTAAAGAAAATTTTAGTGAGTATGAGTATCTTTAACTTTAGGTTGATTGATAAAAATATAAATTTGAAATAAGTGTATGATATAGAGTAGATATCCATTTTATATCGGAAGAGATATAGCACTGTAGATAAATGATTTAGAACATGGTTTTAACGCATGGGTCATTTTTATAATTTTGATTCAGTTAGTGATTCATGGGCCTAGTTTTTAAACAGATAGCGATGAATGTACAAAAAACGGAATGAAAATGATTCTCGGTCAATCCTGATTCACTTATCAGCTTATAGAATATTATTAGGTTTTAAATCTATTATTGCAGTCAGAGTTCGTGAAGTCCTCCCAGTTTGTCAAATGATGGGATAATTCCCCTTTATTCCTGGAAGGGACACTAGATTAGAAGGAAAAAACACAAGAACTGGAAAATGGCATTAAAAGCTAATACCAAGCAGGCTTATGGGAGAAAGATCTGGATTCCCTCTTAACTACATTTGGTGGAGCTTGTCTGTTATACTGTGAGGTGGTTCTTATTGGGTTTCCTGCTGATCTTCAGGCTGGAAGGAATTTTATTGAATTAGGGGGAAGAAATCTAAATGACAACCATGGAAAAATCAGTCCCAGTAGGAACCATACTCCATTAGCCTGGGTTTGACAGGTTCCCCATATTGAATGTGAAGATAAACCACAGTTCACTGTCCCAACACTGTCTTAAAGGTGAATGCTTTTATATGAACAATGATGTTTACCACATAATCATATATATTTATGTATCCATAGTATATAAATATATATGTATATTTAAAATAAAATATGGTATGGTGAGTTAGTCATTTGTCTACCATATAGTCATTTTTGAAAATTATCATAACCTTTGCTGACTCTTTTCTTTTTACTTGGAAATATTCAGCGGGCCAGTGTTTTACCAGACCAAGTGTGTCTGAGGGATTCTGGGAGTTTTTCAATAGCCAAGGTCAATCTGGGCCTGTTTTGTTCCCTTGGGCTATTAAAGTCTACTTCTATTATAGGTTTCCTGATTCCCTGGAACACATATGTTGTTATCTGGAAAACATTCAGACTTTATGAAAACAAGCTTGTTTGTTTGTTGCCTAAGAAATAAAGTAAGAAAGTGACACTGCTTCACTAAAAAAATCTGTTTTAAGAAAAGTTTTTTTTATTTTTCATTGAAAACAAGTGACTTCAACAGAATGACAAGTTTTTCTGAGAGCATCTTATTGGCATATAAGAACATTTCACCTAGAAAAGGCCAGTTACTCTTTGTGGAAATAGTTGGAAATGGGAAAATAGAAAACCAAAAACAAGTTTCTTGGCTTAACAAAGAGTAAATAAATAAGTTTATATGTATGAGTTATCATTTTCACTAATATAAACTTGGTCAAAATAGAAAGCATGCGTTTAGAGAAATAACCAGTTTTTGATAAAAAGGGGTCTAAAGGAATGACAGGCCCATGGTTGGTCTTCTCTGCCCGATGGAGCAGATGATTGGTCAATTAGGAGGTCAGTTCAAGTGCTGAAACATCCAGATCTTGCATTTTGCCCTTTCTGCTCTTTCTGATTTCAATGTAATTAAGGTAATGCTGGTTGGGTATGCCTCATGTAGGGTTTCATATGGGGCAAGATAACCCAACACACATTAAAGTGATCATTTTTTTATCTTCTCAATAAATCAATTTTTGTTTATTATTAAGCAATGAATGAACTACTATTTCTAGTAGTTCTTTTTGACTTCAAGTGTATTTTCCTTTTTTTTCAATTTTTATTGAAGTATAGTTGATTTACAGTGTTGTGTTAGTTTCAGCTATACAGCTGTACACTTTAAATTATTTTATTAGAAAGGCAGAAATTAGTCTTAAAATTACGTGGTTTTAAAAGTAAAACTAATTCAATCATGTAGAACACTCCAAACTTTAGGTAAAGCTACTTATTCATATTCCTCAGAAGTTAATATGAAGTTAAACATAGTTGTACGTATTTGTGTTTAGTGCCAATGCCCTGTTAACTGGAAGTTATGGGGTATCACAGCCACTTTCTCTAGTTTCTCTTTCATCGAGGCAGTCGAGACAATACAGCTGGGAGATCTCTGAGAGACCGCCACGTCTAACTCCTGAGTGGTCTTCTCTACTGCCCACCTCGATATCTCCATCTCAGTACCTGCCTCTCTCTCCTTTCACCTGCCTGAGACATGTAAAACAGGTGTCCCCAAAGTGTACTTGAAATTCGGCAATATTCCCTCACAGACGATTGCCTCAGACTCTTAGATTTCCTTCAATTGTGTATATTTGTGGTGTGTGATGAAGAGACAGCTTCCCACTCTCCATCTCAAGCCTTCTACACTGAGACAAAGATGTAATCTTAGGCGCCAAAACACCCACTCATGATATCTGTAAGTGAAAACCTTCCCACTCACAGGAATGACAACTGCGTTCTCCTTCCTGCCCCATCCCAGGTGGCAAAGAGTACAATACAGTCATAATTGAAATAGTTGTGATTTCCTCTGCAATTTTAGGCTTTATTGGGAGAATATAGGTGAGGCTGAGTCAGGAGTTAGGTCACTGAATAACCACAGGGCAGTGGACCTTAATCTGGTAAGGACAGCGGACCACCCTGTGAGGCATTGGAGAACCAGTTTTGGACAGGATTCTTCCTTTAGGAAATGTATTTTGGAAGCAATGTGAAGCAGGAATTAAAAGGGGGAATTATTTAATAATATTGGCCCTAAAGTAGAAGTTAAGAGTTTAACATTTGGGGAATTCTTTGACTATTAAATAAAGTTCAGTTAATATGGAATAGAGCTGTCAGTGAACAATAGCATTAAATTAGGTCAAGTACATAACCTGGCCCAACATTGCATATAAAAGAGGCCATACCAGCACAGATATGTCAGAGCAGGAAATATAGTGTAGGACCATCTGGAGATGATAAAAGAGGAATGTATCTCTTATCCTCTGGGGTCTCTCTGGGTTCCAGGCCTCATGACAAGAAAGAAATGACCAGCAACTGCTCTAACATTTCATATTTTTGTATATGTTTCCACATTCATGTATGTTTTAGATTATCTGAGGTTATATGAAGGCAGAAAATTCTTCCTTTATGCAATTTCAGACATTTGCAGTGGTATCACTATTCATAGTTAGGAAGGAATTCACTATCATTGTGGCAAATATTGATGCTGAGTAACAATGATAACTCTTTGGGGGCCTCTTAATATGTCCTGCTTCTTCAGCTCTTGATTTTTCCTAGCACGGAAAATATATTCTTGATTTTCTTTCGAGTCTGGAGCCTCTGTGTGTTGGGGGAGAGAGCGAGCTCCATCACAGCTCCGTGTTGTAGGTAACCCAACATCCACTGCCCTGTGTCTCTCCTCCACCCTTTCCATCACTAGTGAAGAGCTTGGGCTAGAATGTAGATTCTGAGGGATATTGGTGCTGAGATTCATACACACACACATTTTATTTTTTAAAACAGTTTTCAGTTCACAGCAAAATTAGGTGTAAATTACAGAGTTTGGGTACACCTGCCTCCCCCACAATCAACCTTCCAGCACCATAATGTTATGTTTGTTACAGCTGACTAATCAACATTGACACATCCCTGTCACCCAAAGCCCATAGTTTACATTAGCATTCACTCTTGGTATTATAATTTCTGTGAGTTTTGACAAATGTATAATGGCATGTCTTAATCTGTTCAGAATGCTGTAACGAAATATCATAGACTTGGATGCCTACAAACAACAAATATTTCTTTCTCATAGTTTTGGAGGCTAGAAAGTCCAAGACGAATATGCTGGCAGATTTGGTGTCTGGTGCAAAACTATTTCCTCAACAGTGCCTTCTTGCTGGGTCCTCACAAAGTGGAAAGGGCAAGGGCCAGTTTTAATAAGAGCACTAATTGCATTCCTGAGGGCTCCACTCTCATGACCTAATCAGCTCCCAAAACCCCACCTCCAAATGTCATCACATTGGGAATTATGTCTCAACATACGAAATTTGGGGGGGATGTAAACATTCAGTCTGTGCCATGGCATGTATCCACCATTACAGAGCCATAAAGAAGAGTTTTACAGCTCTAAAAATCCCCCCTTGTTCCTCCCTTCCTTTCTACCATCTCTGGGTAACCAACGACCATTTTACAATATCCACTGTTTGCCTTTTCCGGAATATCATAAAGCTGGAGTCAGACAATACGTAGGCTTTTAAGATTGACTGTTTTCACTTAGTAATATGCATTTAAGGTGGTGCTAACGGTTTTCAGGTTATAAAATGGGCCTCTCACTGCTGTGGCCTCTCCCGCTGCGGAGCACAGGCTCCGGACGCGCAGGCTCAGCGGCCATGGCTCACGGGCCCAGCCGCTCCGAGGCATGTGGGATCCTCCCGGACCAGGGCACGAACCCGTGTCCCCTGCATCGGCAGGCGGACTCTCAACCGCTGCGCCACCAGGGAAGCCCTATCGTTCATTTTTTATAGAATTATATGAGAAAGACATTAACTGTCTTAATTAGGTAACTCCATGGGTGATACCTAAGAATAAACACGTTAATATTAAAATTTTAGGGAAACCTTCTTAACTTCTCAAAGAGGGTATGCAGCAGAAGGCATTCAGTTCAGAAGATATACATAGTACATCTTCCAAGAGTATTCATTTTATTTGAATTCCTGGAGGAAGTCTTTTAGAGTGAAAAAGCTTGAATGTCCTATGTCGTAGAATGTAGAATTTTCATCAGATAAAACAAGAGACTTAAAAGAAATGTTGAGCTTATGGAGAACTACTTCTGGCTAAGGGGGTCTACCTAGAGTCCCTTTAGGGGTGCAAGTTCAAGTTCCTCTTGCAACAAAAGTATTTCCACGGAAAATTTGAGAAGTGATTCGACAGTGTGGGGAGGGCGTTTAATTTAAAACAAGATGCATTTTGATGGTGGGATAGTATCTTAGGTTCCCAGGGAAGTGAACTCTGAGGCCCTGATTCCTATACAAAAGGTTTATTGGAAATTCCCCCAGGAACAACCCCTGTGAAGTGAAGGAAGCAGGGCTGGGCAGAGGGAGGGTTGAACTCTGATACAAGTGCCATAGGGGGTCTCACGCTGATGCCATAGGGAGCTCGGGAGCTGCACTGGTCCCAAACTGATGCATAGGGGCTGGACCATCTTATCCCCAATTTGCCAATGAAGGGAGCCGATCCTGGGAGGCTGTGTGACTTTAGAGGGAAAATCCTAGAGGTAGACTCAGCTGTGAGCTGTCATCTGGTAACCTCCCAGCAGCTGGGGGCATGAGGGCCTTGATAGAAAACTCTGGACAATTCAAGACAGAATCCACTACAGACAATAAAGCCCACCAGTTTTCTTGTAAAGAAGGACCTAGAACAAGTGAGTTTGAATATCTTTTGATATAAATGATTCTAGAATTTAACAGAATTGCTGCCTCCAAATAAAAGAGAGAACTTTACTTTGCATATCTGATGTAAGCAAAAATATAAAGGAACACACACATGTGACTCATTTTGAATAAGGTGAGAAGCTTGTCTTGAAATAGAGAAAATTATTCCCTTTTGTTGTTATTCCCAACAAAAGGTCGGTACCTTAGTTTAGCTAAGTAATAGGTGTATTACTAAGGTTGGTTCTAGATTTTCATCACATGCAAAACGTTTATTCAGCCTTTTCAACCTACAGTTGAGGTTCAACCTTGAGGTGAGTGTATAAAGATGAAAGTTTAGTCCATAAAATATTTGAGAAAGAAACGAAAGTAAGGATGTCTGCCCTGTCTTCAATGTGAGATTAATAAAAAGAATGAAGAGAAACTATTTATTTGACCATGGTTAAATAGTTAAATATCAAAAGATATATAATGTTATACATATAAATTTATAAAAATTGAAATCCAATTTACTTTCTAAGTTTGAATTCAGAACGTTTCCATTGGAACACTGCAATTGTATGCACTGCTATGACTTAGGTAGTTAAATAAGAACATGACACAAACGTCTCAGAGTCATACATTTATCCCTCTCCCACTTAAATATGCTTATTTCCATGAACAAAGATTGTCTTATATACATGACTTTCATCACAGAGTTTGAATTTAAATATATTCTAGATATGTCACCACTACTGAGTGAGTGGTAAGGGAGAGTAACTTTTAAATTTCATTTCTAAAATGAATTCACACCACCATCCTTATGTATAAAACAAATCATTCTTATATTATCCATAAATAATAGTAGTTTTAAAATGTAAAAATCACAAAATAAGGTGTTCCTGAACTGGTCCCCACTACTTTTGATTTTCTTTTCCCTTAAAATACTGATGAGCCCCTCAACATCTGTCCCAGAGACGATACGAAGTATAACAACTGTTCCACTAATAATGTTCCAGCAAATTAGTGCAATCCTGTATGTTCACAGAGATCCCCTGACCTCTAGAAACAGCAGCAAGTCAACACTCTTTGCTCATGCTTTAAGTGTTGACTTAAACCATTGCTATGGAACAGTTTCACATGATAAAAGCTCATTAAATTTACATCATGTCTTTGGATGTTAAAAATTTATGAGCCTCAGTATCCTCATCTATAAAATGGGTTGGTTGGGTGTGAATTACATTATCTTGAAGATTCTCACTAGTGTAATATCTTAGCTTAAACTATGATTACATCTGCACTTTAGATATGGCTACACATATCTGCACTTTTTAGACCTTTGAAATGTGATCATGACTCGAGGGCAAAGAGCAGTGTGACAAAACCATAGCAGACCTCAGTTCTGTGACTCGGTCCTCCCCAAGTTCTCAGGAGCCAAATTCCCCTAGCTGAGGCCACTAAGAAACAGTTACTAAACTGTATACTGATATAATGACATAATGCCAATTTACTTAAATTTTTAAATTGTGATTGCAACTTTTCAAAGTGCCTAACTTACTGTATAAAGGTATCTTTACTCCTCAAGGAAAATCTGATGGTCAAATTTAAGAGCATGAATCAAAATTTCTTCTTTTATTTGAAAGTGTCATTTTTTCACTGTAATGATGCCCTTTATATAAATGTTTCTGAGGTTAAGATAAGGTGTATTCTCTAATCATGTTGGCCTGTTTTGTTAGAGTTCATATTACTCCTAATAGAAAATTGATTTACTTAAATTAGCTAAATGTTTCATGTTTATGCGAGAATGAGAGTATCCTATAATGTTTCAACACTAGACAGAGAGATAACTCCCCTAATGTGAAAATGACTGGCTCTCTTTTTAGGTCCTGTCACAATGCAGTCGTCACCGTGTGAAGCTGATCAGTTTTCTTGTGTCTACACACTCCAGTGTGTGCCCCTCTCAGGGAAATGTAATGGACAGGAAGACTGCATAGATGGATCTGATGAAATGGATTGTTCTCTCAGCCCCCCTCCTCAGCTCTGTGATCAGATGAAGTTCCAGTGCTCTACCAACGAGTGTATCCCATCCCTCCTGCTATGTGATGGAGTGCCTGACTGTCACCTTAATGAAGACGAATCCGGCTGCTGTGAGTTATTTTCATTCACTCAGTGTGCCAGGGGAGAAATGCTGTTCGGAAATGATAGAGAGAGCACGACAGATAAAGCAAAGTTCTCTAGAGTGTTACCATGATCGTATCAGAAGTAACATAGTTGTTTGTGTTATATTGCTAAACAATGCATATTGTCCTCGCTTAGCATTTCTGGAAACATTTTGTTTGTAGTCACACTAATCTCTGTTAAATGTGTGTGATTTCCTTTTTTATTTACAACTGGGTCATTCATGTAGGGGATGCTCTTATGTATCCATTATCTTTTTAACAAATGTTTGTGGGAATGGGTTGAAGACATGTAATTATAATTTCTTCCCACCGTAAATGTTCATGAAGATGGCTCGAGCAAATGGGCAAATATCCATTTAGTGAATAGATGTAGCTAGGGGAAGGACCTGGACCTGGGTAGATGTTACATCATTAGAGTTAATGCAGATGGGGGTCCGCCTGCCAGTGCGGGGGACGCGGGTTCGGGCCCTGGTCCGGGAGGATCCCGCACGCCGCAGAGCGGCTTGGCCCACGCGCCGTGGCTGCTGAGCCTGTGCTCTGGGGCCCGCCAGCCACGGCTGCGGAGCCTGCGTGCCACAGCTGCTGGGGCCGGTGCGCCTGGAGCCCGTGCTCCACGGCAGGGCGGTTCTCCGCAGTCGGGGGCGCCGTCGCGCAGCGGCGGAGACCCAGCGCAGCCAAAGATTAAAAAAAAAAAAAAACCGGAAAGAGTTAATGTAGAAGTAAAACTGTGGAACATTAGGGTTGACCTTATCCTTATCACTTACTACCTGTACAATCTGGGCAACATTATGAGTCAGTCTTACCATCCATGTAATACCTAACTTACAGGGCTGTGCAGATTTGAGAGAATGAGTATAAAATTCCCAGTCCTGCATCTGTCAACTTCTGTCTTTATTATAATTAGACTATGTCAGATAGGGAAGGAAGAGTGTTAATTAAGTAATTACACAAATACACAAATTTTTAAGGTGGGTACATAATCGTGGTGGAGTCAAAGCATCACTAGCATTTTATTTAATTCCTTGTTTGCTTGGTTTCACATTATAACATGCTGTATTTGGGCTGCAATGATAGAGCTCCATAAGCCCTATGTTAGTGGCCACTTTTTTGTGGGGGGCAGCAGTAAAGTTTGGAAGGTAACTGTAAGAGGGGGATATTGGGAGAAATAGAAGGGTATTTCAGTGCCCTGTTTTGTGTGGGTATCCAGAATTATGATAACTACTGGAAAAGATGTGAAGATGAATAAAGGAAAAGGAAGATGACTTTTGGATATTTGAAGGTTTTTGCCTTAAATCAGTGAATTTCTTTTGCTGGTTTAGGTTTGGAGATTGGCTTTCTATCTCCCTGTTATTTCCTACATGTATATTCTTTCTATAATAAAGCCGATTTGTGAGGTCTTATAATATTTTCTTAGGAGCAAGTTAAACAAATGGAGGTGAATGAGGAAGAGGAAGCCAAGTTACTTATCCCTGTTCCCATCAAGGCTCTAATGGAATTTGGCTGATAGACATCAGATTAAGTTCAATATAGTCATATGGTATTTGACTTCAAATAACAATGCTACTTAAAGAGAAGCTTAGGAAGGTACTGTATCCTTATACTTTTAGACATATGTTGGAAAATTGGTGTTCGATGAGATAGTAATATATGAAATTCTGCTTCCAAGGGGAAATAAGTCCACATTAGGAATAGATGGCATTGTAAACGAATTGCTTCTCTCCATGTCCAAAATATTTATTGAGTTGGGACTCTGTAGGGAAAATTGCATGAAAATAAACCATGGACAAAATGCTAGAGCAAAATTACAGAATAAAAGCATCTGATGGTGACAATTTACCAAACAATTGAAAGCATAACAGTTTTTTTCCCTCCCTCTGAGCTCACCTATTTATTTAGAATGGTATTTTATAAGCTCTCCTTCCTTCCTTCCTTCCTTCCTTCCTTCCTTCCTTCCTTCATTCATTCACAAATCTTCATTAAGGATGTAATTTATGCCACATGTTGTATTGGACATTGGCGATCCAGATGGACATGACATGGTACAAGCTCAGGTTGTTAGATACATTACATATTAGTGAAGGAGATTAGTGATAGTTGGGATACCATGTGATAAGTTCTATGACAGAGATAAAAACAGTGTTATTGAATAACATAGGGTGCTCCCTAACTATGGTGCTAGGGAGTCTATAAATTTTAACAAGAAAAATGATTGCAGAGCCAAATTTAGAAAGACAGGTAGTCATGAGGCAAGTAGAGATGCTTGATTCCAGTGGAGAATGTTCCAAGAATAGAGAAAAAGTTGTTTGATTGAAAGATATTTCATATAACTAAAGTAGAGTTTGTGGTACAGGGACTTTCGCAGAAATAGGTTGGGAGAGATGAGCAGGGGCTAGGTCTCGAAGAATCCACTCCATCATGCCAGGAAGAAGTGTTTAAGTAGTACATGGAATGGATTGCAGTGAGGATGGGGGACTGGTTAGGCGATGTTACAGTGGAAATATGAAGGGATTGAGTAGATTAATGGCATGAGGTAAGATTATGAATAGATTTAAGAGATATTCAAGTGAAGAGGAGGAGAAAGTAATGAAAAATAGTTTCCAAGTTTCTGATGTGGGCAACAAGACGGCTAGTCAACCATTCCTTGAGCTGGGAAAAATAGGAGAAGGACCTCTTAGGGTAAGAATGTGACTTCATTTTTAAACATGTTGTATTTATGGTATCTGTGGCACATCCATGTGAAACGTTCAGGATGTGTTTATAAATGGATGTCTGGAGCTCAGGAATTAGCTAAAGGAAGATATATAAAGATACGTAGCTATCAGCATACGATGATTCAAGCTGCGGATATAGATGAGATAATGGAGAGAGGAAAAAGGTAAGGTGGCAGACAGAATCCTAAGGAACACGTAAAGGACTGTTAAGAAAAACCAAACATCGAAAGACACGGAGATGTGGTCATAGACATAGGAGAGCAACCAAAAGAGAGTGATGATCTTAAATTAAAGGTAGAAAGCCTATGTATCAGAGAGTATTCAAAGGTTCAAATGTTTCTGAGAGATCATGTAAGATTAGGACTAAAAAATACAGCCTGGGAGAAAACACAAATGGTTGCTGGTGGTCTTGGAGCAGAATTGTGATGTCAGTCTTCTGTGGAGAAGATGGGAAATGGCAGAGGGAAACTAGCTACAGAAAACTTCAGGAAGTTGGCATTTCGAGTGGGGTATAGGATAAAATAAGAGGTTTGGTTCTTTGGTTTGTTGGTTTTGTGAGGCTTGCACATATTTAAATGTTGTAGGAATAGAATTCTGAGAAGTTTGCAATTTTATGCTGGAAAATCGATAGCAATTGATATTTGAAAGCCTTTTATTCTTGCAAAAATACATGTTTAGTGGTCAGAATGCTCAAACAAAGCATGTGATAAGTCCAAATTTAAAAATAATTCATATTTAATGTTGTCTTTCCACTGGAAACATGTTTTTTTATACACTGAAAGTGATACTTTACCAAAAATATTTCCTTTCCCTAAAATAAATGGAAAAATAAGTATGGTTTAATTATATAGGAAAATAACACAAAACCAGGAACATTCTTCTCATTGATATTCCTCTGATAGCAATCTATTCACCAAGAAGATTTTGATTTCATCAGATGTATCGGTCAATATGCTAGCAAGAAATTGATGGCACGTTGATATTGTATAATTTGAGATTGTTTTAATAAAGGGATTATTTATTAAGGAAATAATATACGTAGGAAAACCATAAGGAATAGTAACAGCGGGGCCTTTTATCATCCATAGAACAAAGGATGTGAGAGGAGGGAGCAGTTGCCTGAATCTAGAGTCAAGGAGAGCTACCTGATAAAAGGAGTGGCATTTGGTTACGGAGCCGCTAACCAGTGGTAATCTCACAGTCTCTTCTCTCTGCATCAACGTATTGCTGGTGCTACCTATCAACCAAACCCAACCAAAGCTAGAAGGCAAAGAAGCACGTTGATGTATCCTTAGAGTTCAACCTCCCAGGGCTCAGAGCAGGGAGAGAAGATGGAGAATGGCTCAGGAGAGGCACATTATCCATCAATAATAGAGATAATGGGAAAAACAGATGGAGAAGTGCATAGTTTTCCTATTATCTAACTTTATGTTCCAATAGTAGTCAATGCGTCTCATCAAGTGGAGTGTCACTTCTGAAGATTGGGAATGGATCATGCTCCTAAGACTTGTGGATCAGCCTTGATCATCCAGTGTTATTATTGGACTTTCAATTTGTTGGGTAGGATCTCAGCATCCTTTGGTGCTTCTCCATCACACTGTAAAGATCATCCTCTGCATCTGACAGCTTCTAACAAGAGTGTTTCTCAGTTTACTCAACATTAAAATCATAGATTAAGTCTTTTTTACAGAGGTATTGGAGAATTAAATGAATTAATACGGTAAAGTGCATAATACAAACGTAATACATTATTATCCTTTCCACTTTAAATTATATTTATAGTTTTATTAAAATTATTTAAGCTGCTAAGATATTTCAATAAGAGTAGTGATTGGTTTTAGTTCAGGGATAGAACACCTATCCATCCTGCTCCATGCCACGTGTGTGTCTGCCTCGAAGGGCTTGTAGCCTTTATTCCTATGGCCAAGATCATAGTTTCTTTGCTGTTAGAAACCTTAATCTGCTACATCCATGAGTTTCATCTTAGTAGTAAATGGATACACACCCATAGTCATACATGCCTTACTTTTGTGTATATCTCTTATGAGGCAACTATAATCTTCAAAAGGGATTTTGCTTTATGGAAGTAACTCCGATGAGCCATTCATGAAGTGTTTATCTTTAATGTATCGTCTGCCTGAGTGAATGAGCTAAAAGCCATAAAATTCTCTGTGTTACTTAGCTTATTTCGATTAGAAAGAGTATGAGCGTCTAGGATGATGACAGATTGAAATAAGTATTTCTATAGACATTAAACCATAATGTTTGAAAGAGAACGTGGCAAAAGTAGGTATTGTCCAGGGCAACATTTTGAAACCTGAGCTTCCTATAAATTTTATTTATAACTTATTTGGACTAATTTCGGAAAATATTTTTGTTGTGTATGTGTTAATAATGGAGGATAAAAAGAAACTAATGATCCCATTTGCTTTGCTACATTCAGTCCTTTGTTGTATAGGTGTCAATAAGTATTAATTGCATACATAATTTATTTTCAACCCACTTTTTTTTTTTTTGCGGTACGCGGGCCTCTCACTGTTGTGGCCTCTCCCGTTGCGGAGCGCCGGGGCACGAACCCGTGTCCACTGCATCGGCAGGCGGACTCTCAACCACTGCACCACCAAGGAAGCCCTCAACCCACTTTTAAAAGGAAATTAATAAATACTAACTTTAACGTTATACCATTTAAAATGCCACAGAAACTAAGATTTTAGTTTCAAATTTCATAAAGTGAAAGGCCAATTTTTAACTATCTAAACTTTTGATAAAAATGAAAAAGTAAAACTTTCTACAAATGAAACCATTTATTTTCTTATATACTTTTTATGTGTTTCAATGCTGTTTGGGCCATAGTTGAGCATTTATACCGATTACAAGTTAGAACTCTTCATTGTACAGTCAACTTGAAAATAAGCTCTCAGTCACACTGGAAATTAGGTTAAGGAATATGGATTGGATTAGTATTTCTGAGAGAAGAAACGTCCAAAATAATGCTTTACAAGTAGATGAGTATCTATCATCTTTGTATTCAAATTTCAACACATTATATTGTTTAAAACCATAAAACTATTATCTTGTATGGTCCCTCAGCTCCTTGCAATGAAAAACAATGATAAGAAAATATGTAGACATACACATACATGGATATATTGAGGCATGTATATATTCACACATTCATTTTTTACAAATATCTCTTCATCTTATAGGAGTTGGAAAATTATCCTATTTCTTAGTTTACTTGGTTTGGAATATTATTTATCTTGTTGATGTATTACATATCCTTAATTATGTCACCCTTTGGAAAAGCTTAAAGATCATCTCTTCTCCTGGCACCTTAGCCATTTCTACAATCCGGTTTTAGGCTCATTTTTTAGACTTGTCTGTCCTACTTCTTCACACAAACTCCCCAGTCCAAGGCAAACTGCTTTTACTCACTGTTCTAGTATCAAACTTATTGATTCCCAATCTGTAGACTTGATTCCCACTCTGCTAAATGGCTATTCTCTGGAAACATTAAAATTTAAAACATATCTCAAGACTCTATTCTTACTTTCACCCTTTACAGACTTCCCTATGCTAAAGGAATCTCTTATTTTTATCATACTTATCTATACCAATGCTTTTCTAAGTCTGGCTGTATGACATTTCTCTTATTATTATTTTGAACCATTAATCATTCTTATGTTGTTATCTTGCTTTTGTTGCTGTATATGTTTTGGTTACTGTTTTTAAAAATTTCTCTCCTGCACTCACCAGTGGAAGTGCTAAGCATAACGTCTTACTTATAGTGGCACCTCGATAATATTTATTGGTGTGAATTAATGTTCTAGCAGGAAGAATTGCTCAATGAGGAGTATCACTTTAATTTTTCAGATCCAGCATTTTTAGTCAATGGAAATACATACCTTTTTAAAAAAAATTTATTGGAGTATAGCTGATTTATAATGTTGTGTTAGTTTCAGGTGTACAGCAAAGTGAATCAGTTATACATATACATATACATATATCCACTCTTTTTTTAGATTCTTTTCCCACTCACTACAGAGTATTGAGTAGAGTTCCCTGTGCTATACAGTAGGTTCTTATTAGTTACCTATTTTATATATAGTAGTGTGTATATGTCATCCCAATCTCCCAGTTTATCCCTCCCCCTCCTTATCCTCTGGTAACCATAAGTTTGTTTTCTATATCTGTCACTCTACTTCTGTTCATTTATATCCTTTTTTAAGATTCCACATATAAGCGATATCATATGATATTTGGCTTTCTGTGTCTGACTTACTTCACTCAGTATGACAATCTCTAGGTCCAACCATGTTGCTGCAAATGGCATTATTTTGTTCTTTTTTACAGCTGAGTAATATTCCACTGTATATATGTACCACATCTTTATCCATTCCTCGCTGATGGACATTTCGTTTGCTTTCATGTCCTGGGTATTGTAAATAGTGCTGCAATGTACATTGGGGTGCCTTAAAAAACATTTTTATGTTCCACTTGACAATAAATTTTGATAGGCAGTTCTCAAACTGAACTTTGTCAGTAACCTATGATAACTCAAATAAACAACTCCTTCCAGCCCATAAATATACTTTAAAAAAAGAAAAATTTGTGACTGAACTGACAAAATCTGTGCAAGACCCATGCATGGGGATATTTACTCCTGAGTCTTCTAAACTATCAATTTAGCTCGAGAAATTTGAACTTAATTGTCTTTATTCCAGTAGAAGTAACTTTCCAGATCAATCCTTTTTAAATTTTTGGCAATAGGTTTGGGTTAAAGTATTCAAATAAGATATTGTATATGAAACCATTAAGTGCATCAGAGAGAAGCAGAGCTATTCTTGTTGAACTTGGGGTAAGTGCCAGAAAGCCCTGGCTCTTCACTGCTGCCTTCCACATATCTCTGCAGAAACCCAGGGCTCAAAGGAACAGGAATAGAAATGCAGTTTAGATCAATATCATTATTATTTAGTGCTTTTGAAATCGATCCAGAAATCCTGACAAGATGGAGCAGTAGGTTCATTCTTTGACGCTTTCCCTCTACTCCAAGCACATAACAACGCTAGATAGAAGAAATGACCCTAAAGAGGCTCAGGACATAATTAATATAGGGCTGGAACAAAACTGGAATAGAACCAAGCCTGCTGGTTTGCAGGTTCTGAAGCAAACAGGAGACTGGAAATGCATGATGGTGGCCTGGAATGAAGGGTTCTGGTTTAGCCCTAACTCGTAAAAGGAGTGTAGAACAGTCCACTGCCTTACAGGAAGTTATAATCCTGGAAAGACTACAGAGCAAGAGGAAGGAACACAAGAAAACAGTTACAGGACTAAGGGTAGCATCCAAGAGAGGTCAAGTACTTTGCAGAAATAGATTGCCATTGAACTGTCAGTATCATTGATGGGTTCATTGATAAGGACGATTTTCTGAAACAACCAAAGTCCTATGCACAAGATGTATGCTTGTCCCTTGAAATCAAGCCAACAAGAGACTCTGAAATTAGTAAAATACCTACATCATGCACTGGCAGTGCTATAAAGGCACATACTCATATTACCTTGGGCTGCAGTGATCTACATCACTACCCAGATCTAACAGATACCCAGTGACTACCCATGACTTATAACCCAGTTGGAAATGGATGAACATTCAAACAAATTACAGTCTCTGTTAGTTCAGTTGCACATAATGTAGAGATGTTAGGGGAGCAACAGAAGTACAGAGATCTGCCTTGCTATTAAATTTGACTCTAGTCTAAAATCAGTTTGGACTATATAGTACATACAATGCATTTTATACACCCATACACGAATAATACTACATAATGCACAACTGGGAGATGATTCTACTGACAAACTTTTTGTGAAGAAATTTTTAATTTAATAAATTGAAGTTTCCTTCACCAAGAACTCTAATATATAGTTTAAATGTAGGGCTAGCAAAATGAGGGGTAAAACAATAAACTGTCTTATTATTTTATTAGAAGAAATTTGTTTTTTAAAAGCAGTGATAATTATTGTTCTTTTTTTCAGCCAACGAAAATTGTTCTGTTGGAGCTTTGATGTGTGCCTCTTCTAACAGCTGTATCCCAGTACACAAGCGCTGTGATGGTTTTGCCGACTGCATGGATTTCCAGCCTGATGAGTCCAGCTGCTTAGGTACTGTATATCCATTAAAATATTCTTTGTAATATAAGCCAATAACTTAACCTGCACACAATAAATATACTAAAACTTGAAATTCTAAATAATATCAAGCATGGAATAATTGAATTACTATTATTGCTTTGGGGGCAGGAAGAATGTTAACATTAATTTGCTACATTTATAAAAAATGTACAAGTATATAATATAATGAATTCATGTATACTCTACATAAACCATGTTCATGAAATTTAAAAAACCATTTTAATTTAATATAATATAACTTAACATCATTAGCATTTAATAATCTCTTCTATGCAAATTGCTGGTTTCTATAATAGGGAAACCCTTACACAATCTAATATGTTATTAATTTTTTTAAATTGTAATTTTTCTCACTTCTTCATAAGAGCTCCCTATTTGCATTGATCTAGTCATGCTTAAAAGTCAATTTATTTAACTTCAGACTAACTTTTAAACATTTTTCTTTCTTCTGACCCTAGAACATTTATAAGATCTGATAATGTGTTTTTGTGATTATACTTTTATCAAAACTGCTTTAATAGTCTCTAATTTATTATAGTCCATTGTTAACATCTCTCCTGAGTAATTGAATTTTTATTTCACGCAGGAGATATATAAAATAAAAGATAGTTAGGGGCAATGTAAATGTCACAACTAAACAGTAATATAAATTGGTGATAAAAGATGTATTCAATCATATTTTCTAAATAAATTGGGGATATTTCATATCAAAACTAGGAAAGGATATATTTTTGTATCTTTCAAGATAGAAGAATATTATAAGTGACAAAAGCATGATAATCAAATAAAATCATAGTGCAAAAAATATCTTTTTTTATGCTACTAAAAATGAGTACTTGTGCAGCACTGAATTTTATGAGTACAGAGGGAAATCAAGAAGTGTACAAATCTGATTCCATAAAATACGCGAAGATGAATGCTCTTTGGCATTACTTCTCTACTATGCATGCTTATACATCAGATTAGATACCCGAAAGGAAATTCTGTTACTCTCTTCAGAGTAAGAAAGATAGTAATGAGATAATTCCATTCTTTGAAACTATTAAGACACAGCACTTATGTCCAGTACCCAAACGTATTTACATAAAAATGAGATTTTCTTGAGGATAGACCTATATGAGAACAAATATATTGTAACATGTTACGGTTCATTGTCTGCTTTGACATGTTCTATATTTAAAAATACAAAGAAACAGAAAACAGAAGACCTGTCATTCATCCTGCGTGATAGACAACCTATAGGTAATAATATAGAACACATTTTTGTTGTCCATCATTTCTGTCACTCACCAATTCATTTAGTTCATTTACAAAGTATAGGTCATATTGCCACTGCTATTGGGTTAAAGTGAAATAAAGAACTAGTGAAACAGTTCTCAGAAATAAGATCCGTATTACATTATGCATTCTCTTATTTATATTTTCTATGCTTTTTAGTTTGTCAATCAAATATGATAAAGTCACTGTTTTTAAGAAAACCTTTAAGTCTCATCCATGCTGTGCCCATGCACATTCCACCTTCCTCTCTCTTTTCAAGCATCATGTTCTTTTAAGGTCAGCATTTCATAGACATTTATGAGGCCAGTCCTTACAGCATCCAGTAATTCTCCCAGTGGTCACACAACAGATGGTGAGCATCTGGTCTCCCCTCACCTCAAGGTTTAAGTCATTAACAAAAACATCAAGCTCAGGCATTGCATGAGTGTTGCAGGTTAAGTATATTTCAATGAGTCCTATCTATTCCCAAATTACATTGAAAAGGCATATTATTTGCAACTTTTGGTTGCTTAGGCAACAGCAAATTATTGAACAGACTACATCCAAGTTAATGTAAATTGAAAGTCTTTTTCCAGTCGTCTGCAGTAGTAGAGGTTAATAAAGGTTATGTTAAGGTGATACTGTAATTATGATAATCACCTGTTTGAAGGAGAATTAGGGAAAGGCACTAAAAATATACAATTATAGGATGAGATATTATTAACTTAGTATATGAATAATAACAATATAGCTTAACAAAGTTTCAGAAGCTTTTGAAAACCAAACCAAAACATAACACAAAACTTCTCATACAAGTACTGTGAAGTTACTTCAAGTTTCTGAAATACGGTTAATCCCTCCTGCAGTTCTTGTGCTGGGATTTCAAGATAAAGGAACAGTCCGTGCCCACTAGGAATTTGGTTTGCTGCACAAGCTTCTGGTGAACTCTTTTAATCCACAGAGCTCCTGAAACTACATGTAATTTATTGTGTGTGTATAAATAAATATATATATATATATTTAATCCATGACAACCCATAAATACCATACAATTCAAAAGGGTTCTTGATCCCATAATATCAAGAAACACAAGGGGTGATAGAAATTCTGAACTGAATAATTATTTGACATTTTTATACTAACAGGCTTTAGAATTAGAGGACCAGAATTTAGTTGAATATCTGGTGCTCCCTTGCTATTAACTTGAGCACATTATATTATTGATCAGTTTCTTCCTCTGTAAAAAAAAAAAAGGTAAGTATGGGATATACCACATAATGTTGTGAGGAATAAATGAAGTAACACCAGTAAAACTCTTGGGACAGTCTCTGACATAGAGCAAGTCTTCAGTAAACAGTAGTGGTGATGGTGATCATGATGACAGAAGAGGGAAAATAAAAGAAAGAGAAGAATTTGGAGAGAGAGCAGTGGTAATAGAAATTAGGTTTCATGGCAAACTCAAAGAACCTCCAAATATAGAGAGATGGATGAGAACAATCATTTAATACTTTATGCATACCATTCGCTAGTGTAAAATTGTTATAAATAAATTTAATTTTATCCTCCCAACAGTCCTATAAAAAAGGTCATCCTCACTTTAAACATGATGAACCTTATACCTAAAATACCTAGCCCAATGGCAACACATAACTCATTAACTAAACCGAGTATCACAGAGGGAAAAACCAGGACTCACATGGTTATCAGTCTTCCCAAGAGTCCATCATGGAATAGCCATCACTTCCCTGGTCTCCATGGAATTTAGAAGGAAAAAAAAAAAATATATATATATATATATATATATATGTTTGTGTGTGTGCCTAGCTGCAAATTATTTAGATTTAAGCTCAAAAGTTACTTTTGTTTTTATACTGATCACTTGTCCAGCTTATCTGTGCTTTTCTGCTCGTCCAAAGTAACACACCAGAGTGGGATTGAATGTGAATCCTTTACAGAATGATATTTCCACATAGTTAACTGTGAGTCCTATTGGCTTCCAGACACATGGTCATAATAACCAATTCAAGAGGGTACAAGGCAGTGAGACAATAATAGTGCTAATTCTAATTTTACACTTATGGATTTCTAGGTCCCAACTATTATCTACTAAAAATATTTAGTCTCTTCATTACTACCTAGTGTACCCATGTCTTTCCCCACTTCATCTGCTCTCTGCTGTAAATTGTTTTGAGTAGATTAAAGATGAAAATACTTGTACTGTGTCTTTCCATCTTCTGGATAAAGAACCTGGGTCTAAGGCAGAAACTTAGAGAAACTTCTCGCAGAGATAATCTACAAATCTTCTGTCCACCCAAACACCAGGATTCACTCTTTATTGCAGCCAATGCCTGCGTTCTTTCCACTGTGCTCCACTATCTCGTGCAAGAAAATACATATTTAGATTCCCACAGAATCATTCTGGTGTAAAGCAGGCATCAAAGCAAATTTTAATGACCCCAGAAAAAAATATGCAGCTGTGTATATTTTGATGTCGTGCAGTATCAGACACTCTACTGATTTTTTTGCTAAAACACAACTCTTATTTGAGGAAGATTAAAATTGTACCAAGACCCAAAATAACCATAAAATGGTTTCTCTAACAAGGTATGTATCTATTTATGCTTTATCATATTGATGGGCTATTTTTAGTCAGACCAGCTAATTTCTTGTTTATGAAGGAAGTTTCACATTTGCTCTGTTCAGCTGAGTCTGCCCCCGAAGCCTAAGGGGTGTAGCTCTTTACACTCATCTCCAGCACTGCACTTCCCTCTTACAGTTAAATGGGAAGATTTGAGGAAGGCAAGATGGGAAATATACCCCTGGGAAAGCAAAACACTGAAAACTTTTGAAGCAAACAAGATACCAAATACATGGTATATTTCAAGTTTTTCCCCAAAATGCACCCTCCCACCTTCCCTATTTTCCTCTTTCCTAATGCCTCTTGTATCCCCTTCTGAACATTCAGAGACTGGCATGACAACCTGACTCCCTTGAGACGCCCTATCCTCCCACGTTTTCCTTCAGTGAATATTGCCTATGTAATGTTTCTATTTCTCCTCTTTACTTTCCTACTGTGCCTCACGATCATCATTCTTCCCCTACCCAAGTAAATGGCTTCTCTCTGTGTGTTAATATTTCATCTTGGCTTCAGACCTACAAATCCTGCCCACTGAATACTTCCACTTGGATGTCCCTTAGGCACCTACAACACAGCATCTTTCCCTTTAAAATCTTCCTTTCCCATAAATCCCCCAACTCAAGGAATCAAGCCATCAATTAACCAGTAACCCAGTCAGAAATCTGAACGTCATCCTTGACTTTCCCAAATAATCACCAAGATGTTTCAATCCCAACATTTAAATATCTTATAAATTCCCACAACTGTGAATGCTCCCACCCCATCCCTTTCATTCAGGCATTCCTGGATTTTGCTACAAAAGACTTAACTGTGTTCTCAGATTTTACTCTTGGCCCTTCTGTTGACTGTAAACTCTGTAGCCATAATTATCTTTCTAAAGCACAAAGCATACTACTTCCCTTCTTAAAATCCTGGTCTCCTAGGATAAAGTTTAAACTCTTCACTGAACCCAGATGATCTGGCCCCTGTGTGTCTCTGACCTTCTCTCATACTTACTATACTTCATATTGCCAACAGTCCAACCAGGCTGAACTTCCCTCAGTTTGTCAAGTACACCACATTCTCTTCTCATGCCTCTGTGTCTCTATGCTTACCTTTACACACAGGTACGCACACACACACGCACACACGCACACCTGCCCAAATAAAAGTTTTTCTGGAAAGCTTTTCCTTATTCCCCAAATTTGACTTATGTGCTCTCCTTGGTGTTCCCATTACCCTTGTTACATTCATCCCAAATTAGACTACTTTTAATACTGTATTTTAATCCCCTCATCGCTTTTTTGCATCCTCCATGAAGTTGGAAGGTCAGTGAGAGCAGAGACTATGCCTATATCATTTTTAGATCAGCATTTCTTAAACTCATGCTATGAGCCTAGTGTTCTAACATTCTCAACAACCCTGTGAGATAGGAACTGTTTTTTAACCCTGTTTAACAGAGAGAAACCTGAGGCACAGAGAGATTGGTTACCCTACTCGGTATTACACAGTTAATAAACTGAGCTGAAATTTCAACTCAGGTGGTCTGGCTCCAGTGCCCGCAGCCTTAACAGCTGTGTAAGCTTCCTATATTATTTATCATTCCATATCCAGTGCCTAGCCGAGTGCCAGACATCGAACAGGGACTCAGAATAGATGTGTTGAATTACAAATTAAAGGCAGTGTAGGTTTCCATCAAGTATTAGAGTTATGGTAGCCCAACCGGGGAAGAATGGTCTCCTACAAGAGAGGAGGTGTTAAAAAAGCCAAGAAGAGTAACTAGGGGATTAAGTAAGGAAATTGGCAGGTCTTAATGGATCAGGATTTTGTAGTGACAGTACAAGGAGACGGTGTAAAGGAAAGAGTTGAAATCACTAATCACTTCTACAACTGTGACTACGTGAAACTATTTCGCTTCTTTTTAACCTATAAACAAACCACCTTTGAAAATAAATGTTCATGCTAACCTAGAACTCAGGAATGGTACGAGCAGCAAAATAAGCAGGGCCAGGGCATCGAGGATCCATTTGAGCTGTGCTGACGTCTGCCACGGACGTGGAGCTAGGACAAGAGCGTGCACACAAGTGACATCTTATCAAAATGACAGTCACCCATGCAAAGCATTTATCTGCCGTGGTACAGTGACAGCAGTGTGGAGCTGAAGAAATGTTTCAGTAAAGAAAACATTTCAGTGTAATTGCAAATATGGCATGCAGACATTCTAAATAAGTAGATTGTACCTAATCCACGGGAGAAAAAAAGTCTCTTGTGGTCAAGCACTGCACATGTAAAGAGAATGAACACGTCCAGGACAGCAGGCGGCATCGAACAAATTTGGGGGGTACAGGAAAGTAACCTAAAAGAATTCTGTGCTTTTAGCAACTAGAAGCAGTTTACTCTCCATGATTAGATTTAATGCAACGACTACCAGTAATACATTCTCCTTCTTCCTAGTAATATTTATAATTAACTGTGGGTTTTTGGATGCTTCGTTTTAGAGTGTCCAAGAGGTTACTGCAGAAATGGTGGGACTTGTGTAGTGGAGAAAAACGGTCCTATGTGTCGGTAAGAACCATTGCCTTTTTTTTTTCTTTTAACGTGTATTGTTGTCGTTTTATTTTTCTTGAGGCTGATCTAATGAATGAACATGTGGTTATTAAGGTAAAAATAGTGGATAATGACACCATTTACACTTATCTGTCTGAATAAGAGAAAGGAAGATGTGAGTGTATTTTAGAAAAATATCAATTATTTCACATGACTTTATGTCTCTCAACATTTTATATTGTATGGGACAGATGGCTTTAATAGTACTCATTATTCCTTTTTTTAATATTTATGTAAGGTTATAAAAAAATGTTTTATATGGATATCATCCTATTTCAGATGAACTTAGTGTCTGTATTTCCTATCTCCCTTTTTATTTCAAATTCCATATTTTTCTTTTCTAACAAGACAAGGATAAAATTATTTCATAAATAGAAGCTTTTTCCGTTTTTTTCAGTGGATGCTTATGAGTAGCTAAGGTTAAGGCACAGATAAGGAACATACTTGCATACTTAAAGCAAAAATAAACAAAAACAGTCCTTGTGATTTCTTCTGGGAATTATTTATACTGCATATCAAAGACGGCTTGACTTTTTTTTTTTCGCTCACCCTTTAGGAAATTGTGCAAACTGTTTCATAAATTCTAAAGGAAATGATGCATATTCCATTATATTTGTGTTTATGACTTGTTAGTCTAACAGACCGATGGATATATTACCCTTGCTTATTAGAGAAATGGTTTCAGGTTGATACTCAAGTCATAACAAAGCACGCAGAAGTATCTGGAAAACAACATTAATAGTTGTTTACATTCTTATATCCTTCTGAGTCAACACTCATATTTTAGGAAAAGTTGTTTATCCCTAAAAAATGCAAAAACCTCTACCAAGTAAAACAACAACAAAAAATTTTATGATGAAATATAACACTGTTTTAACATTGTTGAAATGGAAATATTAATGGGTTTCTCAAAGTATTTGGCTCTCAAATGCACTACATAATTTATCTCACAGCATCTTAGCAAAATTATACTTTTCCCTGTATCGGTTTCCATGGAAATTAACTTACCACAAACTATAACTTGATGGAAATACAGAATAAGTAATATTAATTTCTAAAAATCTCCTGGAAGAAATTGAGAATGATGGCGTAAATGTTTATTAAGCATCAGCTGAGTGGGTCATGTTGTTTGGTGTCAGCTGTTTACAGTAAGGACATTTGAATTTTTGTCTTCTCTAACCCTGATGGTTAGACAGGAAAGCTCCCCACTGCAGTTAGTCTCAGCTGAGCAAGCAAAGAGTTTTGCGTTCTTGGCAACATCCTCATGTACTTAAATAAACTTTAAAAATTGAAATCCAGATGGTGATGTTCGAAACTTCTTTCTCTCAAGTGAGAAAACTCTAATGTGGGGAGGAGATGTGACAGGAGGATTGACAGAGAGAAGGACCAAAGAAAGGAAATTAATGCAGCAAAATGTATAAAGGAATTCACTAACCAGAAAGCTAATGAAGTATTTTAATATGTTACTTTTGATAGTAAATAATACTTTGCAAATAGCTAAGTAACTAATTACCATCAAAATAACTGTCTGGACTGAGTGCTATCTGCTATGTAGGGGTGAAAAAAAGAGACTTTTGAATATTTTTTTCATAGTATAATATGGTAGTCTCTTCATTCAAATTTTTATTTCTTTAAATTGTGAACTGCAAAAGTGATACATGTGTATTGCAATAAAAGTTTTTAAAAGCATAAAATAGTGTATGAGGCAAAAAGTAGAAATCCCAACGCCTAAATCCTACTCTTGAGTAGTATGGCTTATATCCATGTGGCTTTCCTTTCACAAACATGCACACACGAGCGCACATTTATTTCTTACTGAAATGTGAATTACACTTTGCAGTATACTTTGTGCTGTGTTTTTTTTAATCTCTTCATGAAATATCATGCTGTTCTTCCACGTCAGTAAACATGACTCTAGATCCACTACTTACCAGCTGTCTAATATTGGGTAAATCCCTCAACCTGACTGTGTTTCTGCTTCTTCTTTGGTAAGACGGAGAAAATATCAGCACTTACCTCATAGAGCAGATATGAGATTTAAAGGGGTTAATATATGTAAGACATTCTGCATAGAGCCTGACACATAAAAGACATTACAGGAATGCTAGCCATCAGTATTACTACGCCACTGTTTTATGCTGTATAGTGTATAGTATTTAATATATGGGCTTGTCATCATTTAATTAACCCCATTAATCCTACTCCAGATTATTTGGTTCTTATTTTTTTTTAATAAATTTATTTTATTTATTTATTTATTGGCTGCCTTGGGTCCTCGTTGCTGTGTGCGGGCTTTCTCTAGTTGTAGCGAGCAGGGGCTACTCTTCGTTGCGGTGCGCGGGCTTCTCACTGCAGTGGCTTCTCTTGTTGTGGAGCACAGGCTGTAGGCTCGTGGGCTTCGTAGTTGCAGCACGCAGGCTCCGTAGTTGTGGCTCGCGGGCTCTAGAGCGCAGGCTCAGTAGTTGTGGCTCACGGGCTTAGTCGCTCTGCGGCATGTGGGATCTTCACAGACCAGGGATGGAACCCATGTCCCCTGCATTGGCAGGTGGATTCTTAACCACTGTGCCACCAGGGAAGTCCTGGTCATTTGGTTCTTGAATATTTTGTTTCACAGTATCTTGCAATACCCATCCTTTGACTTATCCTTGCACAATTCCTTACTTTAAGCATAATGTGTCTTAATGAAATGCCAAATAATGGTTAAATTATTTCTAATTGCACTTAGTGTCAGATTCATTTCCAATTAAATTTAATGTCCAGTTCATTTGTCACATACAGGTACTCACTTTTGGATTTAAGGTTAAGTGAAGACAGCTTTAGAATATAGTTTTAGAGTAACTATAGGGCACTGTGGAAAGGTTTTGGCTTTATGTCAAGCCCTGTTCTCTTATTCCCAAGAGTGGGAATTCATTGTCTTTGTTACCCAAAGAAGTAAGGACAGAAGGCCAAAGCCCACCTCTCATCCAGGCCATTGTGAATACAAGAATTTCATGGTTTCCTGAGGAAGCCTCTCACAAAAACCTTTGGATTTCCTCTTGGAATCTAAGGTTTTATCTATAATCCAGAAGAAAGAGAATGTATAAGGTCATTTGTGTTGCTGGGAGCTTGTAATTATCCACAGGAGTAGAAACTACTAGGTGAACCATGGTTTTCCTTTACTTGAGAAACATTAACAACTTGGCATGTCTGAGGGCTGAAGACGCAAACCGTGAGCCAAAAGAGGTAAATTATTCCTCACTTAAGGAGGCTCGATCATTATTTCAATTATACCAATATGTTTATTAGAAACCTATGTAACGTAAATTCCAAATTAATATGGAGGGCAGGAAAGAGGTTACAAGAAAGAAAAGAAAAGAAGTTAGCCAGGCTAAAAGAGAGACATAGGAAGCAACATCAGATTTAAAATACATATATAATTACATACATATATAAAATTTTACTATATATATTTATTTCATATATATTCTTATTACATCAACATTTTATATTATATTTCATGCATAATTTCATTTTAAACAAGAAATATATCTAGAAGAAGGACTGAAACAAAAGGTAAGAAAAAATGATTTGGCTAATAAAAATAAAAATACACAGTAATGACCTTATTAATATCAAAACCCCACAGAATTATAGTATAAGCACATTTTTTAAAGGCTATATCGTTTTTAAAAGGCTATATCATTTTAAATTAAAATGATACACTCTAAAAAGTTACAATAGGCAAAACTCTCTGTGTATCAAATAACATAGTAACAAAATACAGAAAGCAAAAATTCCTAAATATCCAAAAGAAATAAAAAATAGACGGGTGACAAAAAAAAAATACCTTTTGGAAATTTTAAATACCATTTCTAGGAAACCCTTATATTAGAAAGGCACTTTAACCTGGAATTTAAAAGGCAATAAAAATGGTAATTTATCATTTCTTACCTTCTCTACATGGGAGTGTTTGAGAGTGAATTACCCTTTTTCTTTACCTGATTTGGGGGATATCACTGGCCATCACTCTCACTTTTCTTTACTTGTTCCTTCCCTTTCCTGCAATGTTGTAGTACTCCAATCCTCAGTGCTTGAAATTCTTCTCTTTTCTTCCTACCCTCACTTACTATATGATCTCATCTAAGCTTGGGTTAATTTATTGGCTTTGAATACAATTTATCAGCAGCCCAAACCTATGCCACTAAATTCCACATTCTTAAATTCAGTCCCCAAAAAGACACCAGATCACATCTGGATATCTAATAGGCATCACAAATTTAACATGTCCAAAAAGATCTTTTGCCTTGACAGGCGGTCTTCTCCTCTTTCTCCAAGCTTTGCACGCACTGTTCCCTCTGCCTAGAGTTTTCTTTTTCTACCCTATTTTCCCAAAGGATGCCTTTTAATGCTTAAGATCCAATATAAATGGCATTTTCTCTGGGAATCCTTTCCCATACCAACCAGGAAGAATGGCTCATTGCTCCTTCTGGGCTCCGCTATTGCTTCCCTCATTATGTTTTTTTACAAGTGTTTGTTTTACGAAATTACCTATTTAAAACCTGCCCTACCTATCCTATTAAGAAATATATTTCCAATGCAATATCATTTTTTATGACTATCAAATTTTGTTTTTCCCAATTTTTACTAGCTCTATATGTAAGGATAAACTCTTAGACAGTTATGCTCACTGAAAATAATCTGTAATATGAAGGATAAAAATCAGTTGGAAAGGGAAATCAAAATACTAGTTTAAGGAGGAAAAGGAACTATTAAAAATTCTAAATATTAAAGGCAAATGTCTTCATGTATTTTTTGTTGGAAGGTGATGTGTATCCAATCACTATGGTATTTACGTTTCAGTGTCTACATTTGAGCGGTCTAAGAGTTTTATTTATAGTAGCCTGGAGAGTGCATCCTTTGCAGTTTCTTAAAGATGAAAAAAATTTAACTTTGACTTAAAATTAAAGGGACTACAAAGTTTTTTCGAAAACTCTTTTGGGGTGTGTGGGCAAACATTTTGAAGACCATTGTCTTCAAAAGGTATGTTTTCCATACCTTTTCATGACTAGTACCAAATTCATACCTGACATTGTAAGAACCATTTGAATGATATATTGAATGAAGGATGAACAAATGAATACAAATAGAAAGTTCTGAAGTTTCCAGGAAAAAATATCAATACTTTTAAATATGTTCTTAAATTATTGATATGAGCATATGGCCTCACCATAACCCAGACTATCAACCACAGAGGAACTCTTGGGTCCTTTCTATGTGTGCTGCAAGAAGTATTGGGTTGGCCAAAAAGTTCATTTGGGTTTTTCCATAACATCTTACAGAGAAACCCAAACTAATCTTTTGGCCAACCCAATATACTGAGTGAGCCTATGATGTGCTCATTATACTAAAAAGAAATTGCTCTCCAGTTTGTAGGACAGCATGGATACCAAAAAAGAAAAATGTCACCCATTAAAGAAACTCTGGGAATTCTACAATGACAGAAGAGGGTGCTCTTAAACTAGGAATCTTGTAAACTACCTCATTACAGCCCTAGGCTTGAAATGAAGAATAAATGCAATTTCCACCTCTACAAAACCACTGTTTAAAATAAAATTTAGCTTATGAACACTCTCCTTCCCCCACCAAAAAAAGAAAGAAAGAGAAAAAGGAAGAAAGAAGGAAATAAATAAAGAAAGATGAAGCAAAAAAGAAAATACTCTAAGACCCCAACTCCAAAGTGAATTAAATATTGTCAGAAAAAACATTTAGGGATATTGGAAAAAAATTCTTAATTGAGAAATTCAAAGTCTAAGTACAAATGGACAACAAGACAGTAAGAATCGAATAAGAATCAATGGAACTCAGGAAAAAAATTAAATAAAAAAGAAAGAAAGACTAAATTACAGTTCTCCCAAAGGAGGACATATTTAAATTTATTAAGGAATTGTGAACAAAGGTTGGGAAATAACCAAGGGAATGAAAATGAGATAAAGTAAAAAGAACAAAAGAGAAAGTATTTGAAGTGGAAGACAAAGAATATGGATGTACAGTTGACCCTTGTACAACATGGATTTGAACTGCACACAACTTATATGCAGATTATAAGCCCACTTATATGCAGATTTTTTCCAAAAAAATATGCACTACAGTACAACACGTTTCATGAATGCTTGGATCTGAGGATGTGGAACTTCAAATACAGAGGGCTGACTGTAAAATTATGCATGGATTTTCAACTGTGCAGGAGTTGGAGTTCTTAAACCCCAAGTTGTTCAAAGATCAACTGCAGTTTGAGTCCCTAAAAAGGAAAAACAAAACAATGGAACAGAATTAATATTTAAAACTATAATCCAAGAAAACTTTCAGCAATGAAAGAAAACCTGAATTTACATAATGAAAGGGTCAACAGTTACTTGGGAAATTTGACACAAACCTAGCAACTCCAAGATATATCCTAGTAAAAATATTAAGCTCTAAACCAAAGAAAAATATCCTCATGACCTCTAGGGAAAAAGACCAAATAATAAGGAAAAGGGATTAGTCAAGCATTAGACTTCTAAAAGCAGAGAGCCAAAGAAATCTATTACGATTTTCTCCAGGGTTTTAAAAAAAAGTCTTAAGTCTTTTCAAAAAAAGCATTAAGGAAAATATGAATTGATATCCAATTGATGCTTCCTTGATATTATAAAAAATAAATTCTTTATTCCTAAATTCAGCATCTTAATAGAGAATCACAAAAGGCATTTCCATGAAGATGTTAGGAACAAGGCACATATGACCACTATCTTCACTGATATTTAACATTTTTATGAGACATAGTAGTCAATACAATTTGACCAAAAACAAAACAAGACAAAAAAACAAAAAAGGAAGCATAAAAATTAGGAAAGAAGTTAAATTATCATGATAGTATACCTGGAAAACCTTAGAAAATAATCCTAAATATTAATTCAAAAGTTAAAATCAATTCAATAAGTTTGGAGGATATAAAATTAGCATTCAGAAATCAATAGTCTGTATACACAAAACTAGAGGAAAAAGTGGAAAAGGAAACCCTACTCACAACAAAAATAAAAAGATAAAATATTTAGGAATAAATGTAAAAAATAAAAGCAAACCTGTATGATTAAAAACAATCCCAAAAGTCTTAAACAGGTAGAAAGACATTTTCCTTTCCTGGGTAGCTGACGCAACATCTTAAGGACCTTGGTTCTCCCTCGGTTAATCTATAAATTTAACACAATCCCTACAAAAATACCCACAAATTGGGGTAAACAATTTGGTACTAAAGTTCCCATGGAAAAATACACATGGAATTAACTGGTTAAACACTGAAAAAGACAAGCTACTAGAGGCTGAGTAGCCCTAGAATAAGCAGAATTAAGTCCTTATCATTAAAGCAATGTGGTACAGGAACTTGAATAGGCATTAAAGACATTTCAGACTAACAGAATAGAGTAAAAATTCTAGAAATATATCCAATTGCACATGAAAATTTAGTAAATGGTACAGATGACATCCTAAGTCACTGAACAGGATCGACTTTCAAGCAGTGTTGGGGCAACTAGTTAGCTATTTGGAAAAAGATAAAAATTAGAACCACACCTCACACCATACACACATAAAAATAAACTTCAGGTAGATCAGAATTCAAAATGAAATTATACGTCCTAGGGTGAATTTAAAACCATTTACATACATGGTGAATTCCTCTATAATCTGGATGTAAGAATAAACCTTTTTTCAATGACTCAAGTCCAAATGCAATCAAACATAATACTGATAAATTTGACTACATAAATTTTGGTTAGAAAGAATCTTTTGCATGGCACAAAATATACAATATGTAACATCAAAAGACAGCTGGCAATCTGAGAGAAAATGCTTGTATTATATATCTCAGAAAAATGAAAATATCCCTAATACTTAAAGAGCTGTTTTAAAATATGGGGAAGTCCAAACATCACATTAAGAAAATGGACAGTGATTAGTTTAAAAATATGTAAAATTATGCTTAAACATATGAAAATAATTCAACTTCATTCATGAGATAAAGACAAATTCAAACCATACTAAGATGCTATTCCCCACCTCTCTGATGAGCAACATATTCTGTTGGTAAGGATATAAAGAAACAAGCACTTGGCTAGTAGAAATGCAAATTGGTATAATTTTCATGGTATAAAAATTGGTATATATTTGTATGGTAAATTGGTATAATTTTTTTTTGGCAACATCTAAAAATACTACATATTCATTTAGTTTTTGAACCTAACGATTCCACTTCTAGAATTTATACTGTTGGTACAATTCCAGCACTATGAGAATAAGTGTCCAAAAGGTTACTTGCTGTAAGCATTTTTATAATTTCAAAATATTGGAAACAACCTAAATGCCCACATATAGGAGAGTGGCTGAATAAACTATGGTACATCCACACAACAGAGTACAATTGGAATGTGGAACAGTTAAGGAGTGTCCATTCTACCAGGTGTGGGGCAGGTGTTGCCTGGGGCAGGCTAAAGGAAAATGAAAATATGTAGTCATAGTTGCTAGAACCATCCTATGGCTTTTCTTTCATTTGACGCAAATGTTAAAAATCTGAGGTATGCTACTGGCTTACATCAGGCACCTCTTAAGTGTTTGACATGCCTTTGGCCTTTGCATAAACCTACAGAGCAGATGATACGGTGTCTAATTTGGCAGGTAAGGAGATGAGACTGTGAAATTAAGTAATTTTACCAAAGACAAAGAGCAAGAAAGGCGGTGGAGTTCAGGTTTAAACCTCAGTCTTCTGGCCAGCATCTGTACTCCTCTAAGTTATGAACCATCGTGGTATTTTGCCTCTTTGGGGATTTGACTAGGTGGCTTGTGATTCTATGATTGCAAGATTCGATGAGTATAGATTTGAATCAAATGCCTGAAGAAATTCTAGAACGAAGCTTTATTTGCATTTGGCTGTTTTCTGTTCTTTAGCATACCGTGCACTTCTAGTATTCTTATGAGCGTTCGTGTTGTTCCTTTTTGCCCATATTACTCTTTCTCACCTTGACTACCTGAAAAACTCCAGATTTATCTTTTAGGTCTCAACTCGTGTAGAACGTCCTCTCTATTTTCCTGAACCAACACATATGAGTCGTATCCTGTATGCAGTATACAAAAGAGGACAGGGATATGACCCTAAAACCAAGTAAACCTGGGTTTGGGTATGAACTCCATCCACCATTTACTAACTCCATAACTTTGAATAAATTACCTAACCTTTTTATAAGGAGGAGGGGAAAATGAACATTTGCTAAGAAACCAACATTCTCCGCCATGATGGAGTTGTGAATTGAAAAGAGCTTTTGTACTGCTGAAATGTATAATTCATAATCATTTTATTTACTTAAGAACAGTTTTTTAAATGTATCTAAGTGGGAAGCACTAGTAATCCGTTTGCCAGTTTCTTATTTAACATTGTTGAAATCATCTCCATAGCAACCCACAATAGTTCTTTACTAGTGGAATACAGAACAAATGATCAAAATTTAACATCATGGCCTCTGTTGTTATTTTTTTCAAACATAGTACGCAAGTGCTAAGGACTAAAAAATATATTTATAATAACACTTGAATGTTCTGTAAATGAAAATTATTTCAAGAAGTCAATTTAAAGAGGAGGGCATTTAGATATCTTCTGTGTAGTAAGCTTAAGAGGTCATGTGGTTGTAGTTTTTTCATATCCAACACATGGAAGAAACAATTTTATGGGAAAATATAAATTACCAAAATTGGCCCAAGCAGAGGTATTAAAGTTGAGTAGCTTAAGTGACACAGTAGAAATTTTAAAAGACAAAGATGTAGTCCCTCTCTTCCAATTGTGTACCTAGTTTAAAAAACTGAAAGTATCTTCCCTTAAATCCAGGAATAAGAAAAAAAGGATCTGCTGCCACTGAGATTATTCCATTTGCTCAAGAGGTTTTTTTTTTTTTTTTTAGTATGCGGGCCTCTCACTGTTGTGGCCTCTCCCATTGCGGGGCACAGGCTCCGGACGCGCAGGCTCAGCGGCCATGGCTCACGGGCCCAGCCGCTCCGCAGCATGTGGGATCTTCCCGGACCGGGGCACGAACCCGTGTCCCCTGAATTGGAGGGCGGACTCTCAACCACTGCACCACCAGGGAAGCCCGTTCAAGAGGTTTTAAGCAAAGGAATAAGGAAAAAGAAGTAAGAGTGAGACATATTGAAAAAGAAGAAAGACAAATATTATTGCAGATATTTACAGACTAGGAAATTCAAGCAAGTTAACTGTGACACTATTAGAATGATAAAAAGGGTTCAGCAAGGTAGATGGATACAAGGTAAATATGCAACACTAAGTAAATTTCCTTTTCATCAGTAGGAAAAATAATTGAGAAAGATAATTAGAAAAGAGCTCCATTCTGAACTAGCTGTGTTATTATAATATATACAGGCCTACACTTAACTGTAAATGTTTAAGACCCACATAAAGAAAACTGAAGGTACAAATGAAGGACACTCAAAGACCTGATCAAATGGGTAAGAAAGAAGCAAATGAACTTACTTTCTGGAATTAACCATATTCAGTAGTGTACAAATGACAGTTAACAGAGGACATTTTTAGTGTCTTAGATTTTTATTTATTTTTGAAATAGACCAGTGGGTCTTAATGTTCACCAGAAAAATAAATATAATATTTAAAGACAAAATTAAGGATTGGTATTTGCTGTACTTCATAGTAAAGCTTGTCATAAAGTCATGGTAATAAGTATTGTGGAGCTGGGACAGAAAGAGACAAATAGACTGTTGGAACAGGTAAAGAGTCTACTAATAGGTTGATATAGCTATGTGAAATTAATGTAAAATAGGTGGCATTTCAAGTTGATGAGAGTGGATGGGTTGAACTACGTAATAATTGGTGTTAGGACAGTTGGTTAGCCATTTATTTAAAATATAAATTGTTATTGACATTATACCCAGGGAATTAATCCCAGATTTATGAAAGGTATAAATAGGGAAAACATACAAAAATTCTTAGAGAAAATATACAATAAGGGAATAGCTTAAAATCTTGATGAATAGAGGTCATTTATAAGCTTACTAGGCAGCCATAAAAGAAAAGATGAATAGCTTTGGAAATTTGACCACATGGATGGTTCCTAAACAAAAATAAAACTGCAGTAATGGTGAAAGACACCATAACCAAAATTTTTTAAAAACACAGTTACAAGCCACAAGAAAGATATACTGTATATACTATAAATGGGGATTAGCTATAATATGTAGTGTTCCCTCAAAGCAATAAAAATGATACAATAAATGATAGACAAAGATTATTCACAGAAGAAGGAATATCAATGGTCAACACATATCTAAAATAATTCAACCCTCTTTATGGGGCTTCCCTGGTGATGCAGTGGTTGAGAGTCTGCCTGCTGATGCAGGGGACACGGGTTCGTGCCCCGGTCCGGGAGGATCCCACATGCCGCGGAGCGGCTGGGCCCGTGAGCCATGGCCGCTGAGCCTGCGCGTCCGGAGCCTGTGCTCCGCAACGGGAGACGCCACAACAGTGAGAGGACTGCATACCGAAAAGAAAAAAATTCAACCCTGTTTAATAAATAAGTGCAAAGTTAAACCTTTGAAACCTTGGTTTAACCCATCAAAGTGACAAAAAAAAGTTTAGTAATATCTACTATTTGTGAGACTGTAGAAACATTGACCCTCTTTTACACAGATTATGGGAATATAACCAGTATATTTAGGAAACTAAACATACAACATTTAGGAAAAGAAACTTGTAGGAAAGACAAAGTGGCAATATCCATTCAAGAATTTAATATTCATACTCTTAAACTCAGCCAACCTCAATCCTAGGAATCTAGCCTACTGTCATATTAACAAGAAATATGCAGATAAATGTGTTGATTTTGATATTGTACAGTACTATTCTGAAAACAAATTTAAATGTAGGATACTATGTAACAATTTTTTTAATGGAAATATAAATCCTGACATAGGAATGTGTGTTGTTAGGTAAAATGTGCAAATTCCAAAATAATATGCGTATTAAAATACTATGCAGGGTACAGAAAGTATGTGAAAATGCAAAACAAGTGTAACAGCATACACATCAAAGTATTCAGAGTTGTCAGCGACCTGTCTAGAAGGAGGCTGGCTCTGGAGGAAAGGGCAGTTTCGTATTTTAGTTTCTGCATTTGTATTTTAACAAGAACTGCTTTAGTAGCTTAGAAATGCATTTTTCCAAAAAGATCTTAAAAACGGTTACAATATTTAAAAAATAACACCACCTCTTAACAGTAAAAGGCAGGGCCAGCTGGCTGCTTTCAGCAGCGGCTCTGAGATGAAATGTGCCCGTCCCTCGGTTTTCCTCCTCTGTTGTCAGAAAGCATTACACACTTTGTGCCTCGTGCAGAGTCAGACAAGCCAGGAATGCGATTGAAGATGAAGCAAATAACCTCTCTTCCCAAGCCTCCCTCCCCGCCTCACTCCCAGAGCTGGATTCTTCTCCGCTCACATATGCCCAGAGAGTCATGAAAATCAAAAGCACGGTAATACCTAATTTTGCTTCTCTGACCCTTTCCCAGAAAGGAAGCCTCGTGATGTGTTGGCACACTTAATTGTCCAATTGTTTCTAGACTTTCCATGCCAGCCGTGAGCTTTCACAGCCGAAAATGGCATTGCTTTGACAGTCTGATGCAAGTGCCTCTTGAATGACCTGTGGACTCATCCAGGGAGGACATCCTCCAAGGAAGGACATGGCCCAGATTTCATACACTGGCTGTTGCTGACAGGGATTTGTGAACCAGATATTTTCCAGAGTCTCTGGTATGACCTGACTGTTAAGTAGATATTTCTCTTCTCCTGGAAGAAAAGTGGTGGGTTATTTCTGGGGCAGGATCTAATGCCAATGGACTGGCTTTAAAGAGAGAGAACAAGAGATAGCTGTCTATATTGTGAAGATCAGGAACTTGGAAAAGCTCAGTACTTCACCAATCCTAAAATAGCTGCATAGGAAAATGTGTCCTCTTAATCGACACAGCTTTTACTTTATCACTTTTCCTAGCGTATGCACAATTGAACTTTAATGGGGTAGTCATTGATTGGAAATGACATCTTTTCTTTCTTCACCGTGCGTGATGAGTGTGTGTGTGTGTGTGTGTGTGTGTGTGTGTGTGTGTTTCCAATGCAGTCTATTGAATGGGAAATTAAGAGCCCAGCAGATGTGCTCAGAGACCTGAGCTTCGAAGAATGCTGACAAAAAGTCATTCCTCAGTCTGAATTTCACAATTTCCCAAACCAGACTCCCCAGTGGCACCGGAACTACAGGCCATCCAGTTCTGCCCTGATCCTACATAGCTTTTCTTCCTGCTCAGCCAGCATGAGTTAAACTATGTCAGAGTAGAATCTTTTGTGGTGTTGCTAGGTGGCTGATCTCTGCCTTACAGAAGCGAAATCTAGCTAATGAGGTAGAACTTTTTGAACTTCTCCCTCTTCGTAGTGAAATGTTGACACATCTAAGTAGTTCAATGCATTTTAATTTTGAAACTCCCGCGGGACTTTTCTCATCCTCTGAAAGTCCTCGTTTATGTTTGCCATTGCCTTAATCTGCTGTCCATCTGTAACTCTGAGATGTATGGCATCCCTTTGTATTCTTCAGAGAAAGACTTTGTTTATTTTCCTTAGTTTCGCCAGGAGGAAGAAGGAGGTAACGGAACTTGTTTATGTCTCTAAGTTTAGGATTAAATTGTCACTACTCATTATCAGTGGCTAGATTTTATATAAGCTGTAAGTCTATAGGTCCATATTATCCTTCTGTCTACTATGTATTGATACGTAAAAACTTGTGAGATATATGAAAACTAGAAAAAGTAATACACAATACAGAACAAATAATTTTATGGAAAGTATGATAGTGTTGGTAGATGTTCTTGCCTTTTCATTCTCTGTGGGCAATGACTGACCACACAAATACACTGGAGTAAATACCACAAGAGTAGCAAGAAAAAAAGATAAAAGAGAGAACAGGCATTTTGGTGTTAAAGAGAAATGTATCCCTTTTGAATTTATTGCTTGGGGATCCAGAATGAAAACATAGAAGATCCCTTCACAGCAAAACTTTTGTTTTAGTGTCACCACTATCTGACAATGTAGAGGACTAAAGTGACATGCTTTCTGAATATACATGGGGAATTCTAATTTTGGAATAAAAATATTTTCTAATAATTGCTTTCTTCATTTTGTAGATAAAATTGAAAAACACTATTCTCTTGTTAGAGTGTCAGAATGAGAATGTCTTTAGTTTGAATTAAGACTTCAGTAAAGGAAACAAGGCTTTACATATATTATTCTTTTCCATTTTGTTGGAATTTAAAATATTACAAGAATTTTCTCTGTAGCAATGTAAGTTGTAATGCATTGTCTTTTCCTATTGGTTATGGAGGAACACAAGCTCTATACAAAAAAAGGTATATGTTGATAGATGATATATAATATATTCTTTTTATGGTATATTTTTCACTAAGATAAATCACCCTAGGGAACAAATATATATCCATATTGACAAGTATTTTGCTATTTTTTTAATTTATTTTTATGGTAAAACATCACAATACATAACTTAGTCATTTATTCAATGTCAAGTATGTGAAATATTGTGAGGTGTAAGAGAAGAAAGAGTGGACTTATAATTATAAGATCTGCCTTGACTACGTTTAATAATTATATAGCAGTATTAGTCAGGAGTCTATCAGAAAAGACAATTCACTCCAGATGGCTAAAATAACAAAACTTTCAAGAATATTTACTTTAATGAAGGTATAGGCAAGGTTTAAGAAATGACAAGTGATGTTGAGACTCCAAGAGACTAGCAACAGTAGAAAGGCTACATTGAGGGAACAAGGAGTAGGTCCTAGATACCCAGTTCCTGGTGAGAGCTGGAACTGTGGGGAGGGGGCCTTGTAGCAGGAGTGGGAGTTGGAGAAGCAACTGCCTTGGCAGAGAAGCTGGAGGAAACAGATAAAACATATGCAAATTCTCTCTTCTCCCGCCCTTCAAACTCCAACTTCTGTCTCCCCTTGCTTGGCTAAACCCAACAGAAAGCCAACCAGGGACCTTAGATAAGGGAGTAACCCATAGTGGTTCTTATCCCAGGCCACAGATAAGGGCGTAGAAGGGAGTGACCTGTAGAATGACCTTGGTAAATCTTTTAACCTCTCTCTATCATAGTGTAATAGGGGAGAAACTTTTGTAGTATTCTATTACAAGCTAATTACTAAAGGAATGTTGCCTATAAGCTTAAATTATACATAACGGCCCATCTCTGGGAACCCTGACTCCCAGGTAATGAGCATTAAGCTAAAATACCTTTGTTTAGCTCACAAGAAACATCCTGACCAGGCCCGCCTGTGAATGACTGCAGGGAGAAAGAAATGAACACATCCCCTCTGGAGGCTGATGGGAAACAGGAAGTGTTTGATTTACTCCCCTTTTAGCATAAAAGGAGCCTGAATTCTAATTCAGGCAAGATGGTTCTTTCAGGCATGAGCCCACTGTTTTTCCGGTTTGCTGGCTTTCCAAATAAAGTCATTATTCCTTGCCCCGACAACTCATCTCTCGATTATTGGCCTGTCATGCGACAAGCAGTACAAGCTTAGACTCAGTAACAGTAGTATATGTATCAATTAGAAAGCCCATCCAGTTTCTACTGATACAGATCTGACTACAGTGACTTAAAAACCTAAGGAAAAAAAATATTTTTTAATAATAAAAATTCTGGAGATAAATAACTACTGGCATTGTTTCACTTCTTCAAAGATGCCAAAAGCAAATCTACAATTCTTCTGACCTTACATTCTGGGCCTGGTCCTCCATCATGACCCCTTTCCAGACAACTCAAAAAAAGATCGGACAGACGGGGAAAAGAGGCTTAACCAGAAGCCCCACCTAACAATTTCCACATCTGTCTCATTTTCCAAAGAAATGACCTGTGACAAGATATTCAGTGGCAGTTTAGATTAGGGGGTAAAGGTCAGTAAGACTATCAAGTTGTTAAGATATTGTGATTCTTTTAGACACCTTGTGCAACAGTGAGGCTATTAAAATTGTTGAGAGGGGAATTTTGAAGGAGTGGATTTATGAAGATTTCTTGGCGATGCTGAGTCCCACTTCATCCCTCAAGGCAAAGCACAGTGAAATTGGCTTCAGAGAGACCTCTTGGAGAGCACTGATGTTTCCTCTCATTTAAGAGCTCACAGACTGGAGTTTGTCATGCACATGAGATACCTACAGGTGGGTGGTAGTGGCTGTTGTCCTACAGTGTCAGGGCAGAGTGAAGCAGCAGAGGGGACATTGGAAAACAGCTGCATTCCTCCTCTTACAAGTAAGTCAAAAGTATACAAATCCTGGAGACAGAATGTTCTACTCACGTTAGTAATGTCAGCCTAGTGGTTGTAAAAGTGGTTTCCTCAAGGTGGTTTTGCCAGAAGGTGAGGGAACCCCAAAGAGAAAGGACTCCAAAACAGCCTTCTGAAAAATCCAGATTCTTTCAACACTTGCCAGGCCCAGAGAACTGGAAGAACAACTCAAGGAAGAATATACTTTATCTGTTTTCCCCTGGCCTTCCCCAGACTCCCATGCCAGGTGGACCAGAAGCAGCTGGGAGGGGAGCAGCTGAGGGAGAAAGAAAATGCCAGCTCACCTTTTCTCCAATGGGGCAGCCCTCTTAAAGCTGGCCCCTGCTAAGGGAGGGGAAGAAACACAAATTTAAGTTTGGGGTTTTGGTTATTACATAAGATTAAGCATTCAGATCACCAAAACAAGGTACTAAAAGTGACCATCACATTATTGATTTACCTAAAGTGAGCAGGAAAGTCATGAGGGCTACTGGAATTTTTATTCATCTGTACTAGATTTAAAGACCATGGAAGACAAAATGGATTTTATTTTTATTATATTCCAAAAGCCATGCTTGTGCAATACACAGGTTTACTAGTTTTCAGTTGGGCATTTTTCAGGGTTTTGTTTGTTCGTTTGTTTGTTTTAGAACGAGGAGAGAACAGATATGGTGCCCAGAGGTTTCTTCCGTAGAACTCATATGCAGATTGAACAGGATGAGCTAGACTCAGGGTCCTCAAATATGACTGCACAGCTATGAGAAATAATATGCTATTAAAAGGCAAGTAAACTATAAAAATTTAGTAAGAAGAGTTTGGTTCCAGAGACTTATTTGGTGAGAGCCAAATAAAAAGTACCATAAAATGGGCAAAATTGACTGGACATTTAACTCCTGAAGAAGAATCAGTACCAGAAATACTTCCAGTTTGGTGGTAGAAATACTTCCATTTCAATACATGAAATGAGATATGAAAGCAAGATTCTGCACTCATGAAATTAGGATAAAAGAAAATTGCAGTTGTGGCTTTGATCTGCACCTTTTATAAAGCTGAATGCCTATCACAGTAAAGAGCACAGATTGCCTTGCACCTAGTTCTTGGGCCAAGCCACCTATGGGAGCAAGAGCTACAAATTTGAGAGCTCTGGTATCATGACAGCACAGGAGCCTTGAAACAATAAGACTTGATAGGAGAATGAAAGGCAACCTAAGAAAGGTAACCTGAAACCACTACACAGGGGGGAATCATGAGAGAGAACTCCAATTCATGATGAGCTCACCAAATAACACTCTAAGGCAATAAGAAAACCTATGATAAGAGAGAGAGTAAGGAAAATCAACAATTTGGAAATAAACTCCTGGTGAAATAAAAAGAAAAAAGCAATTTAAAATAAATTTTAAATAGGTATGTTAAAGAGCCTCAAAAACCTAAAGGAAGAAGTATGACCCGCAAAAAAGCAAAATAATTTTTTTCAAGTAAAAAGGCAACTATGATTCAATAAAAAATGAACTGAAAACTAGTCATGGAAATTTAAAATAAAATCCAGTTCTAAGTTGAACACAGTTGAAGAGAGAATAAGTAAATTGGAAGATATTATTAACAAATTAACTCAATACAGCACAGAAAAACAAAAAAATTAAAGATATGAAAGGATAGTTGTGATATATGGAGGATAGATTGATGAGCTTCAGTATACACCACTATGATTTCTAGAAACATAGAAAAATAGAATATTAGAAAAGCAATATTGAAAGAATGAAAATGCTAAGAATATTTTTGATTTGAGTAAAATTGTGACTTCAAATTTAGCACGTGAAGTACTACACAATATGAAAAACAAAACAAAAAAACAAAATCCACTCCTTAATGAGCAATAGAAAAATTGCAGGATATCAGGGGAAAGAGAATAGTTTATTGATAAAAGCATTTGGAAGAAAAGATACAAAGTACTTATAAATCTTTAGCAATTAAATTGACCATGGATTTCTCTCAAGACTAAAGATGCCAAATGACAACAGAGGGAAAATGCCGGGGGAACATAACTGTCAAACTAGAATTTCATGCCCTAGTAAACTCTTTAAAATAAGGCATGAGTGAACAAAAGACATTGTCAGTCATAGGAAGATCAGGAATATTTATTACCCATAGACTTTCCAATAAAAGAAACAATTCCTTGCTAAGTACTTAAACAAAGAGAAAACTTTATGCCAAAGGGAAAGTGTAGATGCACAAAACAATGGTGATTAAAGAAGTTGGTAAACCCTTCTATAAATTTATTAACTATTAACTCTAAAAATAATACTGTTTTTAAAAGTCAGAACTAAAATTTAGAAAGGAATAACATTAAAGAGGAAAGAGAGAGTTCAGAAGGTAGTTATATGGACTAAATTCTTTTTTCATTTCAGAAGAAGATAAACATTCCAAATTTTAGGATTTTCTTGAGAAATATTAGTTATGAATATGTTTTTTCATAGTTTTATTGTGGTAAATATACATAACATAAAATTTAACCAATTTTTAGGTGTAGAGTTAAGTAGTATTAAGTATATTCACATTGTTGTGCAACCATCACTACCATCCATCTGCAGAACGCTTTTCAATTTATAAAACTGAAATTCTGTACCCATTAAACAATAACTCCCATTCTAACCCCATCCCTTGGCAACCTCCATTCTACTTTCTGTCTCTCATATATTTGACTACTCTAGGTGCCTCATATAAGTGGAATCATATCGTGCTTATCCACTGGCTTATTTCACTTAGCATAATGCCCTCAAAGTTTATCTATGTTGTAACATGTGTCTCAATTCCCTTCATTTTTAAAGCTGAATAATATCCCATTATATGGATATACCTACCACATTTTGTTTATCCATTCATCCATCAGTGGACCCTTGGGTTGCTTATACCTTTTGGCTGTTGCGAATAACACTGCTCTTAACGTGGGTATACGAATATCTGTTAGAGTTCCTCCTTTCAAACTATGAATATTTTTTAAAATATAGAGATAACCAGCAAAGAATAAAAATAAAATGTGTGCTTCCAAGGAAAAGAGAGAAGAAAATAAATGGCAGTCTACGAACCCACAAAAACCAACAGAAACCATAAGAAAATAAAAGCAATGCTAAACAGGAAGCACAAAATAAAATAATAAAAATATTGAAACAACAGTAATCACAGTACATTTAAACAGATGAAAATTGACTATTTAATGGTATCAATTATATTATTGGTTTAAAAAATATCCAATTACATGCTACTTAAGGGAATATATACAAAAAGTTTGAAGAGAGAAAGGGGGGATGTAAAACATACCCAGGAAAAAAATAATAAAAATAAAGCTGCTATAGAAGTAAACTAAATAAAAATGAGGCAAAAAATTAGAATAGGAATGAAAAGGAAAAAAAGTATTATATAGGAATAAAGGTGAATAAAAGAATAATTCCTCATGAACCTAAATGCACATAACGAGACCGCATCAAAATACATATAGCAAAAGTTGATCAAGTTACAAGGAAACTTCATTTCCATGATTGAATTAATTTTTTAGAGTATGAGATTACTATGTTGCATTGTTAATACCTTTTTAAAAATACATAAAATTGAGATTTATCTCAAAAACTTAAATTTTCAAAAATGACTTATGAAGAAACAAAAATAATCACCTTAGATAAATCAAATAAACAAAAACTATTCCCATCAAGTGGCCATTGAAACCAGACAAGTTTTTTTCTTTCCTCTTTTAATGTGAAATATATCATATATTTAGAAAATTGAAGAAAACATGCGTTAATTTAAAAAACACTTACAAAGCAAATTCCCATATCTGATGGTTTTAAAAATGAGCTTTACCAAATCTTCATGGAAAAATTATCCCTATTTTATACTGACGATTTCAGAAAAATAAAAAGAAATAGAAAAACCATCCTATTTATGAGACTTAGGATAATATTGATACCAATGATGGATAAGGACAAATCAAAGGAAGTGTCGAGCACGTTTACTTCTAAAGACAAAGGCAAAAATCAAAAGTGAAATACTCAAACTGAATTTATCAATTGTTACTAGATAAAGTAACTTATTCCTAGTGAGGTTCAGGAGATCGCCACTGTGCTAGTGAATGACAAAACTGGATATCGGGTCTACCTGGTTCCAGATCCAGAGTCAAAGGGGAGTCATTGATGGTTTATAACCACATTAGTCATATGGTCAAAGTTCTGTTTTAGGAAGGTTAATGTCCCATTTTATTTACAGAAATAAGAAATGAATCAGCAAACATACCAGCCACATGCTGGGGTGGGCACGTGGGGTTAAGTCACAATACTAGTATGCCAAGATGTAATCTCCAAAACAAATTTGAGATCACTTTCCCAGAGAGGAAGCACTCAGTACGAGAAAGACAGCATCACATAACAGATCAAAGAATTCAGGAGAGAAGGCAAAAGTTTTAGTCCTAAAGATCAACAAAAGGAATGCCAAGGATATTTAAAGCTAAATGTTTAAACAAAGGCAGTGAATAAGGTCATATGCCAGTGGACACTTTTTTTCCCCTATTGATTTCTCTCCATGGACTAGGAAAACATGTGAAGTGTGTTAAAGGCACAGGACAAAAAGTTAGGTGGGGATGAAAGTGGAGAGAATGCTTAAAGAGACTGAAATTAATCATAAAAGTTACAGGCACACCATTCACCTAAAAGTAAAGTGATACTGCATTAAGGGAGTAGCAGAAAATTAATTTTGGAAAAGAGATTTTAGAACTTACTAATTAATTAAATAAGATAGATGATAAAGAAGAAGGAAGAATGAAAGACTACCCTAACCCTTTTTAACAACTTGGAAAGTGGTGATACTGTAAACAGGAACCTGAGAGTCTAGAAGAGTTGTTTTCAAGAGAAGAGACCTACTATTCTATTAAATCTTCAGAAAGTATATTTCCAGCTACTTCAGGAATGTGAACCAACCAATCCTCACCAGAACTAGGGTTTGTTTGCAATTATTATGGCATTTTTTTTAGCCTTTGCTCTTGGATTCCAATGAGGTCACCTCCCACAAAAGATTGTCTGTGGAAGCTGAGTGTTTGGCAAGTGTCCTAGAGAAGGAAGCCCAGACTCAAACCATAAGAGACATGTCAGCAAACAGTTTAACTTCCTTTTTGTCATGTGGGTGACCAGAGTAACAGGAAGGCTAGGGTTTTTTTCTTCTTAATTGAAGCCTCATGAAAACTAAGTTCTTAAACTTTGCTTTATCTGAGGGGGAAAAGAAAAAAGAAAAAAAAGAAATAGCTCAGAGCTCCATAAGGTACACAACTATACAGAAAGTAAAAGTTAGGATGTCGAAGTGAGGAATGATCCAGAAGTTCAAACATAGAAACAAATACAGTGTCAAAAATGTGTAGTGTTATTCTCCTTTAAAAAATTATATAGCAGAGAAAAACACTTAATCTTGATACTGCGCTTTTATTTTAGAAAAAGCATCCATCGCATCACCAAATAGAGTTCAATCCTACGTAGATGCATGAAACTCATGTGCTTATTTGTCTCTAGGATGCCGGCAGGATGTAGTCATCTCTCCATGGCCTTGAATAGAAAAATGGCTGAAATGAAGTAGTTCAAGTTCAACAGGCACATCTCTTTGATCCCCACAAGAATCCTGTAAAATAACTCTCTGCCCACCACACATGGAGGTTCCCATACCCTTTAAAGCAACTTTTCCCCAGCTCACACCATACGTTTGGGAAATACTCAAAAATAAGTAAATAAATAACACTTCAAAATCGAGTTTGACCCTCCACAGTATACCTGAAGGGGTCACTGAGATCTCAGTGTTCCACTCCTTGAGTGCACGGGAACCTGAGCATACATCTCTAGTCTTCCACCGTAAAATCAGTGTGAGAAATGACAGATACAAATTATTTCGTTGGCAGAAGGCATTAAATAAGAGTATGAATATACAACAATCGAACATTAATATTTTCTCTGATCATATTTGCAATGTATACACCTCTGGCCAGCAGCTAACCACTCACTGTATTACTTTCAGAATACAGATGATTTGTATGTTTGTAGCTTAGCAGGGTAGGATATAGTTTGAGTCACCATTAAATAAACCTCAGAGTTGCTATTGCCCTAAAGAGTCAATGTGTGGTTTTGTGTCTATATATCACATGTATCAGAATATATAGGATGTTTTTTAGGAGTGATGGTAGTAGAGATGGAGGTGATTTTCACAGTAGAGCTGGGCAAATTAAATGAAACTAGCGCAAGTTGCCTCCCCTCCCCTCAACTTGAAAGTATTGCAGTAATTCCCCCATTGAGTATGATGCCCACCAGGGGGTACTGCTTCATTGGGTCCTACTCCTCAGCTGCTATTTCCTGAAGTCCTGTTGCAGTATCCAAGGGTGTCTCCAATCCTGAGAAAGAAGGAGAAAAAGAAAGTCTGTTTTAATTTTTTAAATAGATAAACGTCTATGGGGTCTTTCAAAAACCACAATTGAAACTTAACACTCAACATACTATTAATGTTCCTTTCTATCCTAACCATATTCTATACTTAAAATATTCTGATACTTTATGGATTCTCATAACACTAGACTATTTTGGAAAATGTGGTATCCAACAGCATCTAATTCTAATTTGTATCTCTCTGGGTCACTGTTACTCTGTGGTTAAAAAGTTCCTGTCATTTTGTTTCTTGAACTTATCTAGTTTCCCCCTTTCCCCTTTCTACACAATCCAGAAATAACTGTATTCATGGTATTACACAGCAAAAGAGCTGAGATGTGGAAATTCTATAATAATTTTTTGTTTTTCATATGAAAAGGAAAAAAGATGAAGAAGGAATTTGTCAGAATAATGGAGTTTTGTCTTTGAAAAAAAAATTACTGCTATGTGGTTTTCATTTTATTTTCATATCCAACTAGAAATCATTTAGGAATTGCTTTCTACTCATATTATTATCATCTTAATGCCATCTGTGTTTTTTATCTTGGACATTCATTTTTACTAATGGTCCCAAAGGAAGATAAAAATAGGTTTAAATAAGAGAAAAAAAGAGAAAATGATCAGATTTAAACATCCCAAAGGTATGTTTAATGTAGTATAAATCCTACGATGGTGGGTTATATTTTTATATGATAGCATATATAGTATGATGAATCTTATAAACAGCAAGTAATACATAAGGACATTCTAGAATTAACATTCAAAATCTTATTGTTAGATAAAATGGTTTAAAGTGAGTAATGAATACCACTAAAGATATTATAAATAAACTATACGTATTGGAGTACCAAGCAATAATTATATGTACACCCATTGCTTTTTGGTCATCAGACAAAGGCTTTACATTCACAAGGAAAAGTGAATTCTGAAATACAGAAAGGAAATGGCAGTGGATAATACTTTATAAAAGAGTATGGTCCTTACAAGCAAAGACATCATCTTAAGACATTAATAGTTTCGTTTTACTTTTTGACCAAATGTTTTTTTCCCCAGTACAGTATTAGACTTTGTTTAGAACTTTTGTTTGTGGTGCTCTAATTCTCCATTACAGATTACATATAGGATCCAACAGACAAATTATGGAAAAAGTAAGACCCTTAAGGAATGATAGAAACCATTTGTTATATTCTTGGAGTGAAAATACTGTTAGGAGAGAGTGAGCATTGTAGCTATCTTACAATCTAATGTGAGTTTGCCTGTCTCTTATGCAAGCTCCTCAGTTGATTTTTAATGCCTGATACAAAATTTTATTACAAGTATATATACAAAATATTTCCCAACCACTAGACATGACCTCCTCTGAGTTAAATTGTAAATTCAACATATATTAAATGACCCAAGTAGTATTACAGTCCATACATCTAAACCCTGTCCTTTTGTTACTGATAATAACAAGTAAGCCCATAATGGTAGGAACTAGAGATTATCTTTGAGTGAATAAAGGTTAATGCATATTTTCCTTAAAATTAAAACTAATCTTCATTATTTGTGGCACAGTTTTAAGGTATTTTTGAACGATATATGTCAAACTCAACCCCAAACTAAATTTATTGAAACTTTACCACATTGTTTTTAAGGGTTAGGCCAGCAAAACAATGTTTTTGTTTGTATATTTATGCATCTCCCTATATTGGCTTGAATCGTTGTAGAAACAGGATAACAGACTATTTCAGAAAATCTATTGGACTGTCTTAGTGGCTAATCGTATCACTCTTCTGTGAAGGTGTATCGAACTCTGTGATCTTCAGAGTTAGCAAAATGGATACATTTTTGATTGGGGCTTGGTACCACTTCTTTTGAAATCCATTTAGAGGTATAGAAATTACTTATAAAGAGCTAACCTAAGCAACCAAGCATATTGAGGGTTTTTTTATTATTATTATTTAAAACTCTACCTACCTACATTGTTACTTCCAATTTTTCGGTAAAAGTAAAAAAAAGAAAAAGAAAAACAAAGGTAAAATAAACAATATAAAAACAAGCTAGAAATTTATTGGATAGAATGGCAGAGGGAAAAGATCAAAATAGTCAGTACTGTAAATACACATATAATCCAACTGAACAAACCTATCTCTAAGGCTAGGTGCAATAGTCTGAGTAATTTAGAAAGAGCTAAGAACAAAAAATATATAATCTGCACAGAAATCCGCAAGTTCAATTTAGGCAACGTTCCTATGAGAAGATCTGGGCCTTTTAAAATTTGAAGTCCTAGGTTAGATGCCTCAAGTTTGAGAGTCTAGAGTGGAAGAACTAAAGATAATTGGCTCCCATGTATTAGTCGGCAAGGGGATATGGCTGTGAGGTTAGAGGGAGTTTTCAAGGAGTGGTCTCAGAGTTATGCAAACAGAGTCATTGCCATTGCCTCCAGAAAGCTGTCTCTTCAGGGTCTCACTGAACTTGATTCATATTGTGTCTTAGTAGCTGTAAGAATTCTGCAGTTAGTTTGAACATAGCTTCCTATCATCTCCTTGTGGGTAATGGTCAAGTCTAGTTTGCCTTTGCATTTCTTTTGTATAGTCTCTCCTTTGTAGGAAAAATTTTGCATACCAACTAGTATGGTAATTATTAGTCATTTGGGTAAGATAAAATGCTGTAAGTTTATGTGAATAAGACTGTGCATATTATTTCTTCAGTTAACCAAAACTGTACTTGATTAAATTGTCCAATAAATGTAACATACTTTTTAATGTAATCTCATATGAATTCTGTTAATAGAGGGGGAAAATCAGCACCCATTCTTCTTATTTTGGCCCCTGACTCCACTAACAGATCAAATTAAATGTTTGACGTTAGGATTTTTTGAAAAGAGGCGTATTTATTAGTATGCAGTGTCAAGACCAGGAATACGGCGTACTCTGTCCCCTCGCTGCAGCACGTATTCCATTTGCCCCCATATCTATTCACCACTCTCTGTTCCCACGCTCTGTTCCAGGGATGCCGACCTTCCTGGACTGTGTCAACAGGCTCCCTCACCCTTTGGCTTCTAATTGAATTCAGCTGTGGGGATGCACTGGTAGAGATCAGAGAGCAGAAGGAGAATGATATTATTTTCCTGGACCCCTACGTCCTGGGTTGTTGCAGGCTGGCTGTACCTTCTAAGACATAGCTTCTGACCAGGAACCCTCCTCTGCTACAGTTCTGTTTCTGAGCTCAGGAAAGAGCCCTCTCCTCTGGTCCCTTCAGCTTCCTACTGTTAATTGTCCGGATATACAGCTCTATCCCTGCGGCTTTGCCTTAGGCTTGCCTTCATTTTTGTAAAATATCCCTTTACTAAACCCTCTTCAGTGAACTGAAAGGACTATGTCTTCTGTTTTCTGCCAAAACCCTAACCTAACACTTCCCTTCCCAAATCTTGATTTTAAAGGGGGAGAAGACTCAAAGGTAGTCTTCTCCTACAGTGCTCTGTAGGCTTATAGATCCTGGAAGTACACGAACCAGGGATCCTGTGGGATACTATCTTCTGAGCTCATTTTAGGTAAGTGATCTAATAAAGAAACCCCATTGTTATTCATTTGAAAGAGACAAGGTTTAGGAGATGCTCACCATAACTGCCTATCAATCTGCTTTGTGGAAGGGAACTTACCCTTCCAATTGCTCTGCTTGTGGGCATCAGAGATGGACTAGGGGAAGCAGTTCATTCAACTGGATCATGTGCAGTGATGGGGGGGGTGGCTGTATGTAAATATATGACCTTTATGTTTATAGGCAAGACAGCATCTGATTCTATGTAATAAAACAGAGTTCTTAAGTGAGGATCACCTTAAAAATTAGCATTTAGCAAGATCTTATCTCATGACAAGAGCTCAGGACAAGACCAAAACAGTTGTGTTAGTGGATACATATTATCATTTAATAATATAAATGGTATCACTTTTGAATACTATGGGTCAGGTACCACTGTCCCATTTAATTTTAAGAATAGAAAGACCATGAGGGTGTTGTTTTCAGATGATGAACGTGAGGATCGAACACATTTAGTATCTTCCCCAAAGTCATGCAGCTAACAAGCAACAGAAAGTAACCCATTCTGACTATAAATAATATTCTCCTAACCCTTAACCCTTATAATTAGCCTTCTGGTGCATATGTAGAAAAGCAACCATTTATAAAGCTAAACGTTGTCTTTGGGGATAAGTAAAAACTGTATTTTGATAACAATATATAAATAATTATCTTGTACTGATTATAACTTGGAATAAACTATGTATCAGTTGTAATTGAAGGACATTATCAGATAATTTTCCTCCTTTTTTCTTGTTTAACGATGCCATTATATCTTGTAAAATCTTAAACAATGATCTCTGAATTCAGTATATTAAAAAATGGGTAGGAAGCAAATTATTTTCTTAGCTCCTAAATAGTACATTAAACAATGGTGTATCTTTTTTCCTACAAAAACAAATTCTGGTTTTCCTTTATTGGCATCTTCTTTGTTGACTAAAATGCAAATTTTGTAGCTCATGTAAACAAGGAAAAGCAAAGTTTTGCTAAGTTATATTATGGATCCAGTTTTCACCAATTTTCTTTTCTTCTTAAAAGACGACACTGTTTCTTCTTTTGTTTATATTCTCTGAGACACATCCAAAGGTTAGCATTTCCTTTTTCAACAGGTCATTAGGGAGGCTGCTGGCATGTGGCTGCTGGCTGGGATTATTAATAGGAAAACTCATTCCACGTCTCGGCTACTACATTGTTTCCAACTTTTGGTTAACCAATGACCCAAAATATTTGGGGAATATAAAATATTTTAGGTTTAAAGTAGGTTTTAAAGCTTCCCTCTGTTATTTTCTCAGTTACAGAGCTGAGTACTGTTTATGTCTGTGTCCCTGGCACTCAGGGCACTGTTGGCACATGCATGCTTTAAAAAAATAATAAAGCAAATGATAATACACTTTTTTCATGAAGCCATTGGTTTGTTGAGTGGGGTTACCTATGTACACCCTTTCACTTGTCCTGGTTCAGGAGTGAAAAAGGACAGAATTGTGTGCTGCTTTATTGTTTAAGACATAAAATGTGCTGGATATATATGCAGTTCTTTTATTTTTTTTTTTTTTAATTTGGCTGAGCTGGGTCTTAGTTGCGGCACGCAGAATCTTCGTTGCAGCATACGGGATCTTTAGTTGCAGTGTGCGGGATCCTCAGTTGTGGCGTGCAGCATGCAAACTCTTAGTTGTAGCATGTGGGATTTAGTTCCCTGACCAGGGAACGAACACTGGCCCCCTGCATTGGGAGTGTGGAGTCCCAGCCACTGGACCACCAGGGAAGTCCCATATATGTAGTTCTTAACAGAAAACTTATAAGAACCGTGCTGAGCACTGAGTGATAAAAGACCTATGAGAAATGCTGGGCAGACAGAGGAAAGTCACAGAGAAGATTTTTAAAAGCTGGATAAGGTTTGAAAAATGTCCTCAGGTGACCTAGAGGTAAGTGTTCCTCAAATTTTTCATCAAAAAAGCCCTAGTAGCAGAAAGAAACAAAAGCATATCCCTGGAGTTTAGGAGTACAGCCTGTCGAAGCTTACTGCAGATGTGACATTTTCTGATAGTCTCCTGCTTTACCTTTAAAAAGTTAGCAAACTTTGAGATGCATACATGGTATGTCTCTATTTCCATATATACAATAACGTTTTTCAAGATTCTTTTAGTGTAATTGATGCCCATAAAATTAGGTGTAGCGTTTCTATCATGTTTTGTGTTCTCCTTAGCACACCACTATTATACCAACCTGTTTGAATAAAACCAACCTAAAGAAGTTTCACATGACCATTCTCCTTAGGAGTACATGAGAATTTAACTTTCCATAGGAAAGTCACTATTATGGATTGGCTGTACCTGAGCAGGGATGTATAGGTAAGTAAGGTGACCATATAATGTATTCTCATAACTGGAACATGTTGGAATGTGAAAGTAGGTACAATGTAAGCAGGATAAATTAGCTAAGACTGCTCCAGGTAAATCAGGTCTGAACTGTCTTCACTCACAACACTTCTGACACCAGCTGTTGTATTTTCCTGACACCAACCACTTCTCCAACTCTCAGGAGACCAACTGTGTGTCCAACAATTCAGTTCAATTCTAATACCATCTACCTGGAATTAGCACCAGATCCTACAAGTTAAAGGACTCAGTCCCACAAGACAGCCCCCACTCCAGGTACCAAGTGCTGGGCCTCCCATACTTCTGACCAACCAGCTATAAATTGGGGCTTCCCGCAATGTCCTCCTCAAATTCAATCATTTCTTACAGCAGTTCACAGAACTCGGGAAACTGCTTTACTTACTGTAACCAGTTTATTACAAAGGATACCTCTCAGGAGCAGCCAAATGGAATGCACATCTTGGACAAGGTGTGGGAGAAGGACATGGAGTTTCCATCTCTCTCTGGGCATGCCACCCTTGCAGCACCTCCGTATGTTCACCAACCTGGAAGCTCTCCAAACACCATCATTTAGGGGTTTTTATCGAGGTTCTAAGACATAGGCATGGTTGATTAAATCATTAGCCATTGGGGTTTGAACTCAACTCTGCAGCTCCTCTGCCCTCCCTGAGGTCCAGGGGTAGGGCTGAAAGTTCCAACCATCTAATCCAGTGGTTGGTTCCTCTGGCAACTACACTGTATGCTGAGGCTATCTAGGGGCCCACCAGGAGTCACCTCATTAGCATAAACTCAGATGTGGTCAAAAGGAGTTGTTATGAATATCAAAAGATGCTCCTGTCAACCCTGTTACTAAGGCAACTCCAAAGGTTTTAGAAACTCTGTGTCAGAAACTACGGACAAAGACCAAAATATATATTTCTTACTGTATCACACCAGGACATAGAGTAATCTAATTTATCTATGGAAATTCAAAGTAAATTGGGCAACTGGTAAAGCAAGAGGATTTAGCCCGGGATATAGATATCTTATGTATCAAAAATACTGCAGAAATATACTAAATAGAATATTTTAATCAACAATATAAAATATTAGGACTTTTGCTTCTAGCTATTATGGAGCAACTGATACCAGACTAGCCATCTCATTGTAAACAATGACAAAACTGGGTAAAATACACGATGCAAATCTCTTCAGACATGGGACTAATAGGCAGCACAAGCCTGCAAACCCTGAGAGGAGGGACACTCACGAGGCAAGGCTCACAATTGCATAGACTCTCTGCCTGGACATAACTTCCCAACTGTGGCACAGAAAGCAGGAGTTTAAGCAGAGCATGATGATGAGGGCAACTGAGGCTACTGGAACTCGCAAAGCAAGGCACCAGTTAGAAGGAAGCTATGAAGATGAGAGGTCTGGAAGTCTGTGAAGGTTGGGCTCTACATGCACGATGTGAAACTACTCAAGGATTACCAGAGAACAACTGTTATGAGGTCAAAAATGGAAAAGAAATTCTAGAAGTCAAGGGTGGGGTGTTGGGAGTCCAATTCAGTCACAGTGGAAAGACCTCATTAACACCTTGTTAACACCACTGTTATTCATCTGAGATACATAAAATCAGACATGAGATAAAGCCTCATTTTAGGATTAAGGACCACATCTCAGAATAAGGCCTAATCTAAACCATCCCAACAGGGCCTAAAACCAAACCTTGACAAATGTGCCAAGGAGAGAAAGTTGAAGGTTGAGTCATGCCATGTTAGAGGAGCTTGGGGAACGCCTTAGGTTTCCCACAGATCAACCATAACACATAACACAGTTTAAAATCAAGACAATGAAGGCTTCCCTGGTGGCGCAGTGGTTGAGAGTCCACCTGCCGATGCAGGGGACACGGGTTTGTGCCCCAGTCCGGGAAGATCCCACATGCCGCGGAGCGGCTGGGCCCATGAGCCATGGCCGCTGAGCCTGGGCGTCCGGAGCCTGTGCTCCGCAACGAGAGAGGCCACAACAGTGAGAGGCCCGCATACCGCAAAAAAAAAAAAAAAAAAAATCCAGACAATGAGTTTCAAGGTAATCAATTAATAACTGAGCTGTCTACTAGGAAAAAAAAAAAAAGCAAACAATACTCTTCAGAGGGAGATGACCAGAGTCTCATCAATATATAATCAGCAACATCCAGTACACAGATATGCAGAGATGAAGAAAAAGGTAACTCACAATCAAGGGAAACGTTAGTCAGCAGAAACCAACCCCCAAATACTCCATTTAACAAAGACTTTTGCATTTAACAAAGACTTTAATGCAGCTATTATAAATAGGTTCAAGGAATTAAAGGAAAATATGGTCTTAATTTGTAAGCAGACATGGCATCTCAGCAGAGAATATAAAAAGAACAGAATGGAAATTATAGAATGTAAAAGTCCAATATCTGGAATAAAAAATTCCCTGGATAAGATTAAGAGATTAGAGGTGGCATAAGAAAGATTCGGTCACCTGGAGTATAGAAATTATCCTGTCTGAAAAATGCAGAGAAAAAAAGATTGACAAATAAATTGAACAGAACCTTAAGGATGTGTTAAATAGTATAACATATGAAATTATCTAACATGTTTATAATAAGAGCCCCAGAAAAAGAGCATGAGAATTGTCCATAAAAATATTTAAGAACATAAGACCAAAAAATTGCCAAATTTAGTGAAAACCATCAACTTATAGATTCAAGAAACTCAGCAAACCCTAAGCAAGATGAACATGAAGAAGCCCACATTTAAACACATTATAGTAAAACTGCTGAAAATCAAACTTAAAGAGAAAAATCTTAAAAGCTGCTAAAGAAAAAAAGTATGCATTATATACAGAGAAACAAAGAAACAAATGAAGGTTGACTTCCTGTCAGAAGCAACAGAAGCAGTAAGACAATGGAACAAAATATAAAATAATGAAAGAAAAAGAAACAGTTCAGTAAAAATATCATTCAAAACAAAGGTGAAATACAGTATATTGTCAGATAAACAAAAACTAACAAAATCTGTCATCAGCAGCTATGTACTATAAGAAATGCAAAAGAATATCATTCAGGCTGAAGAGAAATAATATGAGGTGGAAACTTGCATCTATGGGGAAAAAATAAGAGCATTAGGAGTGGCAACTAAGTACTATATATAAAAGACAAAGTTTCCCCCCACCTCATTTTTCTTTCAAAGACAACTGACTGCTTAAAGCAAAACAGTAATATTATGTTAGGAAATAAGAGATATACAGTGAGGTAAATAACAATAGCAAAAGGACCAGGTGAGGCAGGTAAAGAGTTGTGAGTTTATTACATTTGTGAAATGTAAATAGGAAATTTAATTGAGAAGTGGAAGTTGAAGTATCCCTAATTAGAAATTGATAAGTTAAGGATGAATATTTGTAGCCCTAAGCAGCTACTAAAACAATTTTTTTAAAAGGTATAGCTAAAAAGTCAATAGAAGAACTAAAATGGACTACCAAAAAATATTCAATTAATTCAGAGAAGGCAAAAGTAGGGATGAAGCATTAAAAGAACCAAAAATGAAACAAAAGGAAGGAACAAATGGGAAACAAATAGCATTATCAATAGTCACATTAAATTACATTAAATGGGGCTTCTCTGGTGGCACAGTGGTTGAGAGTCTGCCTGCCAGTGCAGGGGATGTGGGTTCAAGCCCTGGTCCGGAAGGATCCCACATGCCGCGAAGCAGCTGGGCCCATGTGCCATGGCTGCTGAGCCTGCACTCTGGAGCCCACGTGCCGCAACTGCTGAGACCTGTGCACCTGGAGCCCGTGTTCTGCAACAGGAGAGACCACTGCAGTGAGTGGCCCCCACTCACCACAACTAAGGAGGGCCTGCACGCAGCAACAAAGACCCAATGCAGCCAAAAATAAATTAATTAATTAATTTTAAAATTACATTAAATGTAAATGGACTAAGCATTCAAATTAGAAGGAAGATTCTCAGATTGGATGGAAAATCAAGACCCAACTGTATCCTGTCTACAGGTGATACTCAGTAATTTAAAAGACACAAATAGGTTGAAAGTAACAGAATTGGAAAGGATATACTATACAGACAGAATGAGAAAGCTTGGTTCTATTAATATCAGATAAAATAGACTTCAAGACAAAAAATACTGTAATAAAGAAACATTTATAATGATAAGAGGGGGATTAACTAAGAAGATTTAATTATCTAAATACATGTACAACTAATACAGAGCTTCAGAATTCATGAAGCCAACAGTGGCTAAACTAAAGTGAGAAATAGATAAATTCACACTCCGTAAATGATAGAACAAGTTGACAAAAATTTAATAAGTATAAAGATTATCTGAACTACACTATCAACTGACTTAACCTAAATGATATTTATAGAATGCTATACCCAACTACTGCAGAACAGACATTTGGAGCCTATACTAAGTTAAAAATTCGAGATGGACTAGATAATAACAACAAGTAAAATGCTCAACAGACTGAAAAGTCAACAACTCTTTTTGGAGCTTAAAAGAGGGGAGGACAAGGCAAACTGATGCTCCCAAGATTACAGAGACAGGCAAATACAGGCAGTCGAGGTTTACCAAGCAGAAACCACTGCAGGAACCAGTGCTGGGGTAGGAAAGCCTGAACTTTAATTGACGATTGTCTGAGACTCAGTGTGGACAGGTCTGAGAGTTGAAAACTCCAGAGGGACTCAGTCATAGGGAGCCCCCACAATATTGTGAGATTTATCTCCAGGAGCTCAACAAGTTTCCCACAGTAAATATCAGAGAAGAATCCACACATGCTTCCAGCAGAGGAAGGGGGAAAGGAACTATTTTGAATACTTCAGAGCACTCAGTCCTTCTTAATAAAGCCTGCCCTCAGGGGAAAAACTCCATCCAGTTCTAGCTATCCTGTCTCACCTGGGGGAGGAAAAAAAAAACAAAACTGAAAAACACTTGTGAAGTTCACAGTCCAGAGGTATAGATTCACTAAAAGACTGAGACCTAATCATAGACCTATAGAATGCTTCCCATCCCTCCACACCTTACTACCACATTACTAAAGGCTCATTTATAGCAGTTCCTTTTACCATGTATTATGCCTGGCTATCAACAAAAAAATTACGAGGCATACCAAAAGGCAAAAAACACAATTTGAAGAGACCTAGCAAGCATCAGAGCCAGAAATGGCAGAGATGTTGGAATTATCACACTAGGAATTTAAAACAACTAAGATTAATGTACTAATGGCTCTAATGCATAAAGCAAACAATATGCAAGAAGAGACGGGCAATGTAAGTAGAGCGATGGAAATTCTAAGAAAGAACCAAAAGAAATGCTAGAAAAAATAAAAAGAACACTGTAACAGAAGTGGAGAATGCCTCTGATGGGCCCATTAGTAGACTGGAAACTGCTGAGGAAAGAGTCTCTGAGCTAGAATATATATCATTAGAATCCTCAAAAACCAAAAAGCAAAGAGGACAGACTCAGAAAAAACAGAACAGAATATCCAAGGACTATGTGACAACTACAAAAGGTGTACCATATGCATAATGGGAATTCTCAAATACTCAAAGAAAGGAACAGAAGAAACATTTGAAAAAATCAAATGGCTGAGAATTTCCTAAAATTAATGCTAGACACCAAACCATAGATCCAGGAAGCTCAGAGAACCCTAAGCAGAATAGATGCCCCCAGAACTACACCTAGGCATATCACTTTCAAACTACAGAAAATCAAAGATAAACAATTCTGAAAGGAGTCAGGGGGAAAAAAAAACACCTTACCTATAGAGGAGCAAAGATAAGAATTACATCTGACTTCTCAGAAATCACACAAGTAAGAAGAGAGTGGAATGAAATCGAGTGTTGAGAGAAAAAAATCACCAACCTAGAATTCTGGGTCCCATGAATTTATTCTTCAAAAGTGAAGGAGAAAGAATGACTTTCTCAGACAAACAAAAATTGAGGGAATTTGTTTCCAGAAGACATGCCTTATAACAAATGTTAAAAGTCCTTTAGAGAGAAGGAAAATAATGAAACTAAAACAAAAACTTTTATTTTTCTTATTCTTAATCTAACAGATGACAGTTGAAAATAATAGCAACAATATATTTGATTATATATGTTTATATATAAGTGAAATAGATAACAGCAATGATACAAGGGATAGGAAAGAGAATTAGGATTATTTTGTTATTAAAAGATACTCACACTACTCGTGAAGTTACCACTTAGTGTTATTCGAAAGTGGACTTGGGGGCTTCCCTGGTGGCACAGTGGTTGAGAGTCCACCTGCCAATGCAGGGGACACGGGTTCGTGCCCCGGTCCGGGAAGATCCCACATGCCGCGGAGCGGCTGGGCCCGTGAGCCATGGCCGCTGAGCCTGCACGTCCGGAGCCTGTGCTCCGCAACGGGAGAGGCCACAACTGTGAGAGGCCCGCATACTGCAAAAAAAAAAAAAATGGACTTGGATTAACTGTAAATATATACTGCCAACTGTAGGGCAACCACTAAAAAGAATTTAAAAAGAGTATAACCAATATGCTAAGAAAGGAGAGAAAACTCAGTTATTTAAATGTTTAATTAAAAAGGCAGAAGCATAGAAGAAAAAAATAGGGCAACAAAGAATAAGGGCAACAAATAGAAAACAGTAACAAATATGGTAGATATTATTCCAATACTATCAATAATCACTTTGAACATGAATGGTCTATATGCACCAATTAAAAGATAGAGATTGTCAGAGTGGATCAAAAACAAGACCCAACTCTATGTTTTCTACAAGAAACCCACTTTAAATATAAAAACACATATATATTAAAAGTAAATGAATAGAGAAAAGCATACCATGCTAACACTAATCAAGAGAAAGCAGGAGTAGCTATGTTAATTTCTGACACAACAGACTTCATTCAGAGCAAGGAGAATTATCAGGGATAAAGAAAGGAATTTCATATTGATAAAGGGGTTAATTCTCCAAGAAGACATAACAATCCTTAATGTATTATGCACCTAACAATAGAGTGTTAAAATACATGAAGCAAAAACTGATTGAGCTGCAAGGAGAAACAGGTAAATCCATTATTATAGTTGGAGACTTCAATACCCCTCTATCAGAAATGGACAGATATAGCAAGAGGAAAATCAGAAGGACAGAGTTGAACTCAACACCACCATCAATCAACTAGATCTAAATGACATTTATAGACTGCTTCATCCAACAACAGCAGAACACATTCTTCTCAAGCTCACATGGAACATTCAACAAGATAGACCACATTCTGGGTCATAAAACACACCTTCAATTTGAAAGAACAGAAATCAGTAACAGAAAGATAACTGGAAAATCCCAAAATACATGGACAGTAAACAATGTGCTTCTAAATAACACATGGGTCAAAGAAGGAAACTCAAGGGAAATTGGAAAGTATTTTGAACTAAATGAAAACAAAAATATAACATCAAAATTTGCGGGATGCAGTGAAAGCAGTGCTTAGAGAGAGAATTATAGCATTGAATGAATATATTAGAAAAGAGGAAGATCTGAAATTAATAATCTGTTTCTATCTTAGAAAACTAAAAAGAAGAGCAAATTAAAACCAAAGTAAGTAGAAGAAAAGAAATAATAAGAATTAGAGCAGAAATTAATGAATTTGAAAACAGAACAATAGAGAAAATCAATGAAAAGACTGCTCTTTGCAAAGATCCATAAAACCCACAATCCTCTAGTCAGGCTAATTAAAGTGAAGGTTTACTTTACTTTTCTATTTTTAAAAAAATGAACAATATAAGTAGATGGTGAATATCTGTGCATTCCTAGTTATATTCTGGCAACATATTTTGTTGGTTTATTGCCAACAGGGATTTTGTCATAGCTCTTTCTAAATAGTGAGCCTTCCATTTAGAGTAAACACTCTTATTATTAATGCTGCATTAAGAGTGACAAGAATCCTTTCTACGTGAGTTTTTTTTAAATACAGTTCTGATAATATAGGTTTTTATTTTCAGAAAGCAGACCCATTTTTGCTTTCCTGGGGGTTATCCATATGATTTAGATGGTATGATTTTTTTTTTTAGAGTTTTTCAGTGCCGGGCATTTTGCTGGGCACTTTTTATGCATTATCTCAATTTATTCTCAAAACTCCTCTGTGGAGTAATACTATAGATATCCTCATTTTATGGAAGAGAACGTTGAAAGAAGTCACAACATTAGCAGCAAACAAAGCCAGGATTTGACATCTTAGCTGCCATGGAAACTGGCAAAGCAAAAGTCTGGAGTGTTCAATTTCTATAATGGGATGTGGGATGTGCACTGTGCCTCTCACTTCTTATATGAAGTGCCTTTGAGACGAATCTTGAAAATTAAATAGATGTTTACTAAACAGGCAAGGAGTTACATATTCCGAGAAGAAGGGAGCAAATGTGTAAAGACATATTTCCTCAATGTGCTGATCAAGTACGTGGCCCATGCGAGAAAGGCGTGGGAGCTAAACTTCTAAAGGCACACAGTATGCAGATCACAAAGGTTCCTGTGTGCCACATAGGAGGGTAAGCCTGGGAGAAATGGGAAGGGACATTCTTGGATCTGAATGTTATACAAATCCCTACGCACAATAGGGGTTGCTCTGGGAATAGAGTGTGTGTCAGTGGTACACTGAAGCAAGAAGGATCAGTTAGGAGGCCACTGAATCAAACTCAGGTGAGGAAAGATGAGGGCCTGGATGATGGCTATGGCTGTGAGAACCAACAGGAAGCTGCAAAAATCAAAATATGTAAAAGAGAAATCAGCGAGACTTGAAAACTGATCAGATACAGGGATGAGTGAAAATGAATAGCTTACTCAGGGGACTTCCCTGGCAGTCCAGTGGTTAAGATTCCACACTTCCACTGCAGGGGGCACAGGTTCGATCCCTGGTTGGGGAACTAAGATCCCACATGCCTGTGGTGTGGCCAAAAAAAAAAAGATAACACTCAGATTTCTAGATTTAGGTTGCAAGGAATAAGAGTCTCTGAACTAAGAAAGGCAAGTGCATTAGAAGGTTTTGCAGGATGTTGTTGAATTCCACCTTGGATATACTGATTCTGAAGCACCTGTGGAACATCTACATGGAGGCATCCTCTAGGAATTCAGTATGAGCGTCTGGCACTTAGATGAGATTCTTGATCAGAAGTGGTGTGGTGTGATGGCCGGGGATGGAGCTTTTGGACAAACTGTCTTTGGTTTGAGTTATCACCCTAGTAATTAAAAAATGTTACCACTCTACTAATTGTCTAGGTGTATGACCTAGGCAAGTTACTTACCCTCTCTGAACCTCAGTTTTTCAATTATAAAATGAGAATAATTTCTACCTCTAGGGTTCACATATATAAAGAACAAGATAATGTGTATCAATCATGATGTACAGGTAGTTCTCAACACTTAGAACTAGAGGTTTTAATTTTGGAATCATCAGTACATAAACACAAAGGATGGGCAGAATGCAGAAAAGAATATAAGGAAGAATCTGAGTAAGGACCATATCTGGGAGAGTTGATGTCATGAAGTCCTAGGGAGGATTCAACCAGAGAATCTTAGAGAATTGCAACCAGTGTCGTCTGAACTGTCAAATGGTGAAGAGCCCAGTAAGATAAAGCCTAGAAATCGTCCACTTGTGAACAGCTAGAATGCTACCAGCCACCTTATGTAGAGCAGGCTCAGTAAATTGGGAAGGTACATGAGATATAGACCTGACAAGTGTTTCAAAAATAAAACATATGGGGTAAATATTAGAAGCTAATGACATTTCTTAAAAATGAAGATTGCTTTCAGTTTAAAAATGCAAAGAATCCTCTGATCCCTAGCAAGAATAAACCTAAACAATTACTAAATATGATTTTTCCTCTAAGTTGCATTTTTCTGTAGGTTTAAAAATGGGGAAGAAAAAATAGCAGAGAAGAATCCTTGGGAAAGAGTTTAAAGTTCATTTGCCCTCCTCTATTCACGTTCACCTTTGTTAATTTCTTTTCTTTTTCTTTGTACTTTAAGAAGACTTTGTTCTTCTTTACCTCTATGTAGATAATTCAAAGGCAACTTCTGAACAGTCTGTCTAAACTTCAGAATAATATCTAGGTTATTCTTTGGTGGTCCATTATGATCCATTTTAACACAGTTTTTCCATTAATAATAAAAAACTTTTGAATTCCACAGCGTTGCTTGTGGCTCCTAATTATCATTATGAGTATATATGCAAATGTATGCAGGATGAAGTTTTCAGTCGTCTAAAGACTTTAGCTAGTTTCATTTGCTGTGGCACCCTTTGGATAGTCTACAAATTACGAACGTCATTCCCTTAAACCCAGGTGCCTCTCAATTCACCGATGTACCAGCTAACCATGAAGATAAATGTGGCTTTTTTCACCATTACAGCTCTCACAGTCCAGGGTTTAATTAGCTAATTAATTAGTTAACTAACTTTATAATGAATGAAACAGGATAATAGAAATACAGAGAAAGACTTGTATAGATTATAGAGAGGAACCTAAAATATCATATAGGTCTTTTCTCCTTCCTCTATTTTTTTTTTTTTGAATCCTTGATGGAGAGAGATTTGAACATGTCTTTGTTGCTGAAAAACGATCCTTGATTCCAACAGTCACCCAGATGGGTAAATCCAAGTGGAACTATAATCCCACGTTAACAGTTTAATGAATATTTTTGTTAACAATGAGCAGGGTTATCATGGATATACTGAGTGGCTTCCTGACACGTACAGCATTAAGAATAGGCAGCCATAGACTTTACAACATTATATTGTCTTCTGTTCGGCAGATGAATTTGTGATTTCCTCAAAATGACAAAATGATTTATCACCTCCCATATGTGCTGCCATCCACCTGGCAGGAGTAATGTCTCCACTAGCCTGCTCCCTCCGGTGGGAAGAAACAATTTTGATGGATAAAAGACTAAACCAAGATTAAGAAAAGGGAAAAAAATTTCATCAAAAAATGGGGAGTTTTTTTTAATGCATCTTATTAGCAAGACGTGTAGCATAACACATTTCACCAAACACAGTCATCATTCAAGCCTGTAAGTGAAGGCCTGTTTCATGTTATTCGTGCTTTGCTGATTTATATGGTAAGCACCAGGGGAAAAAGATATAAAGGCTGTCTTTGGCTGCGACAAATGACCATTATCCATATTTCTACATAGATGAACCCAAAAGGAGAATCATATTAAATAGTGCGGTTTCTTGTTCTCACTATATTTTGGAAAGGAAACTTTTGTTGTAATAAATGGCTACATTTGTATGCTTTCACTTACTCCCAATTGCAAACAAATAACTTTCAGATGAATCTAAAATTCAACGTTCTTAAAGTAAAAAGAGGTTAGGGAACAAAGTTCCCAAAAGAAACTACCTCTGTCGTTGAATACAGTAAAAGAGAAAATGAGGCAGGATGAAAATTGAAGCTGAAAATATCCTCATACAGAGAGGAAATCAGGAAGTGACTATCAAGAGAATTAGGTGCAAGAAAGAAATGTAAAAGATAGACACAGCAGTGTGTGCTGGGCCTGAGGGCTTGAATATTTATGGGCTGTTTCAGCTTCCTGCCCCACCTGCTACATGAAAGTCTTATGAAGATTTGAGGTGTTTGGCTTTGGTAGAACGTAAAGAACTGCAACTTTTTTCCTGTTTATTTAACAGAAAGGAATCAGTCCTTCTCTGCTGGTAAAAACTTTACAATAATCACAGAATTTATGTGAATCTAAAGACTCATTTTAAAGAACAAAGAACATGACATAGTTGGTCAATATTTTGCCCTGTTGTGTGAGATAAAAATTACAAATAGTGGGAATTTGTAGACAGAATAATGCTGCAGAAGTTACAGAAACTGCACCTGAGCTCAAAAAGAAACATATGCCTCAGTTTGGGGATTTGCTGTTACAGTTCTCCCTCAGTCTTCTGGTCAAATTAATTCTAAAAATGAAATGCAAATTGAAGAATTTCTTAATTTCTGCAGTAAGACTTGGAAGGGTCTGTTTCTAGGATTTTGACCTTTGTATGCAGGAAGAGGGAAGTGATTTTATAAACCATTTATGGCCTTGATTTGTCCATATATTTACTACTCTGAGCCTGACTTTCTTCAATGTAACCATTGATGATTTGAAGATACACTTGATATCACAGAACCTACAGACCCCAAGAAGGCATGCGCGTTTGTGGAGATAAGACAATAGTTTTATCCACAATTATTCCCATTATACCTAACTGCGATAAAATGATTGCTCTGTGAGATATATCTAGACATATGTCATACCCATTGCTGAAAATAACACCAGTAGGATAAGGCAATTTTTTAAGGTAGGTAGTGACTCTAGTAGGAAGACCTATTACCACCTTTCTGATTTCCCTTCTTACAGTTTTCCACACACCTCTGCTCCACTAGAGGGCCACTTACCTTAATTGTGTGTGAACTTGATTTGAGACAGTAGGGTATCATTAAGTGTATAGAATTTAAGGTTCAGGGTGTCTGAGTTGATACCCTGACTGATACTAGCTGGCTGCAGGAGTTTGGACAAGTTAATTACTCTCTTCACTATTTTCATGTGTAAATTACAGACTGTTACAGAACCTACCTCATCATGCAGGTATAAAGGTTAACTAGGCTGACACTGATAGAACATCTGAAACAATGCCAAGTACATAGGTAGTGCTGGATTCTTGCAGCTATTATAATTATTTGGTAGATTGGCACTAAGAAAAAACTCTGTCCTTTAACAGAGCTTATCAAAAATCAGAGTATCTGATGTCTTGACCTAAATATTAAACCTAATATATATTGGAGTGTCTAATCATCCCAGGTCATTTTTACGTTTAATTATGCTAACCATTTATCATCTCATATTTGAAAAAAATATCTATAATAGATCAACTCTCTTGGAATGCTTTATTTGGTATTGTCCACAATGGCCAATATATAGCTTCTGTAGTTAATATTTTTGAGACAATAATGAAACGGATTCACCTAAAGTTCCAATTTACTATTCTATAAATAAATGTTTTTCTTTATTAAATAGAATTTAAAGTACTATTAATGACCAATTTCTTCTTGCTGAATTGCCACCATTCATTCTCTGTATTCCTTTAGCTCTTGTGACCTAGGGAACTCTGGCAATATTTCACGCATGAACTTTGTTTTTTCTGTCTGACTCAAAACTAACCTCCAGCCTCATGCATTTGTTTATCTGCAACCTCCATGTAATCTTATAAAAGCTTCCCAGATAGATAGAAAATTGGCATTCTAGGAAATATTTCTAAGCTATATACCTGCGTTATGTGTAGCATGGTGATTTCACAGCAGACAACAATGTATTCATTAGGGTTGTCCATCAGATTGCCCACTACTGCTCTTGACCTTGTCCTCATGAACCATTTTCCTTTGGGACTCTTCTTTGTATGACATCCTCAATCTTTTTCGCTCAGTTGATTTTCCTCACTCTGCTTACAAACACTTGGAGTTCTATTCTGTTGTGAACTATCTCTTCAGACTTTTTTTAATTTATAGGATCTAAGAGAATAGTTGCTGCTGAATCAATATATAATACTAGTATAGATATGGATCAAACAATATTTGGCCAAAATGGTTAGTGATGTTTTTGTGTATCTCCTACCTTCCGTCACCAAATTTCTCCATTTGTACATTCAACCTGCTATCCTCATTCCCTCCCAATCTTTTCATATCTTTACGCTGTGTCTTTTGGTGTGCTGGCACAGTTGTTCAACCACCGTGGATCATCTAATCCAATCCTTTTTCTCTTTAACCTGTCTTCAACTTTTGCTTTGTTGATTGATTTGGCCTTTGCACTAATTGGATTTTTATTTTTCACTGAATTCATTCCCTTCCTCCACATCCTAACAATGTGCATTCTCCCACACAATCCTCAGACCTTTGCTTTTCTCTTTCTTGAGAATGCAGAGTTCAGGGTGGCTTCTCCAGAAAACCCAATGAAAGCATTTTCCAGTGTCCACATCCAGGACCTCTGTACTGGTGGTCCAGCTACCTAGTCAAGGCGAAGCCCCACCAAGCCCCACCTTGGTGATTGAAATACCTAGTCATTTCAGTCACCAAGAAATGACTGCAAGGACAAATGGAGAGTTGTTTTTGTTTGTTTCCTTTAGAAATAAGGAATTAAGAGAGAGGGATCAATATTACAGATTACATACACATTTATTCAACAATCGGTTAAATATACCACTACTTTCAAAATGTACACGTCACGAATCATTAAAAACCTTCATGATCCCCCTCACTAAGAGTTTAGGTGACACTTGTCTTCTGCTATTATTGCTTGTGAGACTTCTATAAACACTCATTTCTCCATCTTTAAAATGGGATGACAATGTTTGTCTTGACTGTTTCATAGGGCTGTTTTGAGAACTGGACAAAATAATGCAGATAGAGATCTTGATATTGAGGGTCAAGAGTTGTGGGCTGTGATGGCTGCAGTCCCAACTGGGTCATTTCTACGCAGTTAATTCACTTCTCTGATCTCCAATTTCCTTATATATAAATGGGAACGGGGACAGCAACTTGGACCAGAAGAGCAATAAAGGCCCTTTCAGTGCAGATTTTTACCGCCCTCTCTTATTTACCCACCATGGTACTCGGCACAGCCTCTAATTTCATACCAGTTAGTTTTCACTGTCATGTTGACCACACAACATGTGAAAAAACTCTACATGTCTCTTGGTAGTTTACCTGTATAAGTAATCATATTGCTGCACTGCTTTGTTAGAGGAATGCCATTAAAAACAATCATGATTTTTTTAAAGAACAAATGAAAAATCAATTGAGCTAACTCTGGAAGACAAATGGTTTGATATCTTGTGTTTTAATCGGCAAAGCAGAAAACTGCCTGTTTGCTGAACTGACTATAACAACGACTCGTCTGTGTATTTTCCTACTTTTTACTCTGTAGCCTTCAGTGTCATGTTAGGATAGGGAGCTCTTTCCTATCTATTTCAGTCTTTTGATATTTGCTCTGCTAGTCATTTGATTAACTTTTCATCAATATGTCAGTTGCTTTAGCCTTTATATTTCTAATAATTAGCCCTGCACACTGCATATATTAGGAGCTCAATAAAATATTTGTTTATGATAATAGCTAACATTCATAGAATGCTTAATATGTATCAAGTACAATTATAAGCACTTTGACATATATTAAGTGAATTAAGCCCTAAGGTATAGGTGTTGTTATGTTTACGTATTTTACAGATGAGGAAACTGAAGCACAAATTAAGTAATTATCTTTATCTTCTACATACTGGATGAGATTCTCAAATTTATTTTCTTTATCAATAAACTATTTTTTGAAATGCCTGTTTCTATATTCATTACCTCCAACATATAGTTTAATTTTAATTTTTTAACTATTGTTTTAAATTTCCACATACTCCTCCTTATCTTATTCCTGTTCATATTTATTTCATTTTCGTCTCTCTCCACCACTTGTCTGCTTCATAGAAGCCATTTCTTCTTATAGTAGATCATTCTCTGGATCTTTAGGATAATGTTCCTTTCACCTTTTCCTAACATAATATTTAAGGTGGCATATTTATTTTTCCTTGTGGACTGAGGTCAGTAAACAGAGTATATCAGACGCCCACGTCCCCACTCCCCTTCTGCCTGGGTGATATGAAGCCCATCTCCAATCAAATGGGGGAGTTTGGTGATGGGCACAAGCCATCCCGTTTTCAGCTCTCCTTCGTGGTGCTAACTGGCCCTTGAATCTGCCGACTTGATGAATGTGTTGCTGACTTGATGCTGAATTGTTTAAGATACAACGCACAGCATAGCCTGAGCTATGGGAGGATTTTCTACCTAATTCCATAGTCACCTTCCGTGACTTGAGCTGTGAGGGCTTTATCTCACAGGACATAATGTGCCCCAAAATCAGTATCTTTGGGTCATGGTACTTTCTGGGGGTTCCCTCCACTGAAAAGACATAGAGAGGTGAAAGCACACCTTGGCAGTAATAAAATGACTCCTTGTTCTCTGTTCACACAGACTAAGCTTACAATTAAAGTCTGCTTACACAAGATGTCGAAGCTTGGGTATGTTTGTTGTAATCTGCCTGAATTGTTATTTGAAGAAATTTCTCCCAGTCTCTGGCAAAAGGGGGACTCTCAATTTTAGTTTGGGATTTCTGAGTTTTCTTCTTTTAGGGGGTCATCAGAGATATCCATACAAGGAGCTATAAGCATTCAGCATAGTTTAATTCAGAATGTGTGTACTGAGTGGCCACAAAGCGCCTCTCGTCCCAGGCTGCAGATAAAGCAGTGAACGAGACAGTCATCACTGCGGCCGTCCTGGGCCTTGGAGGCTGGGAGGGAAAAGATGCTCTTATCTAGTTATTACATGTTCATGATGTATAGCAGTGAAAGAGACCGTCATTACTGCGGCCGTCCTGGGCCTTGGCGGCTGGGAGGGAAAAGATGCTCTTAACTAGTTATTACATGTTCGTGATGTAAAGCAGTGAAAGAGACCGTCATCACTGCGGCCGTCCTGGGCCTTGGAGGCTGGGAGGGAAAAGATGCTCTTAACTAGTTATTACATGTTCATGATGTAAAGCAGTGAAAGAGACCGTCATTACTGCGGCCGTCCTGGGCCTTGGAGGCTGGGAGGGAAAAGATGCTCTTAACTAGTTATTACATGTTCGCGATGAGGGTATGGAAATGGAAGAAGAGGATACCAGGTGTATTTACCGAAGTCAGGTATCATTTCAAAATGCCCAAATTATTTTATAAGCTACCTTCCCCTTTCTCCATTTGAAAAACACTCTTCTGTTTTTTCTTTGGTTTGCTTTGCTTTTGAGAGTTCACAGTAATTGTAATCACTTGAAAGCATCAAATATTTTCTCCCATAAGCTCCCAATCAAACAAAATAGCGCACTATGAAAATAGTGGCATTAATTCTAGGTTTTTCTACTTCCCTACGTTTTCCTAAAAAAGGAAACTAATTTGCTACAGTGATCATAGTTCTTTAAAGAACTGTTTTACAATTGGACTTCCTTGTTAAACTATCTTTCCTCAGGTCCTTTTCTTTCCTTGTGGGAGGAGGTGGTAGATAACATCAGTTATTCCAATGCCATCATTCCTAACACACTAACAATTTTTCTTTGGTAGAAAGGAAAACAAATGACAGATTGATATTAACAACAGTGTACTCGCAGAGAGCAAACCAAGGGAGACAGCCTCACTTTCTATTGTGAGAAACAGTGCATATACCACTGTGGTACCATGGCTGGCACCACAATGGACAAAATAGGTGCTTCAGATAGAAAATTTGAGGTTTTGAATTAACTTTCCAACCTACAGATGGATTCAATGTAACACCCATTCCTTCGTTATTTCCTTTAAAAAAAATGTATCTTAAAAATGTAGCATCTGTTAATACAATCACAGACTACTTTAATATGAAAGAGTATAATTAGCACACACTAAGTCCTAGGAAGAAAAAAATAATTGGGCAAGGCTTTATCATATATTTTTGCTATATACTATTCAATACCAGCACTATATTTATTTATAATTGAATACATGTAGATTAACATTATTTAAAGGCTTGAATGGAAATTTAAGGACCTTTAAGATGAAAGTATTCATTGAGTCTCTACCTAACCTACTCTTTGCTGGAGACTAAAAAAGAACACCAAGTACATTTCAGAGTAGCAGTACTTTGCAGGAGCAAAAAAGCAAAGAGATAAATAATCCTTTTATTCATCACTTGTTACAGAACAAAATCAAACATTATTGTTGAGTTTATATAGCATCATTCTCTTTGAAGAATTCAAAATATTTTCCGACTCTGGAAACAATTATATATTCACAGCATTTGTTTTCTTTTTTGTGTGTGTGGTACGCAGGCCTCTCACTGTTGTGGCCTCTCCCGTTGCGGAGCACAGGCTCCGGACGCGCAGGCTCAGCGGCCATGGCTCACGGGCCCAGCCGCTCCGCGGCATGTGGGATCTTCCCGGACCGGGGCACGAACCCGAGTCCCCTGCATCGGCAGGCGGACTCTCAACCACTGTACCACCAGAGAAGCCCCCCCTTTTTTTTTTTTAAAGACTTTTTTTTCCTTTTGATGTGGACCATTTCTAAAGTTTTTATTGCATTTGTTACAATACTGCTTCTGTTTTATGGTTTTGTTTTGGTTTTTATTTTTTTTGGCCCTGAGACATGTGAGATCTTAGCTCCCTGACCAGGGATCAAACCCACACCCCCTGCATTGGAAAGTGAAGACTCCACCACTGGACCACCAGGGAGGTCCCTTTACAGCATTTCTGAGATTTTAAAAGTATACTGTGAGTATTTGCAGACAAAGGTTTTGAGAGTTTAAATGATTTACTCAAGGTCATCCAGTTATCCAAGGAAAGAGAAAAGTGGGGTTTTTTAATTTCCAACTGCTCAGATTTTAGCACTGTTTTGTACAGATCTGTATAAAACTTAGTAAAACATGATTCATGGTTATGGTTCATCAAGGTGAAGCTTTGCCTGTCACTGAAGTCACCTCCTTCACAAAAGCAGTGAGGGTAAAGAAAGTGAGTCAAAATTACTCTGAAAACTCTCTGTGATAGCCCTTAATTTGCAGATAAGTGGCTGAGGAGATGGCTAGGTTGCTCTAGAGAAAGTCAAGGTGAAAACCCTCAAGAGAAGAGGCCTTTCTCCATCTTCCATGGCGTGTTAGCCCACAGAAGAGGAGTACGATCATGGCTGGGCTCTGTGGGCCCGAGAGCAGGAAGGACTTTTAATGGGATCTCAGAGGGGGATGCCAATGATGAGTCTAATTTGGAAATCATTGGCTTTAAGTGTTAATTGAGTTTCAGGATGGAAGTGTCATAGCCTTCGTGTATCTCAAAGCAAACTGGTTTATTAATCTAAAGGTTTTGTAAAATAACTTTTTTTAAAGTAAGCACACATCTAAGTAAGAGAAAAGATTCAGTGCACAGTGTTGTATAGTTTTGAAGATTTTTCTTTTTTTCTTTCATATAAAAGAGTAGTATTTTAATGTATTTATTATAGAAAAAATTTTAAATTGAGAAGTACATCAAACAGAAAACCTCAGAAATAATCAAAATTAATAGGTTGATGTACCTTTACTTTAAAAATTAAGATTATGGACTTCCCTGGTGGCGCAGTGTTAAGAATCCACCTGCCAATGCAGGGGACATGGGTTCGATCCCCGGTCCGGGAAGATCCCACACCCAGTGGAGCAACTAAACCCGTGAGCCACAACTGCCGAGCCTGTGCTCTAGAGCCTGAAAGCCACAACTACTGAGCCCTCGTGCCACAGCTACTGAAGCCCGCACGCCTAGAGCCCATGCTCTGCAACAAGAGAAGCCACCGCAATGAGAAGCCCGCACACCGCAACAAAGAGTAACCCCTGCTCTCCGCAACTAGAGAAAGCCCACGCGCAGCAACAAAGACCCAAGGCAGCCAAAAATAAATAAATAAAATAAATAAATTTATTCCAAAAAAAAAGATGCAGTTTAAAAAAAAAAATTACACTGTGTACTATCAGAACTCTTCTTTTTGTAATTTACATCTTATAAACTTATTTTTGCATTTCATTTCAAAAGTTATTTTAAAATAATATGAATTATTCACATATCATTGAGCATTAGCCTTAATTCAAAGCCCATTACCTGGAATCTTGGTAGATAAACAGGCACCTATTTAGGGTTGATTGTGTTCATTCTTTTCCTCCTGCAAGACATCGCATCCTCTTAAACTACTGAATGGAGCAGCTACCCTGAGCCCTACTAAAACTTAGGCATTTAGGGCCTTAGCTTAAACGTTAGTATTTCTACATTTTTCTTCCTAGGTCATTTATTATGGCCAAGGATTTTCAATCTCATTTTGTAAGATATATTTGCTAACCTAACTCAATGCCCCACCTCAGACCATTTTCCCAGACTCTTTCCTTCTGTCCCCCGGTCTCTAGATGTACAGTCAGCAAAATGTCCTGTAGCCTCAACAACTTCACCTCCTGGCCACCACGAAAAACAGGCTGTGCCTTGAGAACTCTGCCCTCTGCCTGTGCTGTTGCCGCTCCTCGTTGCTGCCAGCATCTGCCTTCCCACCTTTGATTGTGGCTTTCAGCTGTGTGGGTTGCCAGTCCTGTAATCATTCTTAGTGGCCTAAGGGTCAGTGAGTTTACCTTCAGAATACTCTCGGTCCTTTCAATTCTCTGACTTCTCCCCAATTCACTTTCCTTCTACACTTGCAGATCTCTTCCTTCTTATGGGCACATCCTGGACACTGTCACCACCGACAGCTTCATTATTTAGCTTTCAAATAACACTGTTTCTGACTAATACTTCCAGACTACATAATCTACCTAATATATTCACTACAGTATTCTTTGTTCTTATTTAGATTCCCAAACCATTGACTCCAAAAAAGTTTTTACATTCTTCCTCATCTTCCTTGTGTCTTTACTTGCATTCTTACCAAAGTTAAATTCTATGGTCCATTATTAAAAGTATTCTCTTGGTAATATTGTCAACTCCTTTTCACCATTTCTCTCTGAATTATTTATTGGGAAAAACTCCGCTTCTAAATGTACCTAACTACCTGTCCTTTCTGTGAATACACCAGGGCAGCTAAATGTAGAGGAAGAAAATTATCAAAGCTACTAGGTTGTGCATATATGTTTATCCCCATTTCTTTTTTTTTTTTTTTTTTTTTTTTTTGCCTTTTTTT